>NW_028274808.1:37427727-37730757 GCF_037043125.1 Eumetopias jubatus
CTGCTGTGGAAAACAATATGGAGGCTCCTCAAAAAGTTAAACACAGAATTACCATTTGACTCAGCAATTCCAGTCATAGGTATATACCCTAAAAGAACTGAAAACAGGTATCAAGCAAATTTTCATACATGTATATTCATAGCAGCATAATTCACAATTGCCAAAAGGTGGAAACAATCCAAATGCCCATAAATGGATGAGGTAAACAACATGTGGTTTATACACACAATGGAATAATATTCATCCATACAAAGGAATGAAGTTCTGATATATGTTTGCCACATGAATGAGCTTTGGAAATATTATGTGAAGTGACAGAAGCCAGGCAGGGAAGGCCACATACTGTATGAAATGTCCAGAATAGGTAAATCCAGAGAGACAGAATGCTGAGTACTATTTTCTGGGTGCTGTGGGGAGGGAGAAATAAGAAGTGACTGCTTAATGGGTACGGGATTTTCTTTGGGATGATGAAATATTTTGCAACTGGATAGAGATGGTGGTTCTACAACATTAAGACTGCATTAAATATCAGTGAATTGGAAACTTTTAAATGGTAATCTTATATTATGGAAATGTTGACCAAGAAAAGATGAAGAATTAAAATAAAACAGAAGCATTTATTTGGGGTCTTAGAAGTGCAACTTGGAGAGTGCAGATTCTGGTAGCAACCCAAATAATCTCCCACTAGGGAGCAAAAGTCAGGGGTTTTTAAGGACAAAAAGGGAATGCCTGTATATATTGTTTACAAAGAATTTTGATTGGTGTTGGAGGCAGAAAAGTAATCTTGGCAAAACATAAGTGTTTGCTAAGGCTGTCACTAAGCAAAGGTCCATTACTGGAGCAAGTTGCAGGTGTTCCTGCAAAGTCCTTGAAATATTTGGGATTTGGACCAGTGCAAAATTTCATGGTTCCCCCCAGGGAGGACATGCAAAAAACTCACCTCCTTGGTGGTCTCTTGGCTCCATTTTAAAACCCAGTCACATGAGTGAGTACATTTTGTTTCACCTTTCACAAGATTTCACCTCGAAAAAACCAACCAAACAAAAAACAAACAGAAATGTTCTGTGTATATTCATAAACCCATGTGAATTTCTAGTCTGATATGTGACCAGAGCTCCCAACACTTACATTTCCCATTCCCTCCTTTTCCTGTGTGTTATAGACTGAATGTCTGTGTCCCCCAAAATTCATATGTTGAAATTCTAACCTTAAATGTGATGGTATTAGGGGGTGGAGACTTTGGGAAGTGATTAGGTCATGAAGTCAAAGCCCTCATGAATGGGATTTGTGCTCTAATAAAAAGGACCCCACCAATTAAAAAAAAAAAAATGGGCAGAGGATCTGAATAGACATTTTTCCAAAGAAGATATACAAATGACCTATATGCACATGAAAAGATGCTCAACATCACTAATCATGAAAGAAATGCAAATCAAAACTACAATGAGATATCACTTCACACTTACTAGAAAGACTGTTATCAAAAAGACAAGAAATAACAAGTGTTGGTGAGGATGTGGAGAAAACAGAACCCTTGTGCTGGTGGGAATGTTGGTGGGAATGTAAATTGGAGTAGCCACTATGAAAAACGATATGGAGTCTCCCCCCCCTCAAAAAAAATTAAAAATAGAACTATCACATGACCCAGCAATTCTACTTCTGGGTATTTATCCAAAGAAAATGAAAACACTAAATTGAAAAGATGCATGTACCCCCATATTCATTGCAGCATTATTTACAATAGCCAAGATATGGAAACAACCTAAGAATCCATCAATGGATGAATAAAGAAGATACACACACACACACACACACACACACACTGGAATATTATTTGGCCATTCAAAAGAATGCAATCTTGTCATTTGTGACAACACAGATGAACCTTGAGGGCATTATGCTTGTGAAATAAGTCAGACAGAGAAAGACAATACCACATGATTTCATTTATATATGGAATCTAAAAAACAAGACAAACCCACGCTCATGGATACAGGTTGGTGGTTACCAGAGGAAAGGTGACTGGGATATGGAGGGTGGATGAAATGGGTGAAGGGATCAAAAGGCACAAAATTCCAGCTATAAAATAAATAAATCATGGATCCCCATGTACAGCATGTTGACTACAGTTAATAATAGTGTATTGCATATTTGAAAGTCACTAAGAGTGAATCTTAAAAGTCCTCATGATGAGAAAAGTAGTTGCTACTATGTAAGGTGATGGACAGTAACTAGATTTATTGTGATCATTTTGTAATGTATGTTGTGAAAATTAAAAAAAGGAAACCTCATTTAGAATGGAGTTGGGAAGCCAGCAGGGGGAGCTTCCATGCCCTACCACTCTTCTTTGATCACAAACCCAATAGGAAGAGAGGGACCTTACAGGTGGACGCTACTTTACTATCCCAGCAGGAGCCAGGAAGGTTTCCTCCTCCCGCAGCCACAGCCCAATCAATGAAAGACAGTCACAACTCAGCCAATGAGAAGCCACTATACTTTGAACTCCAGGTTTACCCAATGGGCTTTTTGTTTACAACAGCCCTGCCAACTTCCCCTTTCCTCTCTATAAGTGCCTTCCCTGCTTTGTTCTGTGGCCTGGCCTCTGGTTTTGTCATGGCTTGCTTGTCCGGGATTGCAATTCTCTGCTATTCTTGAATAAACCCAGCTTTTGCTGGTGAAATAACTGTCAGTTTTATTCTTAAGATTAACAATATAAACATCAAATCTCTATGTTATATATCTGAAACGAATATGATGCTATATGCTAATTATACCTCAACTGAAACACAAAAGACTCCAGAGAGAGTCTCTCAGCCTCTCTGTCCCTCTTCACCATGTGAGGATATAAGAAGAAACAACAACCCAACAGAAAATTCTGGCATGCTGGCACCCTGATCTTGGATTTGCAGTCTCTGGAACTGTGAGAAATACATTTTTGTTGTGAAGAAGCCACTGAGTTGAGGGTATTCTGTTACAACAGCCAGAAGGGACTAAGACCTCCTGCCACCTCACCACCAGCCACAGTCCCCTTGGAGGAATACATCAACTCATCTGCTCATCTTTACAATCTTTACCCATCACAGACACGGTCTACATACACATGGTGGGCATGCTAGGAGCAGGGCAGTTCAACCCTTGCATTGGCTGCCAAAGATGTGCACACTGCTAAATAGCTAAAAATAACCAGGGCAGGCAGAATGTTTCTAAATAGAAATGTGATACACTTGCAAGTGGGCATGAAGCAGAATGTGGCAGAGCCCCAGAAAGACAGCAGATGGGTGGTTTAGACACAGCTGCTGTCACTGGGGTGGACAGGCGTGCTGATTACCATAGAGATAAGGGGCAATGAGGATTTATTTGGGGAGAATGTTTCAGGGCATGAAGAGTATAGTCACTTCCCACCTAAATCCCAATAAAGGGATTATAATATCAGATTCAGGGTGATGGGATTGGAATTGCAAGCTGTTAAAGCACATAGCCTTAAGGTCAGGGATATTGGAGTATAGAATCCAGAGTATCTCATGGTGTCGAGCACACCTAGAAAGTAGTGACTGATCCCACTAGGGAATCTGAAAGGACTTAAGAAAGAAGTTTACATGTTAGAGGCATTTTTGCATTTTTTTTTCTAAAGTGGGGAGCAGAGAATATCATTTAGTCACTTTCAAGCAATTTTCATCTTGTCAGGCTCATCCTTCTCTTCACTTTCAGGAGGACTTCTGTGACATCATGTGTGTGTGTTTTGGGGGGCGTGGTACATGCACAGAGCCAGGTCTGTACCTGTCCTCTGTCTTTGCTAGCATCTACTGAGATGCACCTCAGTGCATTTGATCTTTGGTCATTTGCAAATTTTGTTCAAACTGCTAATACCGCCAAGGATTCTGTAATTTACTTAAAATTACATCAATCTAAACAGTGCGATATTATTTGTGTTTAGTTCAAACCACATTTTAGAGCAGTCAGTTGCTGTATTCTGGGGCTCACACTCCTGGTATTGTAGGCTGGCACAGTTTATGGGTGGTTCTTAGTTTCTCCTTTTATTTGAACTGAACAAATACATGTTCACTTTATTCCAGGTGCTAGGAAAAATGCTTTGAAAATACTAAGTCATATTAATGCATGAATAATACTGTGCACAGTTTAACTATCTTTGTCTGCCATCGACATCAGAGGCTTTAGGAATTAGCATGATGGATTCTCATAGATTAGTGATATTCAATAGGTATAGTTTAGCTAGAATATCATACAGACACCCCTCACTTGCTTGAACATCTAACCAGCTTGGCAACCTTTTCTCTAAGGAAGAGCACTTAAGGCTTGATCTCTCTATGGTCCTGTGACCAGCTTTAGGATAGAAGATTCTGGTTATGTAATATAGAGTAGTCCACTGATGATACAATCCTGTCTCTAGACAGGATTTAATACAAAATCATTTTGATGAGCTTTAAGGACAGAAAGCTAGAATTCATCCCATTGTTTTATGCCTACTTGCCAACAAGTGTTTGTTTAGTCGATGTCCAAATGTGGGGAATAATTTAATCTAAGACTTTCTTTCATTATAATCCCACAGCATGATGTGGGGAGTGATCGCTAATCCTCATCCATCTCATACTTTTTGGTGGCTACCATTATCTCCCAGAAATAACCCAAACTGCCTTAAGGAGAATCAATCAGGGTCTGACCTGTAGCAAGAGTAGTCCTCACACCATCAGTAGCTATACGCTCTTACCACAACCATGAAGTTGTGTGAGGACCTCTGCCTCTCAGGATTGTAACATTTCCTGTTTCAGACATGTGGGAAATGGTTCCACTGTTTGCCATTGGCATGTGGGACCTAATCGGTAAAACTTCTCTCATTCTTCCTTGCTATAGTGGCAGGAGGAGTGCTGTAATGCTGCTTGTTCTTGGGATCTAGAGAGAGCAACCATTTCTCCTCTGACAACCATTTCTCCTCCTCTGTGATGACCTAAGCAACATCTGTGAAGCTCCTAACCCCCCATCCCACACCACATGTGGTAGCCAGTGTCACAGGCAGCCCCATAACCTGTGCCTTCTCATAGTCACATCCTCCCGTAGCCCCCTCCCAGATGGCTCCAAGGTTGGTCTGTGAAACCGATAAAACACCACCACCACAACAAATTGGTATGTCCCTTCTAAGACTAGGTAATAAAGGATACGATGGCTTCCATTTTGATTGCTGTCTCTCACTTCTACGGTTGGACCAGACAACCCACCAAGAGGAAAATAAATTGTTTGTCATGCAAGTGCAGGATGGTCATGACTCCAGGAAAAGAGCTGTATGGCCACATAAAAAAAGTTTCCCCAGGAGCCTGCTGGTAAGGGACCACCCACGGGGATCAAACATTTACCAAATGGAACTAGAAATCCAGGTGCCCAAATGCCATTCTCACAAACTTTCCCCTTCATCAAGAAGAGAGATGGTTGTTGTCATTCTGTGAGTGGCAATGGTTCAGCAATTTCATAAATTCACAAACCCACCAAGTTCACCACTGGCCATGATTACACTAAAGGCTTCAGGTATGTAAGAAGGTCATGGAGTAGTATTGAGGGTCTTCAGATCAGGGACAAGTACAGTTATGTAATGGGGAGACTCTTGTCCTTATAGGTTCCAGGCCTGAATCTGGCCACTTACAGTGTGACTTTGGGAAAGTCATACAGTCTCTTGAAGTTTTAGCTTTAGCATGTGTAAAATATATGTAATAATCCATGCTCTACATACTTCATAGAGTTTCTGAGAGAATAAAATGAGTTAAAATTGTGTACAAGTGTCTGGTAAACTATGAAATACTATATAAATATAAAGAATTATTATTATTTACCCATACCAATTCAAAAAACCCAAATGTAGATTTACAGATCAGAAAGTCATTATGTGCTAAAAATATTGTTCCAAATCTAATTAAATTAGAACAATGGTTCATTTGTCGATTTATATGCTAAGTATCTAAATAACAATGCTATGGATTGTAACTAATGAACAGGAATAGGCCAAAATAATGAGTTTGTTACATAGCTAAAGCCACTACCTATATTTTAGCCAAGTCTTAAAAACAATCTTACTCAGAATCCATTTTTTGAAAGACTGGAAATCAGTGAGTTATTAACACCCTGATTGCTTAGGCCTCTTTTAAGCAGTGTTAAAATGTATTTAACCCTTTTATTTGCACTGCACTTTACAGTTTTCACAATGATTATCAGAAAATACTTTGAAGCTAACAAGAACACTTCTTATTCCCAATGTATATATAAGTGAAGAACTTGAGCTTCAGAAGGTATGAATGTCATTCCTAGGTCATACAACGATTATGTAACCAGTTTGGCTGAAATTCACTCGCAGGTTTTTTTTTTTTTTTTTAAAGATTTTATTTATTTATTTGAGAGAGAGAGAGAATGAGAGACAGAGAGCACGAGAGGGAAGAGGGTCAGAGGGAGAAGCAGACCCCCTGCCGAGCAGGGAGCCCGATGCGGGACTCGATCCCGGGACTCCAGGATCATGACCTGAGCCGAAGGCAGTCGCTTAACCAACTGAGCCACCCAGGCGCCCTACTCGCAGGTTTTCACTTCAAGTTCCATATACTTTCTATTATACCACAGATATTGTCAACTCTATGGATGGGCAATCTTGATTGTTCAGCTTCTCGTCTCACGCTGGTATCTCAAGCAGACACGCAATCATCCCCACTCTCAGCAAATCAGCTTAAATCTCCACTTCATTTTGGCCCAGGGGAAAAGAGTCACTAAGTTCCCTTTGGCCAAGTCTGATCTGGGAAACCTTTGCAAATCATACTAGTTTTTGTTTTTGTTTTTTAAATATATGAAAGTTTCTAATGTCCCCATTCTTTGTACATTCTAGTATTTCATGGGTTTTCTGTGTAAATGAATTTAGCCCCAGGAGCTTTGAGGAGCAGGGGTCCCTGGTTTGTCCTAGAACTAGAGTTGGAGATGGTAGAAGGCATTCTGCACGCCCACAACATGAGCAGAGAGGGTAGCAAGGAAGGCTAATTCTCAGCATCTACTTCCCTGGCAGCCTCATGAATAGAAGAGAGAAGCTGAAATTTCCTTTTTCTTCCTTTCCTTCTCTTTCTTTTTTTATTGTTATTTTTAATGATCTGGTGTCTTTTTCATATGTGTTTTTCTAATAGCCTCTCCTTCATCCCCTTATCCCCTAGAAGCGGAGATTCACAATTTTGAGGAGGGGTGGGGGTAAAGCCTGCTTGTCAGATTTTTGTTTCTACTGGGGGTATTCTCCCCATTGATTTGATCAGTTCTTGTCTGAACGAGCTTAGTCTGGAGGACTGTGGTGTGGACACGTGCCCTGAAGTCTCGCACTCACTTCACCGGGGCTTTTCCATCCCCTGATTGGGAGTATAATCAGGAGATGGCCACATAGGCTCCCTTTTCTCCCATTTCTTTTCTGTTGCTGTTTAAAATAGAAAAGAAATACAGCTTCAATGCTTCTATTTACTCCACACAATAGAGATAAAGCCCATGGGTGGCAGATTTCTTCAGGGAATATAATCAGCCAAGAGTAGAAGGTGCTGCTGGAAGCATTTATTTCTGTCAGACAATTCTTCATTTGATGGGGGATGAGAAGAAATGGAAATAAGTGAACACATTCACATGAGACCTTTAAAACAAAATAATGACTGGAGGATCAGGCTTGTGAAAGAGTGGGTATTCATTCTGTGGGACAGGGAGGGGGTCGGGGACGGATTGGATAAACACACACGCACACATCCCTGTGTGCAGACACACTGGCAGTCCTAAACTTAAAAATGAACTTGGGGAAAGCAGCTGTTTGTAGATCAGTTGTTGGGAGACACTTCTCAGAGAAACCATACTCAACAGCATGGTTAGCTGGCTTGCACAAGTCATAAGGGCCTATTTGAGCTCACGTGTTCTTGAACACTAATGATGTTAAGGATTGTGATATGTTACAGTGTCCCTAAAGGAAAGTGCCTTCAGCTTTTCTAAATCAGGAAGTTCTTGCTTTTATCCTTGGAAAAGCAAGGATTAATTACACGTAAACCACAGGGTTTAAGTGAAGCAGTAAACGTTGAAAGAATTCTAATCATGAGGAATTTTAAGTACAATTAGGGCTTGATGAATTTTGTATTTAAATTTAATTTATTCCAATAAATGTTCATTGACCTCACGTTATTATAAATTGGCCACAGCCTGTCCTCCCTCCTCTGTGATTCCCAGCTTGGACTTCAGTGAAGGCTGGCTTCAGGTGGATGCCAGAAAGAGGTATAAAAGTGTGGCTTAATTAGATATGGATGTTATGTTACTGGTTCAGAGGGACTTTTTGTCTCTTTTTAGAACTTTTCCAGTCTTATATGTTTGATCCTCAAGATGGTCCCTCAGCATCAGACTCCCTTGGACAAGCCTGCTGCAGATGCTTGCTCTTCTGTTTCAGGGCTGGGGACCCCCACCGTGGATTCAACGGACATGTCGGCATATCTCGCTTCATGCCCTGAGCCCGAGGAGCTTTCCTAATTCCAGCTCACCCACAGACGATTTGTCTACTCATGGTCCAAGAAACCATCAATCCAGCCTGATCCAGTCCCCAGTTGCTTTTGAGGACTGATTTTGTGTTCACCCACCCATCCCAGTGCATTTAAAATAGTTCCATTTTGAGTTAATGGACATAATTCTAAGCCAGGGGAGAAGAGGTAATTTCCTCAAAGAAGATTGTCTCCATGATAACTCCAGTAAGGAGCAGGACCGTGGCTAAATTCTTGCTCTGTGGCCAACCTGGTCTTCCCATGAGAGGAAAGCGCTCAGTTGGGTTTGCATGACAGAGCCTCTGAATGTGTTTGACCCCAAGATCTGCAGCCTGTCAGACTGTGACTCTGGCTAAGTATCTGTTTCCTCTCCAATCTGTCAAAACGCCCTCACAATCTCATAGTGATAAGTGAAAGTAAATGAGAATGTGCTTTAAAAAGTTAGAACTGAGATATAAATATCAAGTGTTGTTGTTTATGCTTATATCTAGTCCAATAATATAGCTTCAGTGAAATCCACTGATATATTATTTCCATCCACAGCCACATTGCTTTTTCTACATCACTTTATGTATGTGGCTGTGTGTCTAAATGCAGACATAAACGTATTCATAAAGAAGGATGGCTGTGACTGTGGTTATAAATGTGCTTTTAGCTTTTTTATCTCCCTGGTGCAGATGACTATGTGTCTTAAACCCCTCAAGTGAGCTATGTTTTGCCTTAAAAAGCGGGTGCTCCAAAAATAAGGCTTGGGCTGAGTCATCAAGCCCGGAGTTAGGGAGGGGATGTGATGGAGGAGGGGGTAGGGAGGCCTTTTCAGTGAGGATGCACTTAATAAACTGGGAGGATTTTGTCCTAGCGATTGGCAACCTGTGGCCCCCAGGCTATATTCCACCCTCTGCCTGTTCTGGAAATAAAGTGTGAGTAGAACACAGCCACCTTCGTTCATCGAGATATTACCCACTGCTGCTTTTGTGCTACAATAGCAGAGTTGAAGAGTTGCAACAGAAATTGTTTTTGGCTTAAAAATTTAAAATATTTGCTATCTGGCCCCTCAAGTCATTTGCTGACCCCTGCTTTTACTTAGTACCTGCAAACATGTCATATTTTCCCCACTGTTCTATACCTTGATTAATTTTAGCAACCTAATACCCTAATGAGGTAGTTATGGTTTGTGTTTGTACGTCCAATTTGCTGATGAGGAAAATGAAGCTCAGGGAGGTCGTAGGACTTGCCCCAAATCTGTCATCTAGAGCTAGCCAAGAGGGACCAGCACTAAGATTTCTCAGTCCTCTGTGTACTTGTACTCCACATCAGCTTCTGAATGGGAACCTTTCTGTTAGGTATGCTTGGGGGTGAATACTCTTTTTATCATCTATCTATCATCCATCATCTCAGCTTTCTTGAGGTAAGTAGAGATGAAGAATTGAAATATAAGTTATTAGGCCTGTCCTTCTGTAGACTCAACACTATCCTAGAGTGTAAAGAACACTGGTTTGGGAGCCTAAATTCTCATTCGATCCCTAACTAAATGAGCGGCCCTGGGGAAGTCACTTGGTTCTTCTAGGTCTGGGTTCTCCATCTATAGTATAAATGGGTAAGTTAAAAAAAAAATTCTAGATCACTGACAACTTGAACTTTCTACAAAATGCCTCGGTTAACCTCCCTCTCTATCACCATGTACCACAGCATTTCTTTACACGGTTTCTTGTAGTATTAGCAATCCCCAGTCCCTAGGCAGTGGCAGGTAAGTTGTACAGGAGCTGGGGAGGCAGCGGGCAGCAGGAGGGGATGGTGGTCCTAAGATCTTCTGTCCCTAGCTTTGTCTCTTCCCCCTTCCATAGGTCCCCTTACTACAACTAGTGCTTGTCCCTCACATTTCCTGGAAAATTGCAACCCTGCAAAGAGTCTGACGAGGGGGCTGGTGTCTGTATAAAAAAGGGACAAAGAGAATAGTCACTTACTTTGTTACCAAAGAGTCTTTCTTCTTTTTTTTTCCCTGTTTAATGGAATGTGCTATTTTTAAGTCCCAGTCAGCCTGCGAGTGCATGTGCAGCAATTGCCCTGAACACATTTGAATAATGTCTCCGCATCCTTCTGTGATGTGGTGCAGAACGACAACTTTGTACTTTGCATTTTTATTGTGATGAAGATATTTTATGACAGTATTTGAATCCCTACAAAAAAAAAAAAAGAAATTCCTGAAAACAAGGCATTTCTAGACCACTGACACAGAAAGAAAGTGGCCCAGACCAGTCCCCTCTTGGGAAGTTTGGGTTGGGATAGGGCTGGTCCCCCATGGCAGCAGGGAGCCCTGGGCAATCTGTAGAAGTTAGTGAACACTCCATTTAGAGCCTCCAGTGGCCCACTCAGCCCTCTGCCCCCACTGGCAGCATCAGGGTCAACCCCAGGGCAACACCAGCAATTCCAAAGTCAGCTTCAATGCCAGGCCATCTTCGTTTCTCTCCATTCTCTCTTTTTTCTTTCCCTATTCCAGTTGAATTTGCCTTTTAGTGTATATCAGGCAGGTTCCAGCCAACAGAAATATGTTAGTAAGGGGAAAGAGAAGATATGGGAGGAGCTAAAAATTCAAAGAGAGCACTGTGAGATAACTCAGAGAGTCAGCAATATTGGACACTCCTATTGCCCCTAGACCTAGAGAAACCCAAGGTGGGGAGATGCCGTTACCAGGGCTTAGGAGCCAGAGCTACCCAGGGAAACCACGCCAATGGCAGGGGCCGCCGGTAGGAGCTGGGCCACAGGAGGATTGTTTGAGGGGAGCTGGCACCATGGGGGAGACATAGTCACTTCCAGAGATGCAGCCGAAAGCAGAGGGAGTGAGGGAATAAATTCCCTGGCCTCTCCCTTCCTTCTGCCCTCCAGTCTCCTGCCAGTGACTCCCATTAGTGGACTCAACAAATTAGCAAGAGAGCCTTGGAAATATAGTTTTCAGGGTCAGCTTCTTATAACAAAAGTCATGCTAGAGAAGGGGGGGGAAGAAGAATTAATTTGAGAGAAACAGGCAAAAAAAAAAAGAAAAAAGAAAAGGTACTTTGAACATTGTTCATTCTGTCAACTCTATTACCCTTAAAAAAGTCTCTGTTGTCCTGGGAAGATTCCCCTCTGCACCTAGGACATGCCTATAATTAGAGGTGACAGAAACAGAGCCAGGAAAAGCTGATATGTGTGCAGACCTGGGTCTAGGCAATGGGGGCGTGCAGTGCAGAGCCAGGGGTCACATGGACTTGTGTTGGTGTCTGGGAGTACAAACTAATGGGATTGGTTAAAAAGAGGCTGCAGCAGAAATAAAAATTATAGAAGATTCTTATGATCAGAAATTATGATTACATCGTGCTTCCTGGTGGCCAGCTCATAGTTGGGCTTGATGCCAGCTAGCAGCTAGTAGTGTAAGGAGCAGGCTTCCTGAGGGGGGGATTGGCATGCTGTGAACCCAGAATTTAGGCCTCCATCAAAGAGAACAAGGCTTAAACCTTGGCCCCAGTCCAAGCAGTGTCAACCCAAGCCTGGTCCTTTACACTGCAGCAACACATCCATGCACAATGCCCTCCAGGCTTATAGAAGCCAGTTTCAAACACCGAACTGCGTTAAAACAACTGTCCAGGCTGCCTACCCAGTTTGCACCTAACCTATTGTTTCTTGGTCTTAACTTTCTGATTCCAAAGATTTGACTTTTTATTTATTTATTTATTTGAGAGAAGGGAGAAAGAGAGAGAGGAGGGGCAGAGGGAGAGTGAGAGAGAGTCTTAGACTCTGAGCTGAGCTCGGAGCCTGACGCAGAGCTCAATCTCACAACCCTGAGATTACGACCTAAACCAAAACCAAAAGTTGGGCACTTAACTGACTGAGCCACCCAAGAGCCCCTCAAAGATTTGACTTTTATGTCTACCTCTGGCTCCTTCAGAACTGTTTTTCTCTGCTGCTTCTGGCTTAGTCCACTCTTGTCACCCTGGTACTTCCCATTGTCTTGGGAAGAACTCCCTGATTTGGCTCCTTGGCCTATAGAATGCTTCCCCTGTCCCTGTTCTAATGCCAACCCTCTGGCAGCCATGGCCAGCCCTCACCCTGCATGAGGGTGCATTCTGAAAAGCAAAGAAGCAATGTGTCAGGCAGGGAGAGCATAGAGTTTCTGTTGGGTAGGCTGGAAAACATGGTAGAGGCCAGGGAAGACTGAGGTCCCTAATTTATTCATCCTGGTCAGTCGGGGAGATGTGGCTGTCAAAGCTTCACAGATTACCCTTTTACACATATATCACAGGTCTCCTCACCAGTCAGCAATATGTGTGCCCTTCCATATATCCCAGAAATTCAAGGAAATCTGTCACATAACCTTTCCTTTCCAAAATGGCAGCCACTTCTGTTTTCAAGAGTTTCTTTGTTTGCTTGTTAAGAGACAGTAAGTCAAAACTTCTGTATTTAAATGCTAGTTCCACCACTGACTACCCTTATAACTTCAGAGAATCATTTAACCACTACAAGACTCAAACTCCACATCAGTAAAAGAGATATAATCTCCCTGACAGGGTTGCTTAAAAAATTTAAATTGAGCAATTCCATAATGAACTTAATGTAGCAAATGTCGATTGACATCATCATTACTATCATCATCATCATCATCATCATCATCATCATCATCCAAGACTGAGCAGTAAAAATAGTCTTCCTGGCTCTCCACTCCCTTAACACTTCCCACAATAACATTATCAGCTTGCTTTTAATGGTTTTTACAAATCACTGCCAGACAAAAGATAGCAGGTGTTGTATATGTCACTAAATTTAAAAAAAAAAAAAATTTTTTTTAAGTCCTCATTTTCACTGTCCCCCGTCAGTAATTCCTACATTTTTATTTCTTCTGGGTCTTAATAGACTTGTTGGCTTCCTATTTTTTATTTGGAAACATCAGAACTTTCTTGGCTCATCTCTACACTTGATCTTAGCCCAAAGGCAAAGAAGCAATTCTTGGCTCTTCTCTAGTATCTGTTAATTCTCTGCCTCACAAGAATCTGACTCTCCAGTATCTACGTTTATCTATGTTCTGGTTCATGTTTTGGTTTCTTTATGGCTTATCTGTAGCTGACCATTTACCTCCTAGGCGTCTCTCATCCTCCTACAAACTCAGCTTCCAAAAGTTCCTGAAGAGAGTAAAACTCACCTTTTCAGGAGTTTGAGGCAGAGAAAGAAGGCATTATTTATAAAATTCTCCAACATAACTAGCCTTCTGAAACTAGGTGTAAGCTGGCTATCAGCTGAGTCACATGGTGGTTGATTTCTAGGTATGTGTCCTTGTTTTTCCAGCATATTGTTCATCAGATCAGGCCTTGAAAATGTGGGTAATGAATTGACAAAATATTTGTTTATATTGGGGCAATCTTGCATTCCTTATTGGTAGTAGGATAAGAACACAGAACCTCAGACTCAGCCCAGTGGATTTCTCATCTATATGATCAAAAAAAGATTTAAAATCCCAGTATTTTAAAATAGATTGAAAATAGGCCATAAAGAGAAGAAAAGAGAAAGAAAGAAAACTGTAAGTTAGCTGTGACCCAATCTAATCCTATAGTTAAGAACTAAGTGGATGGGGCACCTGGGGGGCTCAGTTGGTAAGTGTCTGACTCTCAGTTTTGGCCCAAGTCATGATCTTGCAGTTGTGGGACTGAGCACCTTGTCAGGCTTTAAACTCAGTGTGGAGTCTGCTTCAGATTCTCTCTCCCTTTCCCTCTCTCTCAAATAAATGAATAAATTCTTAAAAAAAAAAAAAAAGAACTAATGGACATACTACCTAAATTAAAACTGTAGCTCCAATACCTATTAGTTGCATGACTTTAAACAAGGTTCTTAATGGCCTGATGCCTCAGTTTCCTCATCTGCAAAATAAATATGGTATCTACTTTACAAGATCATAGTGAGGGTTAGATTAATTAATACATGTAAAACACTTAGAACAATTTCTGACTGGCTCAGGAAATTAGTGTGACATATACAATCACAAAATCTCAGTGGCATCCTCATATGTCTGTGGATCAACTGGGGCAACTCGGAGCAGCAAGTTATATCAGGGTGTGTCATGTTTCTCTCATCCTCCTTGGGCAGAAATAGTCTTCTACTTCTATGGCATGAGAAGGCAAACCCAAACAAGTAAGCTTCTTTCTTACCTGGTGATAGCCTGTTGGCCAAACTGTTCTTATGGATAAGCCCAAAATCAAGAACCAGGGAAATATATTCTTTTTTCATTGGTGGTGGCACTGTGAAATTATATGGTTAAGGACATGGATTTGAATGGGAGGAAGTATGAAAAATTGGGACCAATAATTTAGTTTACTACATTGGCACATAATAAAATTTAATTAATGTTAGCTATGGCCAGTAGTACTATCCCTAGACAATCTTTTTCTTTTTTTAAAGATTTTTTATTTATTTATTTGAGAGAGAGAATGAGATAGAGAGAGAGCATGAGAGGGGAGAGGGTCAGAGGGAGAAGCAGACTCCCCACTGAGCAGGGAGCCCGATGTGGGACTCGATCCCGGGACTCCAGGATCATGACCTGAGCCGAAGGCAGTCGCTTAACCAACTGAGCCACCCAGGCGCCCTATCCCTAGACAATCTTGAAAGAAGAAGTTTCTGCTTTTCTACTATGTCTATCTAATACCCTCTTTCTCTTCCTGAGCAATGCCTTCATGTACTCCCATTACTGGCTTGTTATGAAGTGACCCCTGATGGCTCCATGTTATTTAGGGCGTCTACAGCAGTGTCCCATGCTGGCTCACACTGGCAATACAACTTCTCCTATCAACTTTTCCCCTAATAATATTTAGTTGGCCCACATCCCGTTTCTCCTCTTCTCCAAGATAGGTGCAAGTTGACAGGGAATCTGATGAAAAGCTGGTAGCTTTATACATTAACACTGCAAGTGGTCCGTTTATTTTAATAGAGGGCAAAAAGTTTTAATGGCAAAAAATTCAGGTAATAGGAGAGGCTTGCAGAGGGAGACATTTAAGGATCTGGGAAACATGGACCAAAAAGTACCCTCAAGAGGATATCAAGTTGACTTCAGGGTGTCCATGTCTTAATGGACCTGGTGAATATGTTACCTTATATAGCAAAAGGGACTTTGCAGTTGTGCTTAAGTTAAGGAACTTGAGATGGGGAGGTTAGATTTTTTTTGGGGGGGTCCAATGTAATCAGAAGGGTCTTTATAGAGGGAGGTTCTAGAATTGGAGTCAGACAGGAGGCAATGCGATGATGGAAGTAGAGAGACAGAGAGAGAGAGAGAGATGGGAAGATGTCACATGACTGGCTTGGAAGATGAGGATGGGACCACAAGCTAAGGAATGCAGGAAGCTTGTAGACGCTGGAACAAGTAAGGAAATAGATTCTCCCCTAAAGTCAGAAGGAACACTGCTCTGATGACCCTTTTAGGACTTCAGACATTCAGAACTATGAGAATAAATTTGTGTTGTTTTTAACCACTAAGTTTCGGCAATTTCTTACAGAAGCAATAGGATCCCTATCACTTCGGAAAAATGAAATCAGTCAATAGGCCATAGTCCTTATTCTCATATGGCCATAATGAAAACTGGAAAAGACCCAGAATTTTCTCTCTGCTAGGCCAAGAGACTTAGACTTCTTTTTTAATGACGCTAATGCAGTGCTTTTAATAAGACAAAGAGTTAGGGGACCAAGCATCTAGTCTCCATAGACTCCTAGCAAGCTGGCTGAAAGACAAACTTTCTTAATGTCTGTCTGTCCCATGTCTCAGCCTATCAACAGTTCTGTTGCCCAGTACATCTAGAGGGCTGGTGCACAGCCTTCTTTGTTTCAAAGATCATGACCAATGTGATCCGTTTCCTAGTTTCTTCTAAACATGGGCTTTTAGAATCTACATTCTCGGTATATATGGATTCTTCAGGGTGGAAGTTCTGTGACTGCCGAGGTCTGCCTTATGGATAGGCAATATAAGCAAGAAGTGACTTGTGAAGTGTGAAGGCTATGCTCATCCCTGCGACCTTATAGGAGTTGGTTAATCTGAAGATGCTAGAAAATACCAAGTGGCTTACATTAGATGGATTTATTTCCTCTCTCTTTTAAAAGAAAAGAAAAACTGACACCAGGTAAAGAAGACTAATATGTAGATATGGTTAGTAGGGAGCCAACCTCCTTCTTTCTGTTTCACCATCTTAGAGCATTGCTTCATACTCAAAGTTGATTTGTTGGCCAAGCCGATTGGCAGAGCTCCAGCCATTATCTCCATCTTTTTGGCAGGAAGAAGGAAAAAAAGGAAATGCAAAAGAGCATGCCTCTCAGAGGAAGCATTCCCCCTTTAAATTAGCTTTCTTGGAAGACCCCCATGACCACCACTTACATTTCATTAGCCACCCTTAGCTTTAAGGAAATTTGTTAAAAGTAATCTCCCCCTGCCAATCTCAATGGGGCATTGTCTCAAAGAAGAGCATTCCAATTCTGTTAGAAAGAAAGAAGGGGAGAATGAATACTGGTTAGACAACTGTTTCTAGCATAGTCTACCCCTTCGCTATCCAATATCCATAAAGACTATGCATAAAATACATTCACCACCTCCTTGAAAGAGTCATTTCAAAATTCTTATCAGATTGTTCTATCTAGCTCAAAGTCTAGATTCTATCTAGACAATGTGCGGTTCTTCGCATCAAATCTGGGTGTTTCTTCTTGTGATCCAGTTGCACATAAACCTAAAAGCAAGTTACCTGCTCTATCGACACACTGGGATGAAGAAAAAATGGGTATTGCCATAAAAACAAGCAAATAAACAAAACCCTTCTATTTGGGGAAGGGGAGAATGAGAAACACCAATCCATAACAATCTCAATTCTTTTTGGTAAAAATAGTAAGGACTCCTAGCCCCGCCAGTGGAGGATTTCAGTGGAGTGTGCGATACGTTTATCAGGCAGCCTCAGTTCCGCTATTTGGGAAGAACTGTCTTCTTTGTCTCTCTTTCTGTTGCTCCTAGCCCTGCATGCTAGAAGTCTTATGATTGCTCATCATCCTCTATGACCACCTTTGAAGTAGGTAGTGGAGGGCTGTATATCTCTCCTAGCCCACTTGCTGCTGGTGTAGTTTTGGGGCCCAGATATTGCTTTGAAGATAGAAAAGTCTCAGGCCCCTTGCTGATGGCGCTGTTTAGGTTTATTATGATTATTATCTTGTTTTCTCTAAAGTTGACCAGGCTTCCACTAGTCTTCATTGTCCACAAAGTAATTGCAGGCTAAGAAGAGCTTTTAAGCAGGAAGGGTTTCATCTTTTATTTACCAGCTTCTGTGCTCTGCTATGCCTTGCTTTCTCAAAATAATGGTCACTTCCTGGATTCATCTGAGCTTGGACAGAAATGTAATACCTTTAATCCTATGTTTTCAGCTGGTTTCTAACTTCCTATGAAAGGATATTAGTCTTATGTGCTGTAAATACAGCAATTTTACAGCCACTACTTATAACTGCTTCAATGTGAGGTACAAATGCATTTGGCTTTTTCAACCCTGCAAGGCCTAAATTATGAGACTCTTATTCCACCCAGCTTGCAGACTATAGGTAGGAATATCTCCTTCAGTAAACTGGTATTTCTCTCCATTTGTGTTTATGGTGTGGCGAGCTCTACTCTGAGCTTCTTTCTCTCTTGTAGGACTCTACAGAAAGCAGCAGGAAGAGGCTAGCACATATCAACATTTTTAATTTTCCTACCATTTTCCCAACGTCAACCTTGGCCAGCATGCAGTCTGATTTCCAAGGTATAGTAGGCAACAGACTGACAAAACGGTTCACCCCTGAAGTAACAAGGCCAGCATGGTTTTCAGACTACAATATTGGACTCCTTAATATCTGCCTCCCCACCTCCACCATTCAGTCAGGTTGGTATTTTGGGTTCTGTTTTCTCTAGCATCCTATTTCTAGCAACCAAATTCTGTGTCAATTATGAAATATGTTTCAGCTGAATGTAACAGAAAACTCATATAGGCCATATAAACGAGGTAGACGTTCATTTCTCTCTCACGTGAATGAAGTGGGTGGTCTGGGATTGGTATAGTAGCTCTAGAGACTTCATGGGACTAGGTTGCCTGTACCCTTCTGCTCCATCATCCTCGAGATTACCTCATTGTTTGAAGTGTCTATTAACTCTCCAGCCATCACCTTCAAGGTTCCCAGCAAGAGGAAGGAGAAGGGAAGAGAGGTGCTGAACAAAAGTAAAGCCTGCCAGCTGAGTCAGCTTGATTTAAAATTCCTTCCTCTGTGCTTCTCCCAGTGACTGTTACTTACATCAATTTGGCCACATCTAACTACATGGGAGCTAGGGAAATAGCTTAGCACATGGCCATTCAGAATAAAATTGGGTTTCTGTTAGCAAAAAAAGAAAAGAATAATGGGCAGTCAACTCTATGTTCTTTCCACATTTTTCCAGAAATCCTGTGATTCCCCTGCCTTGTCCTGTTAGGAATATGGCCAACACCCCATCTGCATTGTAGCTGATTGCCAGAGACTTAAGCTAAATATTTCCCGGGATGGGGGGGGGGGCAATAATTGTGAGTCATCTGCACCTAAATGCTAATGCATTTCCTGTCATTTCCTGATAGTGGTGTGATGTAAGAGAGGGACAGAGGTGAAGGGGAGCCTCAGAAGGCCGCTGCTGCCAGAGGAGGGGAAGGGATAGGAAATGGATACCAGAGTCCATCTCATCAGTTTCTCTGAGGTGGCCTCATGCTGTGGCCATGAGCAGATGACCAGCTCCTCTTTCACATCTTCCTACCACGCTCAGGGTCACCGTTGAACAGTGTGTTCTCTGCCCTGTCTGTAACCCCCCTGAGTAGCCTTCCAGATCACTCATGCTGCACCATCCTGCCTCTAGGAATATGGAGTGGGGCAAGAGGCTTGCTGGGCAGTGTCACATATTAGCTTCTTCTTGGTTTGTTAGGGAGAGGTGGTTTGACACAGGAAACCTAATGCCCTTATGGTGAAATGGTCACTGTACTCCAAGAATATCTTTCACACAGTGTTGTCATCTCTTAGCAAACAATACACCAGACCTGGAATATCTCACTTCCGACAATGGATTTGTCCCCAGCTTGCAGGACCAGATACTAGGAAATGGTCAGAGTCTGTGAGCACCCATTGGTTGGATATTCTGGTGCACTGTCCGGGACTGGGACACTTATTTCCCCAGCTGCTGGGAGTATTAGTGGCTGAAGAGTCTTCCCTGGATCCCTCTCTAGGATTTGCCTTTGGTCAAAGAAAGTCACTTGACGCAAGGTCACACTCCTTCCTCATGGGGTGGGAAGTTAAATAAAGGCTGGACTCCCTTACCTCAAAGCAAGAGAACTGCAAAGGACCATTCCAGCTCCAGCGTCTCTTGCAAGTCACAGGGAGATCTGTCCCTGTTGCTGGCAAATGATGACCCAACTTCTCCTATTGCCTCGTCCTGCTTCCCTCACTTCTTTTAGGTATTGATTTTGAAAGCACTTCTGTAGGAAAACTTCTGCACACAAATCTAAGTCTCAGTCTGTTTTTCAGGAAACCTGACTTGCTAATGCCTGGGAGGTGAGGAAGAAAGCAGAAATTGCCTTTCTGTGTCATAGTCCATTTGGGCCAGTGTCATCCCTTTTAATGGCAGTGCCTGGTTATCTTCACCAATAACAGCTTCTAGGGCTACAGACGACCTCCAGACTCCCTTGTTTCCTTTAATAATCTATAAAGGCCTGTCAAGAATTTATCAAGAACTTGTGTGCCCATTACATTTTTTAAAGGTTTATTTGTTTGATAGAGAGAGCATGTGCGAGTGGGAGGGGCAGAGGTAGAGGGAGAGGCAGAGAATCTCAAGCAGATTCCCTGCTGAGGTCAAAGCCTGACATGATGCTCAATCTCACAGCCCTAAGATCATGACCTGAGCTGAAATCAAGAGTAGGATGCTTAACTAACTGAGCCACCCTGGATCCCCTGTGTGCCCATTACATTTTTAACCTGTATCTCCCATCTGAGAAATTGATTCTGTAATTTTGTCTTATAAAGTTTATTAAAAAGTTTTTCTTAAATGAAACCCCTTTCAAACATTAAGGGGTACCCTTGCTTATAATGGATTATAAACAATGCCCTGTGCCCTACCTATATTATAGGTAACACATAGATATTCTTTCCTAAAATGCACCCCTTTGTTTACACTAATGTTTATCAGCCCTCTATGAGAATATTATGTTGTAGGTGTAGGGAGGAATTGTACGATGTCCCCTAGGAGCTTGGAGATAAGAGAAATAAGATTAGCTTTTAAGGATTCAACTAGTAAAATCCTCACACAATGTTTAGAAATCTGGATGAGTAAATAAGAGACTGTCTGTAAATATGTGACCAAAGGATTTGCATTGTCCCCCAATTCCACACAAGGTGACCTGGATCTCAGAGATACAGGACAGGAGTGTGGTTAATATTTAGTAAGCAAAGATCTAATCAATTGCATTGTAATGCATGAACATAAAGGAACGGTCTGGATTACAGAAAGTATAGCTCAACAGGACAAAACTTGGCAGTGTTTTTCCAGCATTGTCCAAGCTGAGAAGACACTGAATCTGCAAGACAACCTTAATTTAATTACTAGAGAGGTGTTCTGTAGCAAAGGGCAGGAATGATTCATCATACCACGCCATGGTCTGGATAGAATCTCTCAAACTCTCCATATCTTTGCTCTGATTCTCTGCTTACCATGCAATTGAGAGTTATTATTTTGACCTCTCCAGGAAGGGCCTGTCCCCGGGAGGAGAAATGAGAATTCCTTTCATTGGATCAAAATAACTTCCACTGTGTACTAATAAGCTTTCAATCTCTTGATGTGTTTTGATTTTAATTTGGTTAATGTGAATCAGTGTCCCTGCCTCCATCTTGACTTCAGGACAATGACAAAGTTGGGCTCCCATGGGCACGGTGAATTCATCAAGGTAATACCATCTCATGAGATGACTTGGAAAAGAGCCAGCTAGTCTTCATCTCTTGACCGCTCACCTAGCAAAGTGGTCAGAGACCTTTGAAGAATTTATCTGTATCTGTCTACTTAATGGTTTACATCCAGGAAATGCTGAAATGCTGTACGTCATTGGCAACTTGGGGGATTTCTCTGTGATCCTGCCCTTCCAGATGGCTTGTAAAAGCAAGAGATAAAATGCCTCCTGGGCTGGAGAGATGTGTTACACGTATATCCTTGTAAGCACAGGCCTGTTCATTTCCACACTTGATATCATAAATATATAAAAATATTACTCTGTCTTTGACAAAATATTTCCTCCAACCACAGATGCTTGGCTGGATCAGGGAGCACTTCCCAAAAGCTTCAGGAAAGCTTGCATTAATCACACTTTCTTTGCTGGGCCCTTATGCTGGATCTTTAGACCACTGCTGTTCAACAGGCCCCAAAACCAGATTGCTCAAAGCACTGCACTCCCCTCGGCCACATTCCTCTTGGTATGACTTTTCTTCTGGCCCTGAACTCTTGGCTTCTTATCCCCATTCTGTCTGCCAAATCTGGCTTGCCCAGATTCAGTGCCCTTCTGGACCTTCCCTCGGTACTCTAGCCTCAGTTTCCCAAAGGCTTTATGGGCTAGCCTGCTCTCCAACTCTGAGTATTAGCTCGTCTCTGGTTTGTTATCCATGACTCAGCCTCCATTCCTTTCTTTTCTTAAGACTGGGGAAAATAATTCATTTTCCTGAAACTCAACCAGTTTGGGATTTTGTCTCCCACGTGGGAAAAACGAATGAAGTTGCTCCTATGTCCCACACTCATTGCCTGTAGGAAGGTAAGGCTGTGCTGCAGGACAGAGGGTCAAGTTGGCAGCAGGGTTAGTAGAGTGGGGGTTGTGGGACCTAGAGGCAGCACTGTGGAGCAGCCCCATGGCCCTGTTCTGTTTCCCAGCAACACCAGAGGAGTGACCCCTGACATTCCCAGGCTTTCCTACAAAGTGACAAATCTCATGCATTGCCTCTATATAGGAGGATAGTATTTGTAGGTAATGCTTCCTCTTCCTGCCACCCCAAATTTCCTATTAGATTCATTTCCCCTTTTTTTATCCCAGGAGAACAGGAGAAGGACGATACAGGAAAAAAAAAAAAAAAGGAGATTGGGAGCTAATTCTTGACTTTGGAAGAATATAGGAAAAAGAACAAGTTTTCTGTATTCCTGAGACTATAAGTGATTCTCTTGGTTGAAGGAGGGGAAGGAATCAGAAGGGAAGCCAAGATAATTTAATATTGGAGCTGTCTAAGCCTTAGGGAGGAGGTGACTGAGACCCTGGAAAAGTCTGGAGACTCTAAGATCAGAGGGGATCAGTGACATCCCTCTGCAGCCCCCATCATTTCCAAGGAGAGTCCAGCAAAATGGAAAAATCAAGGAGGAGAAACCAATGGTCTTGTGGTATATCTGGGGAGGTGGGTCTGAGACAGATTTGCAATTTCTCACAGCACGGAAAGAGTAGAAACAGAAGAATGCCTCCCATGTGCACATGGCCCGTGGGGTCACAGCCCACTGTGCAGCTGGAATGAGAGGCTCTGGGAGGGAAAAACATGGATAAAAGAAGATATCAAACACCACATGCCCACCCTCAAACCTTGGCATTACATAAGATACTATATTAAAAGGCTTTTGACCTAACCGAAAGTAAGTTTTCATTATCTGGCAAAGTTGGAACTCAAAGTAGCTATTAGAATTAGTTACAGGAAATAAAGAAATCTAAATTTCTTACCAATCTGTGAATTTGTGGATTTAATATCACAAGCAATATGTTGGAAATCTGGGTTTCCTAGAAAGCCCCATGGAGTAATTTTTGCCAAGTCATACTTACTGGTGTAGGAGGAAAAAGGAATGGTTCTTCTGCCATAATTTGGCATACCCTTCCAAGGACTCTGTATTAGTCTGCTTCATCGCTATAACAATTAGTCTGCTTCATCTGCTATAACAAAACATCATAGGCTAGGTGGTTTCAACAACAGAAATTAATTTTCTCAAAGTTCAGAGGCTGGGAGTCTGATAATAAAGTTGCCAGCAAAGTCAGTTTCCAGTAAGGCCTCCTTCCTGGCTTATAGATAGCTGTTTTTCTTCTGTGTGTGTGTACATGTGAGGAGGGAGGGAGGGAGGGCAGAAGGGAAGGGAGAAGATAGTGTGAGTGAGAAAGAGGAGGGAGAGAGAGGGAGAGACTGCTCATGTCTCCTTTCATAAAGACACAGATCCCATTGGTTTAGGGCCTCACGCTTATGTATGATCTCATTTAATCCTAACTTCCTCCCCAAAGGCCTTATGCTAAATACCATCACTTTGGGAGTTAGGGTTTCAACATATGAATTTTGGAGGGACACAGTTCAGTTCATAACAGACCCTAAGGATTTCAAACCACTCTGCAGAGTATGATGGACAATTCATAATGTTCCAAATGACCATTCACTATTCTTTATTTGCCCCTCCAAATCTTTCTCCAGCCTTCTCTTCCAGGTCTGGGCCCCATAGAGCCAATGCCCATGGACTGCTCATCCAGGGATGCATTGCCTTTTAGTTTCCAATTTGGTTTCATCTGTTAGGAGGTACTGACAGAATTAGAAAAGGGTAAGAAACTTTGGGGCATTAGTCCTCTGGCTCCTCTCCTATTAATAGCCACACGTCCTATGGGGCAGATCCCCACTTTCTGGGGTCTAGTAACAGCTCCCTCCTTTTGCCCCTTCAGCCTAGGTGTGATAATGCTTATGCTATTGCTAGTCTCTGGGTATTTTATGGTACCTTATTAGTAACACTGGCTACACCTCTGTAGAGCCCAGACCCTTCATTAAACCCTTTGAGCATGCCTGGACTCTGATTTATATAGCAACAATGTAAAGTTCTAATCAAGCTCCAGCTCAGCAGCTGAGGGGAGCTCTCCCATGCTACTGAGTAAGCTTCTTTCAAAGAAAAAACCCACAAGAGAGTGAGTTATTGACCACTCCAGCTTCTCTGAGAGGTTAACATGGCTTGACATTATGACAAACTCTCTCCTGTGATAGGATGGAGCAGTGTCGGATGGTTCCCCTCCATGCCTCTCTCAGGCCACGGAGGCATTCAATAAATGACCACAGCTCTATAGCCCTGCTATAAACATTACTTTAGGGAGGTGGTGTGATCCATAGTTGGAACCCTAGCAGACCAAATGGTAGGTAACAAGGAAGAGCAAAGTGCAACAAGAGCTACAGAAATGAACTCACCTCTAACCTCAAGGGGCTCACAGTTGAGTGGGGAGCTAAGGTCAGTAATGAGTTATAGCACAATGAGTATCAGAATAGAAGCATCTACTAAGGGCCTTTCAAGATGGAAGGGAAGGAGCACCTGCCTGCTTTATGCTGACTCTTGGACAAAGCGTAGGTCTTATCTAGTAAGAAAAGGGTGGGAAGGATGCTCCTAGCAGAAGAGCGACATGACAAAGCCCCTTGGTGTGGAGGAGTGTAGGACATTCCAAAGCCACAAGTAGCCAGTCTGCATGCGAGGAGAGGCTTGCAATAGTCAAAGTACTCTTAGAAACTCCTTAGGATACTGATGTACCATTCCTTACTAAATCTAACAGAGATTGTTTCCCAATATTGAAACAAGATTGTGTGTCTTCATTTAAGCAGCAGATGAAGGAGTTGGCTTGAATTTCAAAGTCATGTTCAACAAAATGTATTTATCTTCAAGCCTTAGGCTGAGTGGTGGCACTCACACTAGGAGAGGCAAAGGAGTGAAGAACAGAAGGAGGGGGCTGGGCAGGTTTACAGCTCCCATCTCTCAGTGCATCTCAGGACAAATGTTCATCTAGCACAACAGGAACAAGGAACACCATCCGTTTAAATTATTGCTTCCTCTCGCT
The DNA here is from genome assembly GCF_037043125.1 of Eumetopias jubatus. Taxonomy (NCBI): domain Eukaryota; kingdom Metazoa; phylum Chordata; class Mammalia; order Carnivora; family Otariidae; genus Eumetopias; species Eumetopias jubatus. The sequence goes on from NW_028274808.1 coordinate 37,453,127, forward strand.
ATTCCCGTTTCTCTCAAGGCAAGTCTGTACCATGGAATCTGCCAGGGATGTGGCAACAAATGACTGGACTGCAGAGTTTATACATGGCCTGAAGGGTCGCAGCTGGGAGCAGGAGGAGAGGAGGCACTGAAGAGGAAAATGGGGGAGTTGGTCAAGTGCCATATTGTGATACATCTTGTGTGCCCTGCTGTGCACTTTGGACATTGTCTTTTAAAAACTAGGGACCGAGGGAAGGGTCTGCATCCCATCCTGATGGGAGCAGAAAGGGGGGATTGAAGAGGGGTAGAAAAGGAGGCAGGGAAATCATTTGGCAGGAAGCTGGGAAACCCAAACTAGCAATAATCAAGATCTCAGTCCATAAGACAATCACTGGAATAGAAAGGAAATGTCCACTTCCAGAAATATGTGTGCGGTATATCTGACAGGACTGGATGACTGGTGGGAATTAGGGGGATGAGAGAGTGGGTTCAAATGACTTTTAGATTCTTGATTGGACAGCAGGAGAGATATTGGCCCTGAGTCAGTGAGAATTCCTAGGGGAAAACAGATGACTTCTCCAGTTAGGATAATTTGAGGAGGATTTGTTTTTGTTTTTTGTTTTGTTTTACAAAGCGTCTCCTTACAAAAGTATTGGCAAGGTACAGGGCAACCATGAGGGACTGTACAAGAAATTGGGGTGAGGGTCAAAGGGACAGGGAAGAGAACAGTTACTCAAATCAAGGGGGCAAGTCCTATAGAGCATTAATCTTCTGATAAGGGATACTGCCAGCCCAAGGGAAGGAGCACTAAGGTCCTTGTAAGTTCCTTAGAATAATGTCATTATCCTCCCACTCCCTCAACTTCCTGCTCAATAGACACATCCAAATGGAAACAAAGTGCATAGGAGCCTGTTGGTGGCAGTCTTTCAGGCATATCTCCAGAGACAGAAAGCAAAGTAGAAAAGTGTGGGAAGAAGATCTCATGCCAGCAAAAGGGGTAAATCTAAGATCTCCAGCCCAAGAGTTTTCATATGGATCAGGAGTTAAGTAGGAAAGCAGGCTTGCAGGAGAAAAAAACAAGTTTAGTTGATACAGGATGAAGATTGGGAGATGCTGGGTCCTCGTTCTAACAGGATCCAAGGAACGCCAGAAAGTCAAAACTGGATGAGAACCTAGTATGTGCCAGACCCTATTCTATGTGCTTTGCTTAACTTACCTTGTTGAAGTCTTACTACAATAGCTCAGTGAAACATTTTTTCCATTTTACAGTTAAGAAAATTGTGACCTGGTAAAAATGTGACTAGACTAACATCAAACTCGTAAGTATTACAAAGCAAGATTTGAATCCAGCCCTGCTCTGCTTTCAACAGTATGCTCTTTCTTGTCTGAAAGTTAATTAAGGCTGTGCAAAAAACAAGAGAGGATGGAAGCTCTAACGTCCCACTTCAGTGCCTACAATTATCCAGACAATTTATAAACAATTTCACGCACTTCACCTCCAAGTTCTGATCAATGTCTATTTTTTCTATGGCTTTTTTTTGGAGTGGTTCATTTACCCATCAGTTCCCTACAGACTTGAAAGGCCTCTTTGATTATGATATTTGGGGTTCTCTACAGCCTTGGGCTCCAATGAGAACAGAAAAAGGGCACAGAGAGAGGTGGGGTGAGCCACGTGACAGTACCTTGCAGGGAGAACCTTGCCAGGTAGGATCGCTGCAGATGGCTTTGCATTCTTGGCACCTGTGCAGTGTCTCCCTTTGATGCCAGTGGCCATGGAGAATGGCAAGGTGACCTATGTGTCTCATGGAGCTGATCATTCATAAGGCAGAAACTTAGCCTCGTGAGTGAACAGATTCCTGGCATATTCTTCGTGTGCTCTTAATCAGCCTGTGGAGGGACCGAAGGACCAATTCCAGTTATATTTAGTTGCTAGTTATAATCCTGCTTACAAGGTTTTCCTCTTCAAATTTGGAAGTTAACATTTAAAAAAAAAACACACAAAACCTCCCTCTTCTTTCTCTTCCTCTTCTTCGTCTTCCTCTTCTACTTCTTCCTCCCTTCTCCTCCTTCTTCTTCCTCCTCCTCCTTTCTTTCTCTTCCTCCTTTTCCTGCTCCCTTTTTCCTACCTCACTATATCCTACTAACTGGGTCAGTGTAAAAGATTCTGATCTATGAAATTTAAGCCCTTTGTCAAAACCTGCTGAATTTCTCAAACCATTGGGTACATGAGAAAGGGGAATGCAGATTACCAACCTCATGCCAGCACTTGTAGGATGGACAGACTGACAATGACAGCAGCTGAACTCAATAACATGTCAACCCAAAGTATAGTGGTTAGAGCCCAGGAAGCACTACAGGGAGGCTTTCAGTGAAAAGCATCCCTCTGGAAAGCAAAGAACAGATGGCAGGGCAGAGATGTGGTGGAAACAGGAAAAGCAATATGGTGGTGGAGTACTAGGAAATGAGCTTTATCATCTGTTAGTGCCATGGAAAAGTGTCAGCTAGGCATTGGGAGATCTCTCTGTGACCCACAGATTCTTGAGGATACCAGCCGTAGGACCTCCCAAGGCATGCTTGAGGGGGTTTTCTGCCCAGCAGTCATATTTAGGGCATGTCAGAAACCCAACTGGTCCCGGAGAAAGAGGGGGTTATTGTCCCGGTGGCAGAGTGGAGATGAGACAGTCCATGTGGGTCTTGAGGTGGGATCCTAAAAACTGAATCAAGTGCACCTCTGGGCTTCAAATGGCCACCTGGAAAGGACTAGATTCTCCATGGAGACAGCTTAGGTAAACGGGTTTCATAGCCAAATGTAACTAGGAATTACCACATTCTTCTTGTAGTCTATTCTCTTGGCATTTTGTGCAGTATTTTCTGTTCATTACACTTCTTAATATTACGCTGTGGTAAGAGTGTCCATAATTCACATAGTCTCAGGAGTGCAGAGATAGGGGTGAGGGATGCTCCCTGGCAAGAGCCCATGAAACCGATCACATGGAGAAATTCATGTCACACTATTACTGATTCAGATGGTACAAGCCTCTGGCATTTTTAAGGAGGCTGAGAAGAGAAAGATGTCTCTTGCTTGGATTGTAAACCCTGTCACTGTATAAAATACACCAAGTGTCCTTCTTTTCAGATAATTTTCATACCAGTTCAGCAGGTTTGGGTGTATGGGAAGAGAATTTCTAGAAAGATCAACATTGCTAGTTTCGTTCATCATTATCTACCACCTCACACCAAGTGTTCACTCTGTAGATGGTACTTAAGATCCAGGAGCAAGTGGAGGTAAAATTTCTCCATGGAAGCTACAAGTTGGGAGTCCTTTGTCACTGAAAATTATACACCAGCAGATTTTGGCTTCAGCAGCCCAAAAAAAGATGCAGTATGTTTCTGAAACTTAACATTTTTTTTTTCTTTCCCAGCCAGGTTGCAAAATATAGGTTGCTCTCTGAAAACAGTTATTTTCCCTACCTTTCGTTTCTGTCTGGGAAGCTGTATTTGATAAGCCTCACATCACGCATCACAGAATCTCATCACCTGAACAGCCGAGAGTCTTACTGAGATTGAAGATCCTTTCCTGTGTACCTCTGATGGTGAGGCTGGAATGAACAAGGAGGTGGCTGGAACAGGAACGTGAAGTCCCTTTGATGATCTAGAAGAGAAGCCGGGGCCTCCAGGGCACAACCTGCCAGTCACTCCCTCTCTCTGTGTATAGACAGGAGCTGTGAGCTGCGCCTTTCCCCCTGTTTCTCCCCGAGCCCTGTCTCCACTGGCACAGCCTGGAGCCACACTTTTCCCAGATGCACCTTCTGCATAAATGGCACTGCAGGGCTCAAGCAAGAGCTGTCTTTGTCTTGGCTCATATTTGCCTCATCCTGTATTTCTTCTCCACGAGTTCCTCAGCCATACCTCCTGTCTTTCCAGAGCTCACTTCATCAACCTAGCCTGCCTGCGACCCCCGCCACCTTCTTTCCCAGGCTTCTGATGGTCTGAACACTTTCTCTTGGAAAACTGTCCTTTTCTATAAGTTTCCTATTGCTGCTATAATGGAACACTACAAATGTAGCAGCTTGAAGCAACCCAAATGTGTTATCTTACAGATTTTTAGGAATCCAACACAAGTTTTCTGGGCCAAAATCAAGATGTTAGAAGGGCTCAGTGCCTTCCTGGAGGCTTTGGGGAATAATCTGCTTCCTTGCCTTTTCTAGCTTCTGGAGACCACCCACATGCCTTGGTTCATGGCTCCCTCCTGCCATCTTCAAAGCCAGCAGTGGCAGGTTGAGTACTCACCTTACTTCGGTGATCGCATCTCGTTCTCTACCTCCTCTCTCCACTTTTAAGATGTGTGTGATTTCACTGGCCCACCTGAATAATCCAGAACAACTTCCCCATCTCAAGTTCCTTAACTTGATGACAGCTGTGAAGAGCCTTTTGCCATGTATGGCGATATATGCACAGGTGCCAGGGATTAAGATGTGACCATTTTTGGGATGCCATTATTTGGCATACCACACCCGTCCTGACCCCATTCCTCGGGAATATTCTAGGTGCCTAACACTAACTTGATATACTAATTCATGATCAGGAAAGAATGGATTTATACCCCCCCCCCACACACAGAGATACATTGTGTTTACTTTTCTGCAGCTTTCTTCAATACCTAGCCCTAGGTAGTTTATAATACGGGAGTCTGAGGTACTTTGGTGGGCACAGGGAGGTGCCATTCTGTTTGGGGTAAACAGAATGCTCTAGCCCCTCAAACCCCAACATATTGACATTTGCTTATTCTGCCTAAGGTCAGATACATGTCCCACGAGATCTTCATTAGATCATGTAGCTTTGGGATCCACACTTGGCATCGCAAACTGGGACTGAGCAACATCATTGGATACCGGGTCATGTTATTTGCTTGTTCCAGCTGCCTGCTGCAGCAAGTCATTAAAGCAAAGGAGTTTTTCCATATGACATTAATTTCTAGAGAAGAATAAAACTGTGTTCCTCCTCTGGTATGTTAAGTTTCTTGAGGGTAAAGGAAAGTAGACATTATTGATCTCTGACTTTCAGGCAATGCATGCGTGCACCTGCGCACACACGCACATGCTCATTCATACACACTGCACATCTGTGCACATGCCTCTGCCACAGGCAGCACAGCAGTGAACACAAGCCACTTGAACTTGGAACATTCAGGATCAGCTCCTCCCTTTCTGTCCTAGATATCTCAGAGAGAACAGACCCAGCCCAGGAAACAAGGGGAGATGAAAAGTGTGGAACCTTTGAGAAAGGTGTACAGGGAAAGCAAGGCTATTGATCACTGCAGGATGAGAAAATGAAGAAGGATGTGGCACATTTCGTGATATTGATCTGACCTATTAGCAACAGTGACAGGTCACTCCATTCTCCCCAAATCCTCTCCAAGTTCCAAGCAAGAGTGCAGTGTGTGTGTGTGTGTGTGTGTGTGTGCACACGCGTGTAACAGAGACAGGGAGAGGAAGAGGGAACAGGAGAGAAAAGAACTAGAGAGAGAGGAATACTTGGAATGAAGTGGAATTGATCAATTTTTAACCAGGAAAATGGGCAGTTCAGTGCAGACCTGCCAAGTTCTTGAGAACTTGAAAAGCAAGTAGTAGTCTAAACGAACAGTGTGAGGAAACACGACAGTCTCCCAGAGGCACAGATACTGGCCTGCACAGCTAGATTTCAGAAGCTTTTGGAAGCCTCTGTTCTTTCTCCAATGGTTGTCATGCATGAAAGTCCATTAGAGATTCATTGTGGGAAGGGGACGGAGCTCTGTCTTTGCAAGAATATCCTATTTTAGAAGAAAACCAGTACTCCTTGGATGGGAAGCTTACTTGCTCTGAAGTATTAATGTTATCAGAACTGATTTTCAATTGAGGGGGAAGCACCTGGGAGTGAGGAGGTTGAGATTATGAAGAAGGAATAGTCAGTGAAGAGCCCAGAGAAACAGAGGGAAGAGAAAAGTGATATGGGGAAAGAAGAATGTAATATGAGTCTGGCCAGGAAGACAGAACAGAAGAAGGGCTTTGTAATAACGACCAGGATTTGCACTGTGCTTCTTCCTCCTGTGTGCTGATAAGCTCCTTAACCTCCTTGAGACACCGTCGCACAACTTTCCCAACCCGGAAACTAGAGCCAGAGGTCTGGGTTGTTGTGGAGATTCGTGTTAAACATCTTCAGTGCCTGGTGCTTAGCAGGTGCCAAGTAACTGGCTGTTCCTGCCCTGGAGGAGAGACTAAGGGTGCACTGAGATCCAGGTGGGGAGGTTGGAAATGCTAACACCGATGATGGTCCTGGACACTCGTGAAGGAGGCCACATAGTCCTGTACCTCATTCACTCTCCAAACAATCCCTCAAAGTTGATTCTGGAAGAATTTTCAGGAAGGTTCTGACCCCATTTCCACAGAAGAAACATGAGCTAAGACAAGACATCACTCTAGGTATTTCCCCTTCCCCCCTTTTCCTGACCAGTTCTTTCTTCCTCTCCACAGGATCTTTCCCATCATGGATGGGAATTTGCATGATGTGATTTACACATCTCAAAAAATATTTCTCTTAACTAAGTTTTTTCCTTGCCTTTTGTCCCTGCTTATGCTCTTTGCAGCAAAACTCCTAGATCAAAAAAAAATTGTTTATTTTGCTGTCCAAAATTCCTCTCAGCCTATTCTCCCCGAAAGCTATTGCCATTAGGTGTTTGCCTCCAGCACTCCATGGAAATGGCTCCTGTCAAGGACACCAGTAACTTCCACTCGCTAAATCTAAGGGTCCATTCTCAGCCTGCATCTCATGTGACACATGAGCTGCATTTGAACCAGCTGATCACACCCTGTCTGGCTTTCAGGATTACCTACTTTCTGCTGTTCATCCTACCCCAAGGCTATTTTCTTTGTAATGTCCTTTGCTGGTTCTTCCTCTTCTCCCAAACCACTTAATGATGGAAAGCCCCAGGCTCAGTCCTTTGTCCCTTCTCCTCACTATTTCCCCTCACTCCCTTAAAGATTTTCTTTAGCCTCAGGCTTTATACATGATCTGTGCTGTTGGTTGTCTGTGTAGTCTCAACCCCAGATCGTTTCTCCACCCTCCTTTGCCCCAAGAGTCAGGCCGCTTCAGACAACATTTCCCAGGCCCGCTTGCTGACTGGCTTCTCACTCTGGCTGGTAAGACATGGAGTTTTCCATGGTTCTACCCCTCTCAGGGTTTCAGGCACACCATCCCCTCTCTGTTTCTCCATCAGACCTGAACGTAGTAATGGCTTTCCATCTTTGCTGCTCCCTTGATGCCCACCATGCCTTGTAAGCCCCTTTAATCCTGCCAACATCTCTGTAAATAGCTCCTTTATTAAATTCTTTTTGGTTAAAACCCTTGAATGTGTCACTGTTTCCTGCAGGAGCTTGCCTGATAACACCATCTATAAGGCTGATGACTCTTAGATTTAATATGTTCAGCTCAGGTGTCCCCTGAACTCCAGGCCATAGATCCAACGGGTATATAAACTTTGTTTGGATATCTCCAAGTTATTTCAGCCTTGACATGCCCCAATGTGAGCATATTGAACATAATATTGACCCCAAATCTGCCAACATCACTGTCTTTCCTATCTCAGGTGACATAACAGTGTCCTTCCAGAGCTTTATCCCCATGTCCTGGGAGTCATCTTTGGCTCCTCTCCTCTCACATCCCACATCGAATCCATCAGGAAAACTTGCTGGTTCAACCCTCACAGTAAATCCAGGTTCTGACCAATTCTCTCCCCCCAGCCATCACTCCCATCTCAGGCCAAGCCACCATGCACTTGGACCTGGATACTGTGATAGCCTCAGCAAAATGGGTCTCCTGACTTACACTCTGCTTCTCTACAGTCTGTTCGCAGCATGGCAGTCAGAATAATCCTTTTGAAAATTGAATTCAGGCCATGTCACCCCTCTTCTCAAGACTCTGCCATGGTTACCCATTTCCTACCAAGCGAGGGCTAAATCCTTTACTACAGTGTAAGAGGCCCTTCGGGACTTCCATGCCCACCATCTCTGACTGCACTCCACTCCAGCTACTCTGGATACTCTGGCCACCTGCTGTTCTTCAAATGTCCCAGGGGAGCTCTAGTTTTAAGGCTTTGACACCATCCAGATCCTCTGCCTGGACTTTTCTCCTCTGACATCTGCTTCACAAACTCCTTCACTTTCTCTAAGTTTTTTTTTTTTAAATCAAATATCACCTTCTTAATGAATCCGAGTCTACCCTGATCACCGTCTTTAAAATTGCCATGTAAAATCCTGATATTCCTGATGTCCCTTCACTGTACTTTCTGTTTTCTCATAGGACTTATCAGTTGTTAACAAACAACACAATGTTTGTTTTTATTGGATTTACTTTTGTATTTAATTTGTAATAATAGCTTGCATTATATTTGTAATGTATTTATTAGGTTCATTGTTTATCATCTATACTCTGTGCTGTCATTTAAGCTCTATGAGGACAGGAACCTTTGCCTGTTTTATTCACAAAAGCAATGCTTGGGACATAGAAGACAATGTACAGTTGTTGGGTTTTTTTTTTTAATGAATGGAAAATAAGTGAATTAGGAACGTTTACTAAGGGCAGATGTACCACTCAGAGACCTATCTTCTCTTCCCACCCCTGTGTTCCTTTAACTGCACTATATATTCTACACATGATATATAGTCTTCCCTACATCCTCCATATATAATAGAACCTTCACTATATACACTATACACAATGTAGCCTTCAACAGCAGAGCGATGTGGTTAGTGGCAGTATCTACCAGCAGACTGAAAGAGTCCAGATCCCAGATACACCACTTACCTGTGATTGGGTAAATTACTTAACCTCTCGAAGGCTCATTTTGCTTATCCATAGAATAAAGTGCCAGTGCTACGTCTTCGGGTTATCACCTAGAGTAAGTCAGAAATATGCATGTGTGCATGGATACGTCACACTTAGCACAGTGCCTGAACCAGAGTAATTGCTCTGAAGTGCACAGAGGAGAAACACTGCAAGTGTGGGAGGTGGCATCCAATTTCATACACATTTCCAGGCTTCTAAAGAGGAGGTAACTCTATGTAAACCTCAAGATCATACCATTCCTTTAACACTGGACCTTTGGAAGTTGTTAGTTCCGTGATTAGCATTTATCCTTTGAACAGGTTAAAGACTTCATAAAACCCTATTCTTGGGGGTTACTGAGTTATTCTTTTCCTAGCCATTGGAACTAAGAGCAGTTGTTTGAAGTCTAAGACAATTCTTCCTATATCCTGAGACAATCCTGATCCAGACAGAAGAGTTTTGAGGGGATTGTGAGTAGGCTTTGGCCAGCTGCCCTAAAACGTGTGCTTATGGCTTTAGATTGAACACTGAACTCCTAGATACCCACTGGTCCTGCAACCTTGGATACATACCATTCACATGTGAGCTCCTGTTGGTCATTCCAGGACTGGATTCTGCCTTGAACTCAGGCCAAGTGATGGAGCCCAGACATTTGCCTGACTCTTGCAAGTATCCTTTCTGAGAATCCTACTCCCTTACAGTCCTAATTGCAGCCTAGGTTATTTTCCAAATGAATAGATTACACTGAACCTACCTCCACCATCTTTTCCTGAGAACCCTATGGAGGCTCCTGACATCCAACACCTTGGACATACTTGGATAACAGTGCCATTCTGGGTCATCAACTGTGACCTTTGACATGATCTAGAGCCTGGTCCAAGCCCCAGGCTTACCCACTTTCCTACTCATATCCACTGGTACCACCTGATTGGATTATGGGAAGAAGAGACGGGCCACCACTCATGCCAATCTGAAAGAAACATTAACATATCCCTGTGATAAATAGGAGTTGTGATGCCAATTAACTCGGGTTTCCACAAGGACTTATTAGATAACTAGTAAGGTGTTAATTGGTCCTGCATTCCAGAGTGCCCTCAAAGGTAAATTAAAAATTAAAAATTAAATACTTGCATGTTGCACGTGCAAATCTAAGATAAATCAGATGATGGTCCTCTGAAATTGGCATTCAAAATCTAAATTCCAAATCAGAATAATGCTTGTTATAATCCTGTCCTCTGCTGAGCTTTCTTCACAGCACAAAGTTAGCTTCAGACAGTAGAAGTGAATTATTAGGTAAATCTTCCCTGATTATCAATAGAAGTATTAACTGAATAAGTTTCCAAATAAATATATCAACAGACAAATGCCATCGATTAAATGTTGAATAAATGCTTAAAGAAAATCAATTTAGAGAGATATGAAATGCTTTTTCTGTGTTGCCAGCAGTCCGTCCTGTGTTGGCTTCACCATGCCTCACGGTTAAGAAGTGTTTTCCAAGTGGAGCCCAGCTCTTCTGCTGTACTAGTTAAACAGCAGATGGCTGGCGCCAATCTAGCTCTACTAAATCAGAAGGAAAAGACTGTGATATACATTTTAACAAGTCACCACAAACAATTCTCAAGCATACTCTTATCTGAAGGGTTACTACATCAGTAACTAAAAGGTTATTAAAGAAGGGGGAGGAGGAATGAATGAATGAGAATGAATGAATGATAGAAACTAAAATGCCACTTTTCTTGCCAATGGAAAGGTTTAAGAAGCATTCTTTCCCTCAGAGGTGACTCCTTTCACCTTCCTTCCATTCCCCTGCAATTAGAGTGGACCTCACTTTGGGATGTGGGGGTTGCTGAGCCAGGGGCAGTGACAGTTCTCATCAAGCAGCCACTGGACTCTCATCTATCTCTTCTGGTAATTAATTCTACTATAGCAACACTTAATACAAAGGAGAGAAATCCTTCAGGGCACAGTTTTACAAGACATTACAAAGCCTAGTTGAAATTCTTTACCTTATTTTGAAAACAATCTTCCCTAAAAGGGTTTAGAAATATTTAAAGCTAATAAAAAAGCAGCTTAGTAACATGAACTTCTGGCTGTGGAATAATCCCAAGATGCATCCATGTCTATAGAAGCGTTTTAATTCATAGGAATCTTGACATGGGCTAAAAGAATCATGCTCAACGCTGGGTCTAGAATCAAAGATTTACATAAAATTAGAGCTGGACTAGAAGTAGCCAATGTTACATGATGCTCACTCTGGACCAAGCACTATTTTGGGAGCACAGGGAGGCTAACTGACAGCCCCCATGGTCACAGAGGCAGTTAAGCCAGGTTGTGAAGCATGGGTAATTTGCTCTCCACCCCTGCCCTGACTCTCCCTCAGAGAGCCATCCCACCCACTTAGTTTCCAAATGGAGAAAGCAAATCCAAGGAAATGTGCTGGGTGCAAGGTCACAGGGCCAGGGAGCAGCTGCGCTGTAGTGACATCGGGCTTCCCAGATCTTTCCTCCTACCCTACAGCGAAGTGCCTATCAACAACAAAAGCATGAAATCCCAAGGGGGGAAAGAACAGCTTGGAGTTCATGGACTCTTGCCCTCACCTCTACCCCAAGGAGATAGAAAGGCCTCATCTTTAAACTTTTTCTGAATTTCCTAAGGCATTTGTCAGGACCAACACTTCGGTTGCTTTTATCTAGCATTGAAAAACTCTTTTTTCTCTTTGGCTTAGCAGCACTATTCATGAGATTCTTTTCTAATTGGGAAATGTCCTTTAAATAAGAAAGGTCTGAAGTTGGGACTGCTACATCACTTTCTCTCTGTCAGGGTTTTGCTGGTCCTTCCCTTTTCTCAGGTTGGTCAGCTAGTAGGAAGGGCTGTGCTTCCTGCATCTGGGCATGCACACTAGAGAGGGAGGCTTTCTTCATCCCAGCACTGTGGTGGGGAGGACTAGAGTCCTCATAGCTCCTGGAAATCTAGCAAACTGAGATGCTTTTTCACTCTACACATGTTTGTGCTTTCACTTTGGATTTGATAGAATGAGATCCCCATACTTTCAGTTGGATTTGACCTTAATATTCTTTGAGCTTTTGCTAAGGCCCTCTTATAAATGATTGTCAAGCTTAAGTTGTTACAGCTAAAAGTAAAGCCACCAACTACAAGTTCACCAAACATTTCTTCATTCCAAGAGAAGCCATTGGTCAACTGTAGTTGATTATTTGTGTCATAAAAGGATTCCAAACACTTTTACAATCTATGAAGTATTTATTACTTTAGGTCAAATCTCATTGCTGCTAACTCCAAAATCCTTTCCATACTCTTTAGTGTAAGTGAATTTTGTTCTGGGAGAATGTTGCTTTAAAAATAATGAGCTGTCAAATGGAGCTTAGAAATCATTTAGTTTTGTAGAAATGTTCCCTGAACCAGCTATCCAAATTCAAGAAACACCTCTTTGATATGCAAATGAATTTAGTTAATTCCAACCTTATACTTTGGCCTTTTTCAGAGATGAATTCTTATCTCTGTCTCTCCTCAGTCTGCACACTTCCTTGGGTAATCTTGTCCAACAATGACCTCACAGTGCACCTGTGTGCCACATAACTTTTATATGCTGATAACTTCCAAATAAATATCTCTCATCAAAACTCTCTCCTTAGCTTCAGTATGTTCAGCTGCCTACTTCATATCTTTACATGGATGTGCCTCATGCCCTTCAACACCAATCTTCTGCCAAAACATGTTTATCCTCTTTCATTTCTTATCCTGATAAATCTATGTAATCACCCAGTTTAGTAAATCAGAACTGTGGTGGCCAATCCCTTCACTTCTCTACTTCAAAACTGTTACCAGTCATATTGAATAATGTTGATTGTCTACTACACATATACATTCCCCTGCCCTATTTCTAGAAAACTCTGATTTTGTTCAGATTTCAAGCTACCACCTTCCCACCCAAACTTCCCCTCCCCCTACAAACACACACACACACACACACACACACACACACACACACACACACACAACCTTCTTGTTTCTGGGTAAGTGAATCCCACCATCAACTTCAGGAATGTTCCTGATTGGCTTAACCATAAACCCATTTTCCTTGTCATTGATTGATTCAGGAATGGGTACATGACCCAAACCAGGCTAATGAGAATCAAGGAAAAGTTTATTAGGAGTTTCTGGGAAAGTTTGTCCCTATTTGCTGGGCAAGCTTCTGGAAATAATTCTCTATACGGATGACGTCATGCACAGGTAATAGGTCTAAATTTGCTATAACCATCTTGCTACCATCTTGAGAATAAAATCAACACAAAGAAGTGAGCACAGAAAATCAAGTGGACATCGAGTAGGAATCATGGTAAGCAACTCTGAAGTCTAAATTCTTTCTGGACTTAATATGTTGTTAGCAAGGAAATTTATTTATTGTTAGGGCTAGTTTGTACTGTTTATTTTCCTATTATTTGCTGCAAAAAGCTTCCTAAATGATTTATCAAGTCTTATCAATATCTAATGTCTATCTCCCCATCTCTGTCTCTAAGACCACTGTTTTAGTTCAGGCTTTCATCATTTCTCACTTGGATTAATAGAACAATCTTCCTACCTGGTGTCACAGCCTCTAATCTCAATCTACAGCAATCCATCCTCTGCAGTTGCCAGAGTGATCATTCTAACATTAAGAAAAAATGTTTAAAAATTTTAAAAAGGAGAAGAAATCTGCTTATTTCAAACTCTTCTTCAAAATTTCTTTAGGATTTTCCTTCTTCCTATTTTTCTTAACCACCAATTAATACAAAATGACTTTATGGTTTACACTAATTTGGAAAGCATTAAAAAAGGGTGGGATTAGAGAAAGAGAAAGGGCCAGCTTTGCTCCAGATCAAGACAGAGGTTGAGAAAAGCCCAAGAGAATAGAAGGTACAGCAGCCCCTTGGAATGACTCTGGTCCAGACTGGGTAAATCTTCAATCAGACTGTGTGGTTAGAGGCTAAGGCATGTGGACCCCACAGTGTCTTTTTCAAGATCAAGGTCAAGGCATGTTCCAATTACAATGCAATAGTTTAACTACATCCTGCTGTGCCAACACTGAAGACTTAGGAGGTACTCAACTCCCTCGTTCTTCACCACCAGCTCTGCAAGACTGGACCATGCAAACTAAATTCTCCAGAACAAACAGAAAAGTAGGGAATATAAGAGTAGGGGATACAAACTTTGGCCAATTAATAAAGTTGTATTGCTTATAGGAAATTGAAAGTCCTTGGCATATTATTGATTGTCATTAATGATGGTACCCTAGATTTTTTCTTCAGTGATAATGGACAACTGTTGTTTTATTTTTCCAGCACCTCAATACCCACCTACCCCTTTCTTGGAATGGTCCCTTCTGCCTGGGACTATCACATTTTCAACACAAACTTTCATGTTCATATAGAACCCTGATGCCCTACCTTCATAGACTCAGTAAATTGTTTCAGAGGTGCGTCTCTGGCTCAAGCAGGGACAGTCAGGGGACTTCTTTGGGAACTTTTGAACTAGAATCAAGAGAGGATGTCAGTCTGTTTAAATGTCTAAACTGTACACTGTAAAGCCACTGGCAGTTAAATTTCCTGCAAAATAAACTGAAAAAGCAAGAATGTTGGTAAAAAGAGAGATGAGAGAGAGGGAAGAGAAGGGGAGAGAGATTGAGAGAGAGAGAGAGAGAGAGAAATCCAGAAAGAAACAGAGAGGAGAGAGGAGAGAAATGCTTGTTAGGGTCTAAGTTTTCTGCTAATAGTTGTTTCTAAGACCTGGATATATTGCTGTCCTTAAGCTCACTGAGATATTGAGCTCTTTATGACAAGTAATTCTCTCCCTTCTTCTCCATCTCCTTCTTCTTGCTTAAGCTTTTTCTACTTGACATTTATGACACTTGAAACCAAAGTAGTGCTAACTAATATGCCTGTCTCTTCTTTCACCACTTAACTCCATTCAGCCCATGCTGCAGGCATATGATGGCCTGGTTCTGTAGATCTTTCCAGCTAGATCCCTGGCTCTTCCAAGCTGATCTTCCCTCTCATGCTTCTATCTCTGTCTTGGCCCATGATTTCTCTGTGGTTCTTTTCCTGGAATACCCATGTGCTCCATTTGTCACTTCATTTCTGAAATCCCTTTTTACACCTCTGACTCAAGTTATACGCCCTCCCCATGCTCTTTCACAGTGCTCTGTGTATATCTGCACCATTATTTTTAAAACACTCTCCTATAAATGCTGTGCTGTGCCACTAACTTAGATGCTGAGGTCCCTTTAGGGCACAGGACTTCACCTGGCTTTCTTTCTCCAGCTCCTAGCAAGGCAGTCATTTGATAAATAGTTCTTGACAGACTAGTTCATCCAATCAATCATTCAATTGATAAAATAAATACTATACAGCAACCGGAGTGCATTTTACAATTTGTCAAATTAGCAAAATTTTTAAAATAAATAAATAAAAGACAAGATGCTGAGATTCCTGGAAAACAACACACACATAGTGTTGATGGCATGCAAATCAGTATATCCCTTTTGGAAATCAGTATGATAACAGACAGCAAGTGCTAGAAGCATGTTCAACATCTCAAGTCCAAACATGAAAATTTTTCCTAAGAAAACAATTCTATACAAATGGAAAAAATCATACATATATTTAATGGCAGCAATTTTTAATAGCAACAAAGTTAAAAGAGAAAAATTATTACATTATAGTACATCATCTTGGTAAAATATTAGAGTTATTTAAAGTAAGAAGTGGAAGCCAGAAATTGGGAAAAATGCTGATTGTATATTAAATTTTATAAAGCAAAATTGCAAAAGGTCAAATTCATGATGGTTTTTAAATTTTCAAGCATGGTTTTCAAGCCTGAAAAGCAATAGACAGAAATGAAATAGTGTTGAGTGATGGAATTACCAGTATTGTATTCTTTCTCAACATTTTGTTTTAATTAAAAAGATGTAATTGCAATAGTATTTATTAAACAGAGGAAAACTTACTACTGTCCTCCATGTGATGAGTTCTTCCTAGTAATTCCTGCAAAGCATCCTTCTGAATGCAGTATGGATCCACATGTCAAAAAACTTTCTGACATGTGGAATTCAGTACATTCAATTGAGAACCATTATATCAACTCAGTCACAGTCAGCACGTTTGCATAATAATTTATGGACATTTGCCCTAACAATTGTGTGGGGATATGAAGCAGCTGTTCACCAGTTAGGCTTTGGCTTTGTTAACAAGAGGCGGACAGCAGTGGTTAATGAAAAACCAATTGCTAATAGATAATTCCAATTTCCCCTTGAAGTACATTTTGGTATTGTCAGTACACAGAGTGACTTAAATATGGATACAGATCTACAGCCTCATTCCTGCTTCACCCTCTGACTCTCCTCAGACCCCATCCTCCTGGGCTGGACATTGTGGGGAGACTGTTCCAGAGGCAATTTGGGAGTATGTTGCATAGGAGGGCCCTGGATCCTGTTTCCACTGATGGCAATAAATTATGAATCCAACAACATAGATCATGTAGTTTGTAAGGAGCTGGGAAGGAGAACCAGGCTCAGATGAGGCTGTGAAAGCTCCAGCCTAAAACACCAGAACGCTTATTACAGTTCTCTAGAAAGTAAATGTCACCCAAGAACAGGCATGGGAAGCCAACCAACCCTAAGATGGTGCCACTGCCAATGCTCAGGACCCGTGATTTCTACCTTTAGCTCGGTTATCTTTGTTGAATGGCTCACCCTCTTTAAACCTCAGTTTGCTCCTCTATAAGAAGAAGAGTTTGAAAGAAGAGCTCTGAGGCCCTTTCCAACTCTGTGATTCTCTAAGTAAAAATTGGGACTGGAATTATTTTAGACAGATTGTCTTTAAGTAAGCCCAAATGCATTGGGGACATATCTGTGATTGCTGAAGCCCTCAGTCATTTCTTCTGGGTATAAATTCTGAGTTTTAGTGCAAATTTGGAATGACAATGGGACTCAAATTAGAAATTGGGTAATTGGTGAACTGTGCAGTGAAATATTTTTAACATATTGCAAGTTTCAGTTCATATACCACAACTTAATTGAATGTGCCCTAAAGCCCTTCAATTAAAAAAAAAAAGTGCAGAAACTAGCATTTTCAAGATAAGTGTGGGACCTTAACCAAACTCTAAGAAAACAAAATGGTAAGTTTTTGAAAGGTTAATAACATTTTTCTAATCAAAGCAATAATGCAGATGTAGAGGCTATTTTCTTTTTTATGGTGTACAAGAGAGTTTGATAGTTCTATCTCAGGGGCAACCTGATACCCTCAGGAATTCGGTTAAGTAATGAGCATCTCTGCAACCATCTAGAGTAGGACCTCCTTTGGCAGAGCCTGTGGCTCAGTCTACTACCCAGTGAGGTGTGTTAGCACAGCTTGCAAGGCCCTGCACAACCAGGCTCCTTCTCCTTGCCAGCCCCATCTCCTGCTTCTCCACATTTCCTCTCCTTTTCCGATCACAATGTTCCTGAATTCCAATCTTTTTTTTTTATGTTATGTGAATCACCATACATTACATCACTAGTTTTTGATGTAGTGTTCTATGATTCATTGTTTGCGTATAACACCCAGTGCTCCATGCAGTACGTGCCCTTTTTAATACCCATCACCAGGCTAACCCATCCCCCCACCCCCCTCCCCTCTAGAACCCTCAGTTTGTTTCTCAGAGTCCATAGTCTCTCATGGTTCGTCTCCCCCTCAGATTGCCCCCCCTTCATTTTTCCCTTCCTGTTTCTCTTTGGGGGCAAATGTATGTTCAGGTAACTCTTCATCTTGGTTTATTTGAAACTGTCCTGGTTTTACCTGTTATCCTGGTTTAATTATTAATAGCACTCTGTTTTTATTCTAAAACTTGTCTCAGATTGGACACTCAATATTATTCTCATCACTGTAAAAGGTTACATATGGAGAATTCCAAATTATTTCTAAACGGTTAGTGGCATAGTTTTGAAAAGAAAGCCAGAAATCATTAAGAGACGCTAGAAGATCTCCAACCACTGAAGGTTATGGATAATCAGATCTCAGAGGGAGGTGGGTGGCAATGGGGTTCAGGGTGCAGCCAAGCTCGCAGTGCTCGGGTGTTGGTTATACACCTCCTTTCTGTGTGTCCTTGGATTAAGTACCTAACCTCTCTGTGCTCCAGTTTCTCACCCTTAAAATGAGGAAGAATTAATAGTGTCTACCCTTGTGAGATTCAAGAGTTAAAATAGGTAAAGGCTCTGCAAAGCCTGACATGGAGCAAGAACTTGATAGATATCAGTATTTATTATTGGATTTGTAGTTGAACATGATTTACCTGTGGATGAGATCCATTATGTTTTGATTCTGCTTCTTGTGTCTGAGTACCCCTTACTTTTCTGTATTCTACATGGATCTGGGATGTCACACCTTAAAAATTATATATATTAGCATCCTCATTACTTACTTACCTGAAGTTTTTCAATTGAGCAAATAAACAAAGACAAAGTCCTCTTTAAAATAAATAAAACTTCATTAGGGGCAATGTAGGTATAGCACCTGGGCACACTGCTGAACTTGTTTTTTAACATAGCTGTCTTCCCTGCTAGAAGAAGCTTTCTACGAGCACAGGGGTGTTTGACCTAGCTGCATGTTTTGTACTTGACCTTTTGTCTGGTTCATAATAAGAACACAATAAGTTGGGTTTTTGTTGTTGTTGTTGTTGTTTGGTTTTTGTTTGTTTTTTTTTTTTTTGGAGAGAAGTTGGGATTATTTCCCAACCTAAACAAAGCTGTATTCTTAAGCACAGCTGTGTGGCCATGATTTAATGATTTTATGTTACAAATTTTTGAGATTTTTCACCCTGCAGTCACGAACACCTTGCCCTCTAAGAGCCAGCATCCTTTAGTCGGTTGATACAGAATAAGCAAGTTTAGCAGTTTATGTAGGAAACTTCCAACACCCCTTTAGC
Source organism: Eumetopias jubatus (assembly GCF_037043125.1). Taxonomy (NCBI): domain Eukaryota; kingdom Metazoa; phylum Chordata; class Mammalia; order Carnivora; family Otariidae; genus Eumetopias; species Eumetopias jubatus. Next base: position 37,471,918 of record NW_028274808.1, read on the forward strand.
AAAGTTAAGGTTTGATTTAAGTTTGGAGAAAGGTAGGAAATTGCAGCAACACACTCAGCAGATTGAGAGAGGTTAGTTTTAAAGATGACATGAACTTTGCAAGCTAGGGTTGTATATTTTCCCTTTAGAGGCAGTATACTGAGTGATGAGACAACATAAAGCCTGGGGACCGACTTCATTCCTGGCACTGGCATTTACTTGCTGTGGAACCTTGGGTGAGTTCCTTGCCTTAGCGGAGTCCCCTAGAAGCCAAAGCAGAAGGCACAGGATTCTGTGCTCTCACTTCACTGGGAAGTGTAATCCTACTGTGGCAGGAATAAGGGAAAAGGGCAAGAAGAACAGATATAAGGAAGTGTAGCCTGGGCTGATCATAGCTTTTCACAACAAGCTGATTTCTCTGATTAGGTAGATAGCTTTAAAGAAACAGTATGAAACTATTCCCTGATGGTAGGAAAGAAGAATTCATCTGCATTTTCTTACTTTCCATTGATCACAGTTCACCACTCCTGAGAGTTAATTCCCCAAACTTCTAGTTTGTCCGCGCATGGGTGACTGGTAGGCCTCACCCCTTAGAGGCCACAGGGAAGCCCAGGTAGGAGCCCAATGTGAGGCAGAAATTGTGGGGTCATGCCAATAAGCAGAAGGGAGGGCTGAGGAAGCCACTGCGGGTGCTCCTTTGGCCTGCAGGTGCAGAAACGGTATCAGTGACCTGGTTCCATGATGCCGAGAGCAATGTTGTCCTTTGCTAGAGCAGCTCCGGCCAGACAGGGCCTGGATCTCCAGTGATGTGAATCCACCACATTACCAGAAGTCTCTGTGCCTCAATGTCTTCATCTGTAACACCTACCTCACAGGCAATTGTGAGGATCGAGCAAGTTAATTTATGTAAGGTGCTTGGAACAATGCCTGGTACACAGAAAATATAGTCAAACGTTAGCTATTCGTATCAGAAAAGTCACAGCAGGTCTTGTGTGTAGCCAGTTCTCCCTTTCCCTATCCGTTTGTTTCCTCTTAGGAAAAAATTTGAAGGTGAAACTGTAAGGCTGAACTCAGTACTGAATGAGGCTCTCATTAGAGTCCCTCCTGCCCTGTGTCTCACCTGACACATCAGTGGATATGATACTCATGGGAGAGGCAGAGACAAAGCAAGCAAGTACCACTGAATAGCGACTAAACTCATCTTGGCCTTAGTCCCCGGGGTTGCTCTGGGGAAACTTACCAAAGCCTGTGAGTTCTTCTCACGGTCGCTACACCCACTGGCCTGCCTGGGTTTCCTCCAATGGAGTCACTGTTGTTCAGAAAAGTATCTACTAGAGCCTCAAAAACAGAGATGCAGGTGCAGCACGGGCCTAAAGCAGAGCTTTCATAGTGGGGGCTCTCTGGACAGACCTCGCTCACAGGGGCGCTCTGTTTGGGCTTCACTGTGTTAGTAAAGATATTTCACCTTGAACTTGCAGGAATGACTCCCTAAACAACAGGCTGTCAAGGAGCAGTTGTATTTGTGGCATTGAAACCAGCGTTGGAAATCATGGTATCTTCTATGAAAGTTCTCTCGTTCCTACTTTCCTTTAAAAGGAAACCAGAAGTTGGATAGTCCTGGGCCTGAATTTCCACATGACAATAATTAGCTGGAGCAAAACAGTGACTTTGCACTTCGGACATGGAATATTTGCCACAGTCATCCCCGTTTTCTATTATCTGATCTGGCTGGTTTCATTCATTTATATTACTTTTTATTGCAGACATTCCAGTTTTCAACCTGGGACCTAAAGTTTTCTGGGCTGCGATGGCCATTTATCATGAAAATTTAAGCTCTGGGACTCAAAAAGTATTTTAAAAATGATCTGGTCTGATCCCCGTGGCCCTGCCTCCAGCCCCGCAAACGTGTTCATTCAATAGTTGTTTGGTTTGGCTTTTCAGAACTGGAATAGCTTTTTGATTTTATTAATACTGTCATATATTTTCCTGGTTAAAAAACAGACATAAAGGAATTTTAAAAAATTAAAAAAAAACACATATTATCACATGACATAGAGATGCACTAGAAATTTTGATATAGGTCGGTGCCAGGTACTGCGAATGGCTCCCTGAGCTTGATTTAAATTCCCATAGCAAGTTTCACTTCATTTTAGAAGATGGAACTATAAGTTGCGTATTTCTCAGGCTCCCTTAAACCTCGGGTTTCCCATATGATCCAGCTGCCCCCCAGCCAAAGCACAGTGCGGGGTCTGGAGGCTTGAAATGAGATGGAGCTGGAGCTTCTGCTGCGTCTGCAGTTTCCCCTGACAGCGGCCCAACTGTTGAATCCCTAAAGGCAGTGTTACCAGGCCCATGTTGTGTTCGGTCCACGCAGGGCACAGAGCACCCACGTCGCAGGCATGGTGGCAGCGGAAGTAGTGGGTCTTGAGTGGTGGAAGTGGTGGGTCTTGAGCAGCGGAAGTGGTGGGTCAAGACCGCTGAGTGTGGCAGAGACAGCCGCTTCTAGGTGGTACGTTCTACAGTGCTGTTTGGAGAATCATTATTGGAAGCTCAGGCAGGAGCCTGCTGCTCACGCTTTCCGATGACTTCGCAAGCACTTAATTCCCTGTGTTAAATTCCTCTGTGACTAAAGAGCTAGAGTGGACTCTGTTACGTGCAACTGAACCCTGACTAACTGTATTCTTACAACTTTCAGTATTCATGTTTTATAAGAGCAGGCTCCCTTTTCATATAGTAAATAAGGGAGGCGTCATTTTTAAATTAAACTTACTTTGTAATTATTTTTATTTCACACACAGTTGTAACAAGTAATACAGAGAGATTCCAGATACCTTTTGCTGGTTTCCCCATGGTACTGTCTTGGGAAACTATAGTACAATGTCACAACCAGGATATTGACATTGATGTAATCTACTGATTTTATCCAGATGTTCACTGTTTTACTTGTGCTCTGGTGTGTGTGTGTGTGTGTGTGTGTGTGTGTGTGTGTGAATGCAGTTTTATCACATCCAGAGGTTCATGTACCTATCCCTATAGAACAGTTGCAACACCACAAGGATCCCTCACATTGCCTTTTTGTAACCACGCCTACCTCCCCAACCTCCTCTCCAATCTCTGAATCCTCCAGTCTCTACTCTGTTCTCCAGTTTGGTGGCACTGTCATTTCAAGAATGCTTAATGAAGAGAATCACACAGTATATGTTCACTCAACATAATACCCTACGGAGTCATCCAAGTTACTGGGTGTATCAGTAGCGCTTTCTTTTTTAGAGCTAAGCGGTAGTTCACCGTTCAGATGTCCACAGTTTGACCACTCACCCACTGAAGACATGGATTTTTCCTATGTCTGGCTATTATGAATAAAGCTGCTGGAATATTCATGTGCAGATTTTTGTGTAAATAGAAGTTTTAATTTCCCTGGGATAAATGCCTCAGAGTATAATTACTGGTTCATATGGTAATTGCATATTTAGTTTTGTAAGGAAATGCCAAACTGTTTTCTAGAGTAGCTGTAGCATTTTACTTTCCCGCCAGCAGTGTATGAGTGATCCAGTTTCTCTGTACATTTGTCATCATTGGGTATTATCACTTTAAAAAAAAATTTAGGGGCACCTGGGTGGCTCAGTCAGATGATCACTGGACTCTTGGTTTTGGCTCAGGACATCATCTCAGGATCGTGAGATCCAGCACCGAGTCAGGCTCTGCACTCAGCATTCAGCCTGCCTAAGATTCTCTCTCTCCTTCTGCCCTTCACTCACCACTCGCATGCTTGCTCTCACTCTCTCTAAAAAAAAAAAAAAAAAATTAGCCATTCTGGTGTGTGTTTAGTGATATCTTTTTGTGGAATAGGCACCATTTTATGCCAATTTATATAACACTACATTGTAATTTCCATGGTTGTATATAATTTTTATATCATTGTATTCAGACTTTTTATCACACAGTGCTGCCTTTCATTTCCATAGCATGTTCACATATTTTATCTTCTTTAATTCTGGCTGCTTTATGGTTTATTATCACCATTCCATTTTATGTGATAAGGATATGGAGACAACAAAGATAAATTCTGCAAGGTCAGAGGAATGAAACTATGTTTATTGAGCAACTACAGCACTCAATGCACATGGGTATCACTTCCTTCAACTATACCAAGATTTCTGGAAGTATATACTATTGTTCCTGTTTGAAAAGGGTAAGAAAACAAGTGCTTGGAGCTACCAATATGTGATTGAGCTAAAGTTGTCATATATTTCATATATTTTCTGTGTCAAAAAAATATAGAGAAAGGTAGAGAAATATACAGAGGATAAAAAAAAGAAGTCCACACATTGTCACATGATATAGAGAGACACAGTAGAAATGTTTTTCTCTATATCTGTGGGAGGTAGTACAAAATGGCTTGCCAATCTCTCTTTGAACTTCATGGTTGTTTCTGCTCCACTCTAGCATTCCATGGGCCATGGAAGGTGCTGGAACTGGAATGTGGGTATCTGATGTCAAGGCTAGCATGATTTCCTTTGCAACATAGTCACCTTTCCTTCTAATTTGATAAGATAAAAAATGGGAAGTAGAAGTCTTAGGGGGTGTTCTAACTTTGTATTTCTACTGATTAAAATGTTTTCTCCTTGATGTTCCATATTTTCTACCTCCTTCCTGCATCTGCCCTTGAGATAATATCTTGGGCTGGGAGGTAGGCTGGTGGGACGAGGAAACGGAAGGGAGAACAGAGGATCATAGCTTTAAGAATTAACCAACCTTGGGCAAATCAGATCATTGCATTCTTAAAATATAGCATTGGGTCAAAGTACCTTCAAGTTCCCTTCCCATGTTCTGACTGGCTTCAGTTTGTCTCTTGACTGTAACGCTTGTTCTACTTCATAGCCTTCAATGAGCAAGGATAGCTGGAAGTCATCAGCACTCGAGAATTTCATGGATCCCTGATACTTTGGCCCCTTCGCAGAGACAAGAAGTTGAGAGAAAGGAAATTTGGCCTTGTATATGTGAAATAATCTGGTTATTTCCTAGGGAATATGATTTCAAACAAAGGCACGTACATGTAACTACAGTCTCACTTCAAGCATTAAAATAAACAAAAAGAAAGCAGTAAAATTGTAAGCCTGTATTTCAATTCTATCAGAAGGGACTTGCCCTGAGATCTCTGGGATGATACTGGCTCGGAAGATGAATTTGCTGCTTGTTCATATAAGTCACTTACTTGGCCATTAGACCTGGCCTGGGTACGAAAGCAGGCACAGAGACAGTGCCTAGATCTCTGTAGTAGAATCCTATCTGTCCACCACGATCCTTCCTAGTTTTCCCATACTTTCCTTCGTCAGGAGACAGGGGGGTCACAGGAGACTTTAGCCACCAGCCTCCTCTGTGTCATGTTACTACAATGATTAATAAATTATGAAAGCCATGACTTCTTCTGCTGATGTGGGGTCTTCCAGAGCCAGTTCTTATCCAACTCTTGTCACATCCATGTAATTAAGGACCAGCATCTCCTGAATGGTAACCCTTAACTGAAAGCACATGGTGGAAAAATAAAATCAAGCCCTAGCTGGCCTCCATTCCTTATACTGCTAGAGGCAGGAGGGACTTGGAGATCATTCACGCTGATACATTCATCTTAGAGACAAGTAAATGGAGGTTCAGAGACTGACAGCTGGTTAGCAAGAAAGCCAGGCTGGAGCTCAGGTTTCTCAGCTGCACTATTTTTCAAAGCCTCACTGTACTTGATCATGTGGCAGCTGCTAATGCCAAGACTGCCATAAAGAAAGAGTCTGTTTCAGTTTTGTCTTATTTTTGGCAGTATGATGGTACTATTTTGGGGGCAGTACACCTGGGGTGGGGAGCTACCTATTAACTACTCTCTTCTGCTCCTAAGGAATCCTAAATATTGGCAAATTACAGCATAGCAAAACTGCAGAGAAGTCTGTCTCCACATCACCGGCCCAGCTGAGATTTCCCAAGTTCTAGGAACAGTATCTTAAAAATATGGATCAATATAATGATTCTACCACCTAGGACCCATTCTATTTGGTGTGGAAGGTCAAGATAAGCATCAGAAAAAATACACTGGAAAGGCACCATAGGTTGCATATAAAGAAGGCAATTCTGCCAGACACAGCATCTCAAGTGGCTTGTAATCTTGTTAAGACTATTGCTCCCAACACGTGGGACAAAATAGAAAACAATTTACAACAGGCTAGGGTTGGGTGGTATAATGATGCAGGTAAAGCACTAGAAATGCTGTGAAAGTGGGGAATATCACTGTTGCTCACAGTTTTATTTCTAGTGCCCCCCACAGCTCCTGGCATCTGGTAAGCCCTTATTAAATACAATATGCCATCTAATCTCAGGTAGTATTAATGTAAGGTACTATTATATTTTATACTCTTAAGAAACAAGAGCAGTGCCAATTAAACACATCATACAAGCTTTATAAATGTTAAAATTTAAACAAAACATGCATCTAAAAATTAATGAAATATAGTGTTTAGGCACAAATAATGAATGACTAACTCAGGTTAGAATCCTGGGGCAGCTACCCACTGCATATGTGATCCTGAGCAAATCACTTCGAGTTTCATTATCTTGAAATTAGAAGATAATAATAATAAATCCTACCTCACAGGTTTTTCATGATGATTAGAATATGTAATTCATGATAAGCACTTTATAAACTCTGAGTTTTTTCCTAAGTTTCCAAATTAACCCACATACAATAATTGCAATGGTTTGGTAGGGGAGCATTTTGTGTGACCTACAGCATCAAGAAAGGCATATTGGAAACCCCAGGACAGACACTGTGCCTTGCAGATGGAGACAATTTGGACTAGTAGGCTGTGACCTGTAGGCTCTGAATTGTCAGTAAGTGCAAGTCTTTGTAAAAGCAGTAAAAGCAGACTGAGAGAGACTGGCATTAGGCCCAGACCCAGAATCAAGGGCAGAAAGAAAGGCAGCTGCCCCAGATGTCTGTCTATAAAAAACAAAAAGTCAAATAAATGTGGCATCGCTTGCCTCATTTCCAGGTACAACCTGCCATATAACTGGTTAACCACAAATTGTTTCTAAACCAAATGGGTAGGAATAGACAAGTCTGGAGCAGACCATTTTTTTTTAAATACAGTTGACACAATGTTACATTATTTTCAGGTGCACAACTTAGTGATTCAACTTCTCTATACCTTATGCTGTGCTCACCACAAGTGTAGCTACCATCTGTCACCATACGATGCTATTACGGTACTATTGACTATATTCACTATGTTCAACCTTTCATCCCTGTGACTTATGCAGTCCATACCTGGAAGCCTGTACCTCCTTTTACCTATTTTGCCCATCCCCCCACTCCTCTTCCTTCTGACAACCATCACTTTGGTCTCTGTATTTATAGGTTTGATTTTGTTTTTTGTTTATCATTTGTTTTGTTTTTTAGATTCCCCATATAAATGAAATTATATGGTATTTGCCTTTCTCTGTCTGGAGCAGACATTTAAAAATATTCCTCTTTAGTGCTGACTCATGTCTATTGAGAGTTTTGTGTCACTCATGTTGGCAATCCTAGTTAACTGAAGTTCTGAATAAAACAATGCAGGATGTAACATGACTTATCAAAATTTAATGATTCTTTTAATTATGCACATTGTAAACTATTAATGTATCCCAGGGAGTTGTCTGCTCCTAAAAATAATGAAAGTAAACTGGAGAGCAAAGATTTAAGGAAAAAATAGAAAAAATTTTACAAAGTTTGTTTGTTTCTTTTTTTTTCCATGTATATTGACTCAGCTTTAGCAAATAACAAGTAAATTAGTAAGCAGGAAAGTTTCCTTAAAATTTGGATATTGAATTCTGTCAAGATAGTAACAGAAATCCCTTTGTTCCCTCCCTCTACTAAATAAACAATGAATACAGATTTAGGAAGTGTTAGTTTGAAGATGGTATGCTGTCTAGGATACCCTCTTGTGTTTATCTGGCCCTGGTGTGAACTGAGCCTTAATTTTTCTAAGATGATGTTTGGAGGTATGTTTCTTCTATTCAAGCTACACAGGAGAAAGGCTGAATAAGCATCCAAAACCATAGATTTCTCCCAAGCCACTTTTCTTGTTCTAGCAATTATCCCTTCAGGAAGAATTTTGGTTTTGTTTGAAACAGTGGTTTTGGCCAAGGATAACTCAGGAAAAACTGGATGCTACCATTTAATGAGTAAGCACTGAGTGCGTAACCTAGCGCCACCCCACTTCGACCTGCCTGGTATTTGAAATCAGGGATGCAATAACAGCAATTTCCGTCATGGAGTTCCCACCAGAAGAATCATGGGAGGTTCATATCCTGATGAATTTTCTATTCCCAAGGAAAAATCCAGAACAGATTCACTCACTCAATGGACCACTGAAATTCTTGAAAGCTGCCAATTCCTACTTCCCCTACTACTGTTTTTGTCCACTGTTTGCTGTTTTCTTGGCTGCATGACAAGCATGTCCACATTATTGATAGTATCCCACCTCCCAGCATGGTCTTTGGAATGCACCCCTCCACCAGACCTTTGTGTACCTCCTCATGGGCCTCATCTCTTCTTCCCTCTTCAGCATATACGTGTTGTACAAAACAGTGGTGAGAGAAGACCATCTCCCCACTTTATTATGATAGAGATATATAGTTTCCTGGGGCTGCTGTAACGAATTACCACAAACTGAGTGGCTTAAAACAACTGCAATTTATTGTCCCAGTTTTGGAGGCAAGAAGTCCAAAATCACAGTGCTGATAAGACTGTGCTCCTTGTGGACGCGCCTTTCCTACCTCTTCTAGATACTGGTGGTTCCAGGTGATCCTTGACTTGTGACCACATCACTCCAGTGTCTTCCTGTGTCTTCACAAGGCCTTCTTCTCCGTGTTTCTCTTATAAAGACACTTGTCACTGGATTAGAGCTTACCCAGATAATCCAGGATGATCTCGTGCTCAATTACATCTGCAAAGACCCTTTTACCAAATAAGGTCAGATTCATAGCTTCCAGCAATTAGAACTTAGACATATCTTTGTGGGGGCAGTGGGAGGGGGCACAAGTCAACCCACTACAAGGAGTAAGAAGATCTTGTTTTCTTAGTGAATGTCAATATTCCCACTGCAGTAGCTCTTACTTAGTTCACTCTTTAGTTTCTCACATTCTCTTATGGAGAAAATTCAATTAAGATACATCAAGTGCTGAATTACAAGGTGATAAAAGTTAAGACAAATTGTGCCCTATCTAAAAATATTTTTTTCCAAACTTGACCTTTTTTTCAGAAAGGTACTGTTTGCAAGGAAGCCAGAATGTTTTATCAGATATCTCTTGATATGTGACCTGATGGCCAGGGAATGTGCACTGCATCGGGCATATGTACAGAGTGCCTGCTACCTTTCCCTCTTGAGGAAGAGAAGGAAATTCCTTAGCCATCACCACATCCAGCTTGTCCTACCAGGCTGCACCCGTGTCCTAAGAGGCTGAGGGAAATACTCAGACTTTTGATCTTGGTTATCTTGAGGCTGACTGCAAGATCTCTCTGCTACCTTCATTATTGCCAAAAATATAAACTTCTCGGGTCATTTAAAAATTTTTCTTTACGTTCACCCCTCAAATTTAGCACACTTCCATTCTCTTGATTGAACTTCCCACTGCTTATCTCTGCAATCCTCTGGAATGCATGCTCCAAGAAAAGCAGACTAACCTATATCCTTAATTCTTCCCCAGCACTACTAAGTAATGGTCCCTAAGTCTGTTGATCATCAGAAATTCTAAAGAATAGTTAAAAATATATGCCAATTTCCTGTTCTAGGCCTATTGAATTAGAATATCCCAAGGCCACAGAACTGTGTTTAAAAAATTCTCCACAAGTCATTAATGAGTTCACTGTTGATTATGGGCCATAGTCAACTTCCACTGGGAATTATAGATACAACTAATGGGAAATAAAAATAAAATAGCTAGAAGGCCAAATTTGGACTTGGCAGAACTACAGTAATATGAAATCTAAACTTAAACTTCAAATCTTTTAATGGGAGGAACTGCCAACTGTTTCATATTCTTTGAAAAATATTGCTCCAGTGAGAAATTTCTACCGTACTTGCTATTAACTTTCCATGTAAAGAGCAGTTCTCTATTTTTCGGAGGAGCTTCACAGCAGGTGAAGGGACTTAGCCAGAGACCATATTTTCTTTCTCTGGTAAAGGTAGCAACAACAAAAGAAAGGCTCCTGGATAAGCAACTTATTTTATACAAGCACACGTTCTCATTCACTCACCTTAAACATCTCAGGTTTACCTTGATCCAATTCCATCAAAGGATCCATGTTACTTACACAAGTTCTCCCAATGTTCCAGCATTGCCTTCTACACCTTGAATTTAGAAATCTGCTAAATTTCTGATTCATACCTTGCTCGGCATTAAGCCATTCATTTAACAGATGGTTTCTTCTTTTGTTTTGTAAAGTTTTGCAGACAAGCCAGATTCATCTCTGTCTCTCTCTCCCCATCCCCTCCCCATCTCTCTTTTTCTTTCTTCAAGTTTCTTGTATTGCCTTCAAGCTGATATACAAAATTCTTTCACTTTTGGGATAACGGGCATATGGGCGAATTTACCACTCACTCATGTCTGGAGCTTTCATAATAAAAATAAGATGTAGATGATATGGATCTCCAGAAAATACTTTATATTCAATTGTTCTTTTGAAAAAAGACAAAGCCTACTCCTAATGAAAAATACAAAAAGACAACTTTTTGCTTTTCAACTGACAATTCACTTTCTCCTTGACTTCAGTTTCCCAAAACATACTATGAATGAAATCCCAGTGTCTATTTCCCTTAAATGTCTCTTATGGAAGGACTTTTGACTTTCAGAACCCTTCAGTGCCTGCCTGCTCTGCGAATTGTAATGACCAAGTTATTCCTCAGTGGCCACTGAGTTTCTACCCTGGATTACTTATTTGTTCACTGATCATCTTTGCAAAGTTTTCCCAAGCTCTTACAAGACAAGGACTGCATCTCCATAGAGATAGTTACAGTGCAGTAGAAAGAACTCTGGATTCAGAGTCCAAAATCTTGATAAAGAAGTAGGAAATTTATTGTGAATCCTGCTTTCTATGAAATCCAAGATTTTCTTCATCTTAGATTTTCCATGCCAATCAGATGTAAAAAAAAAAAAATAATAATTAAAAAGAAAAAAGAAAGAGAAAATAAGGGCTTAGCGAAGGTTTTGAGCAGAAACATGAGCCAATAAGTATTTCAATGGAGATTAGAGAATCAAGCTTATCTTCTAGCTGGTTCTATCATTAATAAGTTACATAAATCTTTAGCACATGGTTACTTTATGTTTGCATATAAGACATAGATTTTAGCTTTTTGAAAATGATATTTGATGGTTTTTGGAAGTCCTACTGAGATGTCCAGTTGGCTTATCTCCTATCTCTAATTAAACTCTTGCTGCCCAAGAGGTGCCCCTCAGGGGCGGTTTAAGTCTAAACAAGTGTTTTCTTGACTTCTGAGGATGAATCCTCAGAGGCAATGCAATGTGTTTTTTCTACCTCTCAGTTTCTCTCTCTCTCTCTTCATTCATTCCTTCCTTCTCTGTTTTTTCTTCTTAACACTGTGGGGTTTTGTTTTGTTTTCTCTTTGCTTCTTGTTCTAGGCTCAACTGGGCTCTGGTTCTTATTTGCATATGTTGCATAAGCTAGAGCTCACTGGTGGCAAGGATGACTGGTGGTTTTATGATCTGACTATTAGCTCATCTCTACCAGACAGAGATAGGGATCTAGTCTCAATAACAACTTGGTTTCTCAGATTTTTTTGTTCGTGTGTTTGTGCAAGGAAATGTCTTGCTTCCACTGGAAATGAACATAGATCTTTAACATTGGGATTGGTGCATTTTGCTTTCTATGTTATTCTGTCCTGTGGCTGCAGTTGTAAAGCATAAATTGCAAGGTTTCTATGTTTGTAGTTAGGAGAAACCTTTTCCTCTCCTTGTGTTGTGTGTGGTGCATTTATATTAATATACAGAAGATATTAAGAAATTAATTTATAAATCCCCTTAAAATAAATGAGCTCTTGTCTCATTGGTTTACAAACGTTAATAAGAATTTATTTAAACCTAATAATCTCATAATTCATGAAAAACAAAGAAACTGAAATTCTAATGCTTCAAATGTGGTAACTTTTAAAGGAAAAAAAAGGCTTCTTATAAAACTGTTAAATCAGAAGCTACACTCATGGGCGCCTGGGTGGCTCAGTAGTTAAGTGTCTGCCTTCGGCTCAGGTCATAATCCCAGGGTCCTGGGATCGAGCCCCACATCAGGCTCCCCGCTCAGCGGGAGACTGCTTCTCCCTCTCCCACTCCCCCTGCTTGTGTTCCTGCTCTCGCTGTGTCTCTTTCTGTCAAATAAATAAATAAAATCTTTAAAAAAAAAAAAGAATCTACACTCATGTTATAAAAATGAATCCTTGAGCAGATCAGACTGGTGTGATAAATTTGCTTTCAAAAGAGTGATATGTATTTCCCTAGTTTTACCAGTGTGGAGTATAAAACAAATACACATTTTATTTTATTTTTTAAAGGAAGATGTGTGTTTGTTTTTTGTGTTTTTATTTTTATTTTTTTAGTGATAATGTTGGTGAATTTAATCTTCTTAAACTTCTTATGCTGGTTTATTTACTAAAGAAGCTTATATTACTCTCATAAATGTTCAGACCATGAAAAACTTAAAATGATGTGTTTAAAATGAATTATAATTCTGACAAATGTTTTTATATTAGTAGTTATATGTTTGGCAGTATGTCAGTTTAAACATAATTGCCAAATCCCATGGTTTATTTTAAGATCTTAAACTGATATTAATTGAGTTGCTCAATAGATATAATCTTTGAATAGTTGACTAATTTCTAAGTAAGATAGAATACTACCAAGAGAAGCTTCTTAGGTTTTCATTTTTATGCATTATAGAGTGGCTACTTCCCTGTATGTCAACAAAAGAGTTCATTTTTGCCACTTTAGAAAAGTAAAAAGGTGTAGAAAATATATATTTGTGGCTGTAAGAGTCATGTGATATATGTAAATGAACTTTGCAAGTCTGCTAAAGTGCTTGATATAACAGTTGTCACCTTCCTCCTAGTTCTTTCTGTGAAATAGATGTTGCACACTTTGGTGAAAAGCTATAATTAGCATACATAACTGAGAGGCTTCTAGAAGCAATAATAGCACAGAGGTACAACTTAGTATGTAAGGTAAGTACATGCGTCTTTGTTGATTTAAATGAAAAAAGAGGATAATTTTGTTTAAAATAAAATGAATGGTTGTTCTAAAATGTGAAAGAGGATAGTGAAGAACAAAATCTGAATTCCTTTTGCAGAAGGGAATTTTATTTGCCTTGAATTATGATATATGCCAATAAGTCTGAAAAGAATCATAAAATGTATTAACATATTGCCAAAGGTGTCTTGGTTTTAATGAGTTTATTCAAAAGATCCTTTTAAAGAGCTGTCATTCCTTTAGTATCAAATATTATACTGACGCAAACCTGGAATTAGATTTTCTCTCTGTTGAAATGACAAATTTGTCTTGGAATATTGGTCAGTTCTTCTTTGCCTTCTATAAAATATGACAAGAAAACTGGGCTAGTACCTCTGGCTTAAAGTGGAGGTTGGCAAACTTAGGGCCTGTGGCCCAAATCCAACCCGCCAACTGTTTTTGTAGATAAAGCTGTATTAGAACACAAGCACACCCATTTGTTTACATATTGTCTACGGTGCTTCTGTGCTGCAACAGCTGAGTTGAGTAGTTACAACTGAGATCTCATGACTCTCAAAGTATAAAATATTTATGATTTGGACCATTATAGAGAGTTTGCTGACCACTGCCTTAAACCTTCCTATCCATATGGGTAGTAAGGAAAGGCTATGTTCTGACTGGCCAAGAACCTTAGTAAAGGAGAGAGGAGTTCACCCATACTTATACATATTACAGATAAAACTGGTAGAGATGAATGTCTTTAGCTTGATTCCCTGGCCTCAAATTAGAAGAGAAAATAAGAACAATGTGAAACATCTGTGAAATACTGCAACAATTTCATTTCTCCAGGCAGAAGTTAATTTTCTGGCCTTACAAGTTGCTTAACACCATAGGGCCCTAGATTTGCTGACAGCATTAAAAGGTGTCTTATAAAGGTAAATTAACACCTTTTACTGCAACTGTGTAAATGAATTAAGCCCCAGCACAATGAGATCAGGTTTTTCTTTTCATGGTCAAGAATAATCTTTGGAGATGTTCATGATCAAAAGGGAGACTTTTAAGAAAATTATCTAAACTATAAAAACAGACCAAAAAGATTATTGAATGTTCTTTCTGAATGTCTTCTGGCAGGACTATCTGTGGATTGTCTGATTCTCCAGGTCAGAAGTCTACAAAGTATGTCTATAGGTCAAACACTGCCATCACCTTTTTTTGTGTGGATCAATAAAATGTAATGGGAAGAGCCATGTTCATTTATTTACATATTGTCTATGGGTTCATGTTCATGTGTTGAGATGAATAGTTGCACCAGAGACCACAGGATTCACAAAGCCCTGAATATTTACTATCTTGTTTTTTATAGAAAAATTGTGCCAATGTCTCCTCTTGGAATGTTGTTCTTTGGTTGACTTGTTATTTACTATTGGTTAAGGTAGTTTTCAATTCTGTATGGCTAGATGATAACTTATGAAACACTTATAGCACTGCAAACTATTTTTGTCTGATGGAAATGCCAATTTTTGTTTTTTTGTTTGGCATAGATGCAAATTATTTCTGTATCATAGGGGGAATAATCCCCCAAATTGGATTTTTATTACATAATAGGATATTAACTAGTTTTGTATGAACTTTAGCCATCTCATCCAAGCACCAGCCATGACAAATTCTTCCTTCTCTCCAATTCTCATGAACCCTTCACTATTTTGTTGGTTTTCTTATTAATTAATCAAATGTATCTGTCAAGTGTTCATTTTAAAATAACAGATGATAATATATATTTTTTACCTTTAGGGGTAACATTCCCATCACCTCAGTGATACAACGGGTCTCTCTCCCAAAGGTTTTCCTCTCTCCGGCCTCAGAGTCTTCAGATCTCCTTCGGTCCAGTTGTTACCTCTCAAATACCATCGAAAGGCAATGTTCCTTGTCTGGTGCTCCACCAAGGGTCAAGTGGGAGGACTCTGTTCTCTGACTTGCCGGATGACCTGCTAGATTGACTGCCCAACTCCTGGGGTAAGTTTCAGCAGATATTCTGTATCAAGCCAGGGTTCTTGTGGGGCCCCTCTCACTTTGCTCTATGCCCAACAAACATGAGCAGAAGTGGAGAGCTGGGGGGACATGAGGGCAGTACGGGGACAGTGATAAAAGGATATAGACCCTGGGGTGATTTGACTGAAGGAAGCAGAGAGGGCTTTTGGAATATGTGGCTCGCAGAGAGTCAGGAGAATGGCAGTCATGGTAAAGGCACTATTTTCTTGTTGCATGAAGGTTAAGTTTCCATGTAGTGTAATTGGTTTCTGGGAGATCAGCAGTGCCCTGTGAAAAAGCCCATTTGAAAAAAAAAATCAATCTGAAACGTTAAAGTGGAAATAATTCCTTGCTTAGCTACAGAAACTACAGAAACACATTTCATTGATGAAAAGCTTTTAAAAATAATATAGACCTTCATTTCCTAATCCATAAAATGAGGGGTTGGATTTGGTGCTCTTGGAGTTCATTTGTTTTTCTTTGTCTTGGTTGTTAGGAAGCTTAAGCTCCAGTTGCTGCAGATTTTAAAGAGGAGTTTGGGGTTTCGGTTTGTTTATGTTTCTTTTTTTGTTCTGTCCCTTTCACCTTTTCAGTCTTTGTTAACAGCTTCGGTATATATGGATCTCTGCGTTTATGGTGAGCCATTGCAAGTCCCTTTGGTAAGCATTTATAACCAAGATCTCTTCCATTTCTATACTCTGATTCTAGTAAGCCAATACTTGCTTTTCCCGTTTGAAAAATATAAGCAATAATTCTGTAGCTCTCTCTCCCCAACCGCTGAGTCTTGGGTAACACTGAAGCATCAGATGTAAATAACAGCTGTGAAAGGCTCCAGGGTGCCCTGACCACCTTGTCAGAGTTCTGACCTTGACTGTGACAATCCTGGAATGCCCAAGATGATTGTTTAGTGTCCCAGCTTTTGTCATTACCAGACTCCCTCCTTAAGGACAACCATCCAGGTCTGTCATCCTGCCTTGAGGTTCAGAATTTATTGTGTAGCCTTCTTACACTCAACCTCCTACATCAGTGGCACAAAGATATCTGGGACACCTTTGGCTTTCTTTGACCCAGTCTTTCCAGACCCTAAGGACCCCTAGCAGACTTGGTGGCAGCATACTGAATGAAAGACCCAGGGTGGCGGGAGGGCCCCTTCCTGGGGTGGTCTCTCTCCATTTCAGAGCCAGTCACCTGAATAGGAGGCTAGCAGGTACAAAGAGGTGTTGCTTGATCAGCTTTCTTCCTCTTTCTTTCCTGTCCCCCTCCCTTTGCCACGGAGCTCCTGAATTTTCCTCCGCAAACCTGAATTCTTTCTGTAACATTCTGTTTCAATCACCGTCCTTGAGTTTCCCTTTGTTTCCTTTTCCTTTTGATTCTATCTTTTTCATCTCCCATCAAATGCCTCTTCCCTTTAGGAATAGCTTACATGCTAGTTTATATTCTATAGCCAAGGCCCCATATTTTTAAAGAGGCAAATGACTTTCATACATTCTCTTTTGAGCTCATGGTGGTAGTCTGGAAGGAATGAGGTGAATCTGTAACTAACCACACATGTAAAACCTGAGCCTATGCCTTTCAGGGATGGTTACTGGTCCTTATGAACGTATAGTTTGAAGGTGCCACATTAATGCACTTTTTCTTCTTGCCAGCTCGGGTAAAAAATCCACTCCTGACTGCAGTTGTGAACTGGACGCATGGAATCTCCAACAAGGCCCTGACAGCCAAGTCCTTGATAAACCGGTGATAGTGGCAGGGAAAGTTCTCTCCTACATGGGCACCAGATGAGTGAGAACAAGCTGGGGCGGACAAAGGAAGGGAAATGGCATTTTTGTACCTTGACTACATGCTAGACACTTTCCTACACTCATAAACTGTCCTTTAATTCCAATGCAACCGATGAAGAAAAGATAGGTAAGCCATTAAACAGACAAATAAACAGAGTCTCTTAAGACCTTATGTCTTTCCCAAAGTCCCATTGCCAGTAGATGGCAAAGCCAGGATTACTAACTAGGTAAGTCCAACGACACAGCCCATGATCATTTTACCAGGCATTGTACAAAGTGCTTTACGTATATTTTCTGAAGTAATCATGACAGCAACCCTCTAAGATGGGTATTAGTATCCTTGATTTACAAAGAGGGAAACTGAGGCTCAGAAAATTCCATGCTGTTATGAAGTGGCAGGGAGCATCCCAACTCACTTGTGCTCCAAAATCATCCTCTGTAAGTACCCTACCAAACAGCCAAAGCGTTTAATCCCCAGGGAGGTGACATGACACACTCAACACCTCAGGTTCAGAGTAGGCAGGTTTGGGTGTGCAGCAGGTAAGATTTCTGAGACATTCTGTTGGGCTTCCATCAATGTATACTTAAGCCCCAGGGAGCTTCCTAGACAAACGATGTGCTGTCTTCTCATGTCGGGCACCATTTGTTCAGCATACCCCTTTCCCTCAGCCCCGAGTGTGCTGTTCTGTTGGGGCAGCTGCACCATTCTCAGCCCATATGGCGGAGCTGCAGCCCACTTATCTGTAAAGGATGCACTGAGAGAGTCTGACAAAAGGCAGCCGTTTAGCCGCCCGGGGATGATCCCATTTGGAAACCAAAGCAGGGGGCCTGGGGTCCTGCAGTCACAACACCACAGGCCCAGCCAACCCCTGGCAGCAGGAGCCAATAGCCAGGGGACAAATCTGCTAACTTTGGTGCCTAAGAATTGCTAACCAGATTTTCCATCTTTCCCCCCCTCCCTTCAAGCGAAACAGCACAACCAGCACCCTTGCTCTGAAGTAGCACATTATCTATGGAGATAGAAGGCAACAGAAAAAAAAAAAAGAACACGACAAAATCAGAACAAATTAGAACTCTTCCATAACAAAATGTCCTACATCCTGAGTTCTGGGATGTCTGTCCTTGTGGTGCACTAAAATTTCTATTGTAGGAATGGACTTTTCTTCTTCCCCTAACTTGCCCCTATACCTGTTGAACCCTCCTTTGCATTTACTTAATTATTTCCCAAAGAACCAGGTGGGAAAACCATTAAGCATGGCACTGGGAAAAGAGGAATATTGGGGACGGGGGCACTGGTCTAAGAGTGGGCTTTGACATGGTGGCCTTTTCAGAGGCCCAGCCCTGAGGCTGGATGGCAAGCAACAGATGTGCCTTGATGGCAAAGGAGCTACCAAGAAGAGCTCAGAGATCTCAATGCAGCTCCAAAAGAAACCTGTGTATCTGGGAAGTTGTGAAGTACACCCTGAAATTCTTCCCAAGATGTCAACATGGTCTGGCTTTTCAGATAGGCTACCTGTAATCCATCCTCTGATGGGTTGCGACAATACACATATCTCTGTCCAGAAGGAAGCCATCCAGAGTGCAAGATGCAGCAAGGGTTTACCCCCATGGAAAGGAATGAGCAGTGGTGGTGTTGAAAGGGACTGGGTGTGGAAAGTGACGAGGCAAGGCCGAAGGCACGTGGGGCCTGGGGGGAGCAGGGGTGGGTCCAGAAGCTCCAGGCATCTCACCTGCTAAACGTCAGTGTTACCTGAGTGAGGGGACTGATTCCAGAATATGGTGTGTCTTGGCATAGGGTGAAGCCTGCATTTTGTTCTCTGGAGCAATATGTTGTTTCTCCAAGACCCAAAGAAACTTGACCGATAACAAGAGGGGAGAGAAAAAACAATGAGATCATGGGAAATGATTGCTTGGGATTATCAGAGTAATATCCTCACAGTCTATTCTCCACAGGGAGGCCCTGAGATGCATCACAAAAGGTCATGTTTATTCCCAGATGAACAATCTTAAAGGTTAGAGATGCCCCTGAAACAAATAAGGCCCAACACCTTGAAACTGAGAAAAGTTATTCTTTTTACTAACATGTAATAACTCCACCTGTCCCAGGTAGGTCAGGTAAATAAGAAACCCATCATTCCTCCCGGCTGAGGACCTCCCTAGGAGGAACACTAGCTAAGGATGCCGGCTGGGCACTCAGACAGAGCTTCTTGAAAGCAGCTCCATACATGAGTCTAGTCATCAGTCTCAGATATATAGATGACATGCTCTATTAGTACTCAGACTGATGAAGTTATGATTGCTTTGACCAGTTGTGTATGGCAGAAATGATTCCATGTAACAAGTCACAAAAAGACCAGACAGCTTCCACATAATTCTCTTGGAGAGACTCCCTCTCAGGACTCAGTGACGATTCTGCAAGAAATTTGCTCCCCTTGGAGATGCCATGTGCAGGTATCCAAGACTTCAAGTAACTCAACCTAGGTGTGAGAAGATGGCGGGGGGATGGGGGGCGGGGGAGGAGCTGTCCACTCTATTGAAAAGGCACTTTGAGACCAGAAAATGAAGCAGGCCACTCCATACAGTTTGCCTGGAGTTTTATTCAGGGTAACTCAGGGGGAATCAGGGGGATGACAATCCAGGCACAGTACAGCGATTCTCCACCAAGTCCAGACCTTAGTCCACAGATTTTATAGAGCGAGGGGATGTGCACAAGGTCACTGTAGTGAGACCAAAGGGTTCACATGCACCTAATTGACAGATAACCTTTAATTAGACCTTATAGCACCACCTGTGTGTTAAAAAGAGGGTAACACTGTACTCTCTAATAGATTTATGGAAAGCCAAACAAGCCTCCCCCCAGCCTGGCCTTGGTGGGCATTTCTAATTTAGCCTATATTAATCTCCAAGGGGCTCATAACACATAGCCTCAAGAGAGGTCATCAAGTGAATGTGAGCAAGGTGAAGGGCCAAGGATGGAGTCAGTACTGTCAGCCCTCTTACACGAGGTACCAGACATGTGAGTGAGGAAGGCACCTGTCGGTTCCAGCACCCAGCTGTTTAAGGCACTCCAGCTAAGGACTGAGGCATTATTGAGCAGAGACATGATATCCCTCCTGTTCCCCGTCTGAACTTCTGACTTTCGGAATCCACGAGCACAATAAAGCAGTTATGGTTTTACATCATTAATTTTGGGGTAGGTTTGTTATTTAGCAGTAGTAACTGGGAACACTGACTAAGTGGGGGTACAAACTGACACCAGCACGCTCAATTTACAACAGTATGTATCCCTTTATAGAAACCATATGCTATATATTCTAAGGTACTAAAAAAACTAATTAGATATCAGAAACATGCTTGAAAATCGAAGAAAAGAAGACTGGTGGTCTCACAGGGTCTTTCATTCAGGCCACAGTGATAGGGTCTGATGGAAGACTTTGACTTTGTTTCAGGTCAACAGTTCTCTCTTCATTTTGAGAAAATATTAGGAGCTAGACACTGTACTAAGTGCCCAATATACAAAAACAAAAGGTATTCTATTTGTTAAATATTCTAGAAGAAAATATGGACATGTACGCTAACACTCTCAACAATGAATTGAGGTCTACGAAAGAAGTAGGAACAGGGACCAATAAGAAGGTGATAAGTGAGCTGTATCTTGATGAATAATTAGGTAGTCAGCTGAAGAAATGTGCAAGGGTGTGCTGCTCAGGGGAACTAGATATGCAAGGCTTGGAGGAAGACAGTCACATAGTGGTTTTAGAAGAATCTTAAGATCTTTGGTTCTCTGAAGTGTAAACAGGGAGGAATAGGGGATAAGATCCGAATGAGGAATCTGTGACATGCCTGTATATTATGGTAGGAATTTGGGTTTCACAGTGTAAGTGACTCAAAGCCAGGGGATATTTAAAATTAGGAAGTGATATGGTCAAGTTGTGTTTTAGAGAAATCACTCTGGTGTTTGTAACTAAGAGGGCAGGCATGAGAGCACAGAAACTCACTGGGTCGTTATTTCAACAGCCCAAGTAAGAAACTATAAAAGACTAATCTTGGATAGTCATAGTAGGGTTGCCAAGGAGAGAATGGACTCCAGAATATTTTGTAGGTAAAAGTGTTCATAAGCAATTAAATGCAGCCTGAAGATTAAGGAGGAATCAAGGATTATGAGCATGGGGTACTTGGGAGATACACAAATGGAAATATCCAGCAGAATTTGAATATTTGAGTCTAAATTGAGAGAAATTAAAATTTGGAAATATATTTAAAGGTTATAAAAGTAGATAAGATCTCCTAAGAAAAAAGTGGAAAGACAAACATTTTTTAAAAATGATAAAATCTGAAAGAACTTCAAATGTCATTCAAAGACAGAGTGGAAAAAGAAATTCAACTATAGTCACGGAATGGAGTGATACACACCAATGAAAATGAATGCTACAGCCAGTTAACACAAAACAAAAATTCTTACTAACAAATTGACAGGAAATATCAGTATGAAAAAAATACATGACATAAATTATATAAAGTTGAAAATACACAAAAAAATAACAAATCATTAAACAGTACATATATCTTGGTAAAACTATGGTGGATGGAAAAAGAATGAAAAACACAAAAATCAGAATAATGGAACCCCAAGGTGGGTGGGAGAGAGAGCCCACTGCAGACAAATGCACCAGGGGTTCAGTGGTGCTGCTAACACTCCTTAAGGTAAACAAAGGTTTCACAGGTATTGACATTCATAGCTTCTATGTACATGACATATATTGTTTTTGAATATTTGAAATACTTCATAATCATACTTTTGAATGAATCAGGAAGTGGCTTGGAGACAAAGAAGTGGACAGAAAATGTAAAATTACTCTTTCAAGTAGCTCGACCAAGAACAAGAGAGAGTAGATGGAGTTTAGGTTAGAGGAAGATATGAGATTGAGGATTTTGTCGTTAGAATGATAGTGACGTGAGCAGTTGTTTAGATCCAAGGGACTGAACACAGAGGCAAGAGAGCAGCTAATGAGTGTTGCAGTGAGCCTGGGGAGTCAAGAGGAGGACTATATATATATATATATATATGCACATTGCTTATAAAGTAATAATTGGATTGGCCCGGAAAACTTCTGTGGTTAAATAGTTTAATTCTCAGACGGAAACCTTATTTCCTGGGGGAGTCCCTGGGGTCTCCCTCTACAGTCTCTCAGGAGCCATTTTTGTACAGTGCCTTCTGAGGCCCCATATGTGCCTGCATGCACAGCATGACAGTGACCAGATATTTTCTATTCCAACCGGACAGGAATAGGATTATTTCTCTAAAACTCCAGGAAGAAACAAACACGAACTACCAGTAGGTGACCATATTACAAAATGTACAAAGTCCCTCAACACTTTGATCAGAGTCATGCTGGGATGATGTCATTCTGGTTTTCATTTCCAATCTCTCCTTGCTAAGGAGTGGGAATAGTTCTCTCATTGCAAACGACTCAGAGCTTCAGTTCAATGTTTGCTTCTCTAAGTCATTATCTGTCATCTGCCCTAACCTTGTTATAGATGGTGCACAACGTACCCACTGCACTTCCTCCGTATCCAGTCATCCAATTACAGGGGCTTTCTCTGCTTCCGTTCTAGAACAGCCACTTTGCACTTTGGGCTGCTTTTCTTCTTTAGTTAAGGTGACTGCTAACTTTATTCTCTGGGCCTCATTTACTGTTCTCTCTTGGTCTCATTTTCAGCTGATCATAGTATGCAGAGCTATAGAATGTTTGATAGGGTTCCATGCTCAGTCTTCCCTGTGTTTATTGCCCCAAGCTCACCTATCTCACCTTGAATTATTGGCTCTGTGGCTAGGTAACCAAAAAAAAAAAAAAAAAAGAATGAGAAAGAAAAAGGAAAGATCATCTAACTTAAGAGCTGGCACCCAAACTTGTCTTAGGGATAGGACTATTTTTATTTTGGAAAACACCATTAGTCACTTGACAGTGGAAGGTAAGACCTTAAAAAGATGGGTTAGAATAATGCAAAAAAAGGCTGCAAGAAATAGTTATCTTAGCAGAAAAGATGAGAGCATTACATCTTAGTATAAACAAGAGAGTTTTGCTTATGGTATAAAGGCATAAGCCCCTAACTGACCCACCCCCAGATAACAATAATAAATATTGAACACTTTACCAAAAACAACCACCTGAAGGCACTGAAGATGAACAAAAGCAGAGAGACTTTGAGAGGGAAACCAAAAAAAGCAACTATCTTTCTGTACTGAAGAATGAACGGGAAGTGCATGACGAACCCAGCCACCAAAAGTGAAGAGGGAAGGTGGGAATGAGAAAGCTGCAAAGAAGAGCCCCAAGTCCCCCATGGAAACTTTGCCTGAGTTCCTGGCTGGTCCCTGACAAGTGCACATGTTATCAGGCTCAAAATAGCTTTCAGCAAAGACTAAAAGCTGTAATCTGAGCTTTGAGTTGCGCCCAGTGCAGGTGAGGAAGGATTTAGGTCTGAATCTGATCAAATGTGTTGTTTGCTAGAAAAAAAAATATTAACAGTCTTCAAGAAAAAATAATGGAATCCAGAGTTGCCATAATATAACATTGATAATGTCCCCCATACTCCAAAATTACTTTATCTAAAAATAACCAGGAAAATGGGACTCATTCTTAAGGGAAAAGACATAGAACAGAGGTAAATCCTGAGAAGTCCCACATGTTGGAATTACCAGATAAGGATTTTTAAGACACTCTGAGGGAAATATGCATGTAATGAATACAAAACAGGACTTAGAAAAGAGATAGAAAATATAAAAGATAATAAAACGGAAATTCTAGAACTGAAAAATAAAACATCATTCTACTACAAACCCATTTTAATCCTAATCCACAGAAGAACAAGCTCCCCACCCCAAAACTTGACAGTACCAATGGTTGGCGAAGAGGTAGTACAAGTATATCTTTAAAACACTGCTAATGATAAAACATACAACACTCTGGCAGTTTCTTAAGTGAAGCGTAGGCTAATCATATGACCCAGCCATTCCACTTCTAGGTATTTACCCAAGATAAACACAACATATGTCCACACAAAGCCTTGTACACAAATGTTTCAGCATTTGTGGGATTTGTACTGCAATAGTCCCAAACTAGAGACAACCCAAATGTTCATCAGCAGCTGAATGGGTAGACAGAACGTGGTGTATCCATACAATGGGATACTACTCACATTCTCAGGAATAAACATGGGTGAATCTCAGAATTGTTATACTGAGTGAAAGAAGCCAGGCACAGAAGAGAAACACAAGATATTAAATACTATGATTCTACTTTTAGAAAATTCTATACAATTCTAGGCATGGCTGGTGGTTCAGTCGGTTAAGGGTCTGCCTTTGGTTCAACAGGGAGCCTGCTTCTCCCTGTCCTGTTCCCCCTGCTTGTGCTTTCTTTCTCTCTCTCTCTCTCTCTCTCTGTCAAATAAATAAATAAAATATTTTAAAAAAAGAAAATTCTACAAAATGCAAACTAATCTTTAGTGACAAGGAGTCACCTGCATGTAGGGATTGTACGAAGCTGGGGGTAGAGAGGTCGGATTGTAAAAAAGCATGAGGAAACCTCCGTGGGTGATGTAAACATTCTTCATCTTGATTGCAGCAGTGCTTTTACTGTGTATACGATTGTCAAAACTCATCAAATTATGTACTTGGAGTGAATACAGTTTGGTTTACATGAGATAAACTAATAAAGTTAATTTTAAAAATGAACCACAACTCAGGAGTCAGAGCAAGGCAAAGGACAGAGGAAGGACAAGTAGCAGAGAAGTCCCGTGGGAGTCCAGGAAGCTTCAAAGGCCATCATCTCTTAAGATCGGGGATGTGTATTCAGTCAGAGCCTATATGGCTTATTGCAACTTGACCCCATTCCAACCTTTCACAAAACTTCTGTAATTCTGAGAAATGCACAACTATCTGTGAAGGGTTTTCCATGAAAATTAAGGACAGGAACTTAGCTGAACGTATAGCCTGATGTAGGATGGAAGTAGGACAATGCAAAACAAACAAACAAACAAAAACAAAACAAAGAAGCCATAAACTAAATGATTTTAGCAGAAATTGAAGCTTAAGGCCAAAGGTCAAAAGGCAAATATAATATCCCTCAAATTGGAAGAAATCACAGTGAAGCAATGGTCTCTCTGTGGGATTTGTGGAGGATTTGAGACAACTGTATCCAGATTTTATTTATTTTTTATTTATTTTTTTTTTATTTTTTTATTGTTATGTTAATCACCATATATTACATCATTAGTTTTTGATGCAGTGTTCCATGATTCATTGTTTGTTCATAACACCCAGTGCTCCATGCAGAACGTGCCCTCCTCAATACCCATCACCAGGCTAACCCATCCCCCTCCCCCCCTCCCCTCTAGAACCCTCAGTTTGTTTTTCAGAGTCCATCATCTCTCATGGTTCGTCTCCCCCTCTGACATACTCCCCTTTTCTTCCTCTCCTGTTATCTTCTTCTTTTTCTTTTTTCTTAAAATATGTTGCGTTATTTGTTTCAGAAGTACAGATCTGTGATTCAACAGTCTTGCACAATTCACAGCACTCACCGTAGCACATACCCTCCCCAATGTCTATCACCCAACCACCCCATCCCTCCCGCCCCCAACCATTCCAGTAACACTCAGTTTGTTTCCTGAGATTAAGAATTCCTCATATCAGTGAGGTCATGTGATACATGTCTTTCTCTGATTGACTTATTTCACTCAGCATAACACCCTCCAGTTCCATCCACGTCGTTGCAAATGGCAAGATCTCATTCCTTTTGATGGCTGCATAATATTCCATTGTGTATATATACCACATCTTCTTTATCCATTCATCTGTCGATGGGCATCTTGGCTCTTTCCACAGTTTGGCTATGGTGGACATTGCTGCTATAAACATTGGGGTACACGTACCCCTTCGGGTCCCTACATTTGTATCTTTGTGGTAAATACCCAGTAGTGCAATTGCTGGATCGAACGGTAGCTCTAATTTCAACTGTTTGAGGAACCTCCATACTGTTTTCCAGAGGGGTTGCACCAGCTTGCATTCCCACCAACAGTGTAGGAGGGTTCCCCTTTCTCCACATCCCCGCCAACATCTGTCGTTCCCTGACTTGTTAATTTTAGCCATTCTGACGGGTGTGAGGTGGTATCTCATTGAGGTTTTGATTTGGATTTCCCTGATGCCGAGCGATGTTGAGCACTTTTTCATGTGCCTGTTGGCCATTTGGATGTCTTCTTTGGAGAAATGTCTGTTCATGTCTTCTGCCCATTTCTTGATTGGATTATGTATCCAGATTTTAAAGGGCAGCACATATCTGGCTAAAAATCTGAACGATATCTATAAAGATGCGAATGCTAAACTTCCCCTTTGGCCATGTGGATCTGTGGATGTGAATCTCTTTTTTTGAAAGTAGTAATCCTCATTTAGGGGGAACACATGCAAATCTCATGGGAACTTTTTAAAAAAATTCTAAACCAGCTCAACTAAGTCATTATCCCTAGAGTATGGTTTGGGCATGTGAGTTTTTAAAATTGCTCTAAGGAACTCTGCGCTGGCCTCTGGGTCACAGAGAAGTGACCAGATGGTTCACATTTTGATCCAGATGTGACATAAACCACTTCAAACATGCGCATTCTTGACCTCCCTGGAACCCCAAGTTTTGGTGGTGGGCTGGCCTGAATCTTCTGGTCACACAGTCTGGGTCACTCCCTAATGAAAAACTAGTCTTCAACCCAGAAATCCACTGGGCAGAGAAAAGACTCTTCCAGGATACACTGAAAGGTATTCCCAAAGTAACAAAACTACTCTGTTTCTCTAAAGTGCCTCTCGGTGCTTCACTCTGAAACTTTCTCTCTTCTGAATTCTGAGCCAAGCGCAGAAAGGTCATGCTTCTAAATGTGCTCGCTGAACTCCTGCTGTCTTGGTAGAAATGCCTTTCCAAACTTGTAACCACCCAGCTCCTTTCTGTCCACAAAATGACCATACAAATACCCAGAACTGATGGATCTGTAGAAAGAAAACTGAAAGAACAAATGTGAAATAATGTACATAACCATTTACATATGGTTTTCTAGAATTGGACTGTTTTTTTAATGTGCAAAGATTAAAGGAAACTATTATTCATCTTGACAAATAAGTGTTCTTAAAAATCTTTTCCAATTTTTTGCATTTTGAATGTGATTCTAAGATTAATATGATGGAATAAATCGTTTCTTGGCTGACACAACTTTGATGCTTCCTACATACTATGTATTGTTCAACACTTTACATATATTAAGTAGTTTAATCATCACAACCCCATGAATTAGCGATTATTTTTATTCTTACTTTACAAAAAATGGAAACTGAGGTATAACAAGACAAGGCAACTTTCCAAAGATCTTGTATCAGGTGGTGGAGCAGAGATTTCAACCTCCAGCAGTCTGATCCAGAGACATTGTTCAATGTCTAAATCGTTATGCTTTGTCCATTCTCTGGGCTCAAAACACTTCCCTATCTGCCACTCCTCCTGGATCACATTTGCCAAATAGTGGCAT
Source organism: Eumetopias jubatus (assembly GCF_037043125.1). Taxonomy (NCBI): domain Eukaryota; kingdom Metazoa; phylum Chordata; class Mammalia; order Carnivora; family Otariidae; genus Eumetopias; species Eumetopias jubatus. The sequence continues at coordinate 37,499,517 of NW_028274808.1, forward strand.
TTGAAAATGGTCATGGAAATATCCGGAATGGTTTATTCAATTTTATCCTGCTACAGTATATATTATAGGGATAATATTGTTGAAATGTATTTTACTACATTGTCCAGTGTCCCCTACATTCAAAAATAAGTAATCTAAAAATCAGTGTAAGAAGTTCTTCAAAATTGAAGACTAAAGATAATCTTTGTTCAACATAAAAAAATATCACTTATGTATTATGATTTTCTTCTATGCTTTTTTTTTTTTTTTTTTGCTTTGCTTGGACCACCAGAAAACTCACAGCTTAAACTGTGAAACAAAATTGCAAAAACATGAGCCCTTTTGGGGGTTTATTAGGCTTGCTTTCTCATTTTTTTTCTCTATTTTTACTGATGTGACTTTTATCTTATCTCTTTCACTGAATTTTACATATTATTTAATGTGGCTTTGAATCCTTGGTAATACAAGGGAAGTATGGAGTATAAAAGCAGAAATTTTTTTTAATAGAAATTCAAAAAAATCCCAAAGCCTTCCAGATAGTACATTTGGATTTAAAGAGAGAGAAATACTCTATTTTTCTAAGGAAGACTTTATCTAGAGCCAATTCCTAACTGATAGATCGCCTCTTAAAGATTTCTTCTCCCTATCTCTATGTCTCTGTGTCTCCCCATTCCCTCCCTCCCTCCTTCCTTTGTTCTTTCCTCTCTTCTGTTAAAAATAACACGACAAGTATTTTACTGTTAAAGACAGATTTCCATACTTGTGTGAATATCTCTTCAGAAGAAATTATTAAAAATAGAATTATTGAACTCCTAATTTGTACAAGGTTTTTTGTTCTTTGTCTTATCAACTTAAAATAATCACATATTTGTATACATAGAGAAAATTAACCCTTTATTAATGCATTGTAAATATTTTTCAGGTTGTCATTTCTTTTATGATTTGGTTTATATTATTATTTTTTATTTTTACCGTTAAGGAATCAGATTATTTTTTTTAATGGTTGCCTGGTGTTCTGTCATGTTTAGAAATGTCTCTCATACTGCAATTGTGTAAAGAAATCCACTTATATTTGTTTCCATCTTTTCACATTCATATCTTTAATATATTTGCCACGGATTTTTTTATAAAGGATAACAAGTTGTTTTAATATAATTTAAATGATGTACCTTTCCCTCACTACTACCTTTATCGTCCCCCAAATCCCCAGTTATATTAAGATCTATTTCTTACTATTTTATTACATTGATTGGTCTGTTTACCTATTACTGTGCCGATACAGACATTTTAAAATTTCAGTATACTTACATTTTCAGTAAAGGTTATTTTACTTTGTTATTCGTCTTCAAAAAAAAAAGAAGAAGTTATTCCTGCAAGTTACTTTCAAAATATTGCTATCAATTTCCCCAAATCCCAACTTGGTTTTTTACTGCGATTTCAAATTTATATTAATTTAGAGAACACGTATAAAGAATTTTTATATCAATGAACTTTCTTACTTTGACATATATGTCAATTTATTCAATATTATTTTATGATCTTTAGTAGAATTTAAAGTTTCCTGTATATCAGTTTTACATATTTCTTATTAATTTAATTCCTAGATATTCCTCCCACTTTAAACAACATCTTATTTTTCTATTATACCTTATAACTGATTGGCAATGGATGTATGCGTTTATATATTAATTTTGTAACCAGACTTCTTATTAAACTTTGTTATAGCTTCTAATATTTTAATAATTATCTTGGATTTTCCAGGTGTACAATTATATCATGTGCAAAAATACTTTAACATTTGCACTTATTTCTCTTTTCTCCATGTGTTGGATAATACTTCAGAATATATATTTTTTTAATACTTCAGAAGATTATTAAAAAGGTGTTGATAATAGACGTCTTTATCTTGTTTTTGACATTAATGAGAGTTCAGTCTGTTCATCAAGTCTAATGCTGGCTTTTGCACATAAAATCATGGCAAGGAAATATTTAAATTACATTAATAATTTTTATAAATTTTTATTATTTTCTAATTAGTAGTGATATATTTTATTAAATATATTTTTAAGATCTGTTGAAATGATACATTATTACTTCCTTTTGCTTACATAATATAGTTGATTAAATGTCACCTTGAGGGATGCCTGGGTGGCTCACTCAGTTAAGCAGCTGCCTTCGGCCCGGGTCATGATCCCAGGGTCCTGGGATCGAGTCTCACATCAGGCTCCTTGCTCAGCAGGAAGCCTCCTTCTCCCTCTCTCTTCCTCTGTTCTCTCTCTGTCAAATAAAAATAAATAAATAAATAAATGCCACCTTGACTCAGTTTGAAGGCCCTGCCATGAGGGCCTTTGGCTCCTCTTCTTGAGCAGCTAATTAAGTCTGCCTCGCCACCACCTCCCTTATGGGGGTTTTTCCACTGTGGACCATCATATATGGCCCTAATCGCCCCAGGGCCAGGCACCAGACACTAGGCACAGTCCCTATGCCCCAGAGCCAGCTGAGATCATTCAAGTAGCACATCCCAAATCTGCCTGCCCAGCCTTGCCCATTTCTTCCTGCAGAAACCATAATAAAAGTACTTGCCCACAGTTCCCCTCTGGGCCTTGTGACCTACCCAGGGTTTCCCCGGGGGGCCTGGAGAGTGTGCTGCCTTCCCCCCAGGGAACTGTGAGTAACAAAACTGTAAAACTCTTTCAGATTTCTCTCCTGATCTTCATCTGGCCTCACCATACCTCGCCTAAGCTAACATGGTAAAAATAATGTATTGAAACGGGACCAATATTGATAGATTTTATAATAGTCAAACCTTGACATTCCTTGATGTATATATGAATCTTCTAATATGCTGCTTGATTCTATGTACTAGCATTTTATTTTAGAATTTGGGATTTTTATGATAAGTACAGAGTCATGAGATATTTTGGGGTGTGTGTGCTTGTGTGTGTGTGTTTTAACCATGCTTTAATCAGGTTTTATTATCAATACTATGCTGGGTCTATAAAGTCAGTTTGGAAGATTTAGTTTTTTTCCATGTACTGCAACAGCATCAATAGTATAGGTATTACTCGTTCCTTAACGGTGTGAAAGAATTGGCCTATGAAACAGTTTGGGCCTGAGGGGACTGAGGCGAGCAGGTAGTGGATAGCTCCGGCAGGTTTCCTTGCTCCATAATAATTGTTCTGTTCAGGTTTTCTATGTTTTCTGGGATATATATTTTTTATAATCTCTCACAGGTGCCAAGTGGGGATGGGAAGGCAGAGCAGCTCAGACACAGGCACTACACTCTCACCCGGCACCCCCCCAACCCCTGCTGCACTCCCTGGCAGCCCCAAACTGCCCTCTGCACAGAACGCCCTTCCTGAGACTGAGGGGTCCACGCTGTCCCAGCCAAAGCTTGCTGAGACACTGGGCTGACGCTCTCCGATTGTGACTCAGAAGCACTGAAAGCATCCATTCCTCAATAGTTTGACAGGACTCACCTGAAACCCAAATGGAATTATTTTCGTTTTTGTGAGGTTGTGCTGGTGAGGCACGAGTGGTATCTTTTGCTGCCAGTACCCTCCTAGCTCAGTGCCACAGGCAGGCAAGAAGGATGTCTGAAGTGAGCTAAGATCCTTTCTGGAGTCCAAGACTTCTCTGTTGGTCATTGTCATCACCCCCTGGAAGGAAAGTCCTGGACAGCGGGGACCCTGGAGCCACTCACTCTAAGGAACGCTGAGCACACAGGGAGCGCAGCGAGTAAACACTTGGTGCCATGTGTACTTTGCAAATGCTGGAGTTTGGGCACCAAAAGAGGGAAAACAAAGCCCAGAGGAGAACAGGGGGGAAAGCACATACTGTACATCAGATGCTTTGAAAAAGGTAGGGAATACGGCAGTTCTCTGAGTGCATAAAAATTTAGCTGTGAGCAAAATATTAGCTGATGGGGCTAGCTCACTTACAATCTGATTTTAATTAGCCAAGCCATTATTTGAAATGAGAGTAGAATGCATCTATAGTTCATTATTCAGATGTGAAGCTAGACCTAAGACTTGGGTTATCAGTCTTCTCTATAAATTGTCCTCTCCCCACTGGGAGCCCAAATTCCATCCCGCACCCTGACTCCAACAACAGCATCATGCTCCCCGACGCTGACTTTCCCAGTCACCATGACTTTCCAGAAGCATTTGGTGAGTAACTGAGTGAAAACAACAGGAAAGTAGTGAGTCTGGCAAGGCCACTCTTCTGGGCAACCTAGTCTTGGGGTCATATAAAAGACAACCTGTTTCCAAGGGGTAGAGAAGTAGAGTGTGGACAAGGATGGGGAAAGGGTTTCCTAACAAAGCCTTCTACTTGGATATAAAGACTTATTAGTGTCTCCACAAGGTGGTAAAAGGGAGTTGTTTTCTACTCTCTCGATCTAATAAGGAAAACAAATCACAATCTAAAATCAACCCCAATAAACTTTCTCCTGTTACAGGCTGTGGCTGTTACAGTGATATGTTAAATGTGCTTGTCATCTGTGGTCTCATAAAATAAATGCCATTCTGCCAGAGGGCAAGTTTGGACAAGACACAGGACTGTTGGAGAATCATCCCCCATCCTTTCTCATTCCTCATCCACTACCCTCTGGCTTAGGAAAACCAAAGATAGTTCATACATTCCAGGGAAGTGATTTGAAAATATCAAACAGGAGGGTCAACTCAGAGCCAGGAGGCTGGCCAAGAAGTGCCCCTCAGGGCTTCCTGGAGAGTGCAGCCACGGTCGGTTGGAACTTGGGAACATTTCTCTTACTCCCAAGATATGTACCATCTACAGGTTCAGCTTCCTAGGACCATTTCTATATTCTAAGGTCATGGTTTTTATTCTCTCCTGAGTCCCTGTGTGATCTTAGGTGACAGACTATTCTATGTCTCTGCCCTCATAGTGTTGCCTGAGAAATTATTTTTAGGGTACACAAAAAAAAAATCCTTATACACCTCCTTTGGACAAGTAGCATGCACAAATGGGAAAATGAAAGTCAAAGCAGAAGAACTAAGTTGTGGTTCTGGCTCTGGGAATAGCTAATTGAATGACCTTGGGCTTATCATTTCTCTTCTATGGGCCTATGTTTGCTCACCTATTCAGGGAAGGTTTATTCCATTAATTCAAGCAGAAAACATTTCCTGAGTGTCTTTGGTGTGCCAAACACAGGAAAAGACATTGGAAAATGAAGGTGAAGATTTCATCCTGATCTCCAGACAGTTCATTGTGTGTTTGTTTTTCTATAGTATGATACATATTATAATTGAGAACAGTGCAATGATTTTCTTTTGGAAGGGCGTACAAACATTTGGAATGGATAATCCCCAAAGTCCTTTTATTTAGGTGTAATTTTCAAAATATTGAAAAGAGTGTAAGAGATTTCACTACCAAAAAAATACACCAGCATTACACACCAGCTGACTCTCATCAGCTCTGCCTTTATGGTCACAGCTTTGTTATTTGACTCCATTTCTTCTTTGCCAACAATGCCCGGTTTTGTTCAGCTGGCAATGTACCAGGTTTCAGGAGATAAACTGTGGCCATTCTTAGTCAAGCATCAGGACCCCATCCTCTCTGTCCACAGCTGATCTAGTGGTAGTATTGGGTCTGTTCAGACCACTGAGATGTAAGGTGATGTCTGCTGGGGAGTTTATGTATGAGAAGGTCCCAAGAAGGACTCTGTTTCAATTGTTCTCTTACTCCTTACTCTCTCTCCCTCTTTCTCTGTCTTTCTCTGCCCTGGCCATCCTCCTAATTCCCACCCTGGGGCACAGTCTTACAAAGAGCTAATATTTCGAGCTGAACTAGCCATTTGGTAACAATATTGGAATGCTAAGACAATCTCATACATATCCACCAGGTTGGAAATGCTGTATAAACCTTGAAATCAACTGCCTATAGATTTATTATTAAGTATATAACATATATATATGTTATATGTATAGAATGATATATATATGTGTGTGTGTGTATATATATATATATATCACATGATTTGAGCCACTGTTTTTCAAATTTTGTTTCATGCTGCCTAATGCATTCCTAATTCATACAATGATAGAATATTTTCTGCTGGGTGTCTGGGTGGCTCAGTCAGTTAAGTGTCTGCCTTCGGCTCAGGTCATGATCTCGGGGTCCTAGGATTGAGCCGCACATCAGGCTCCCTACTCAGCGGGGAGCCTGCTTCTCCCTCTCCCTCTGCCACTCCCCCTGCTTTTGCTCTCTCATGCTGTCTCTCTAGCAAATAAATAAAATCTTAAAAAAAAAAAGAGTATTTTCTGTTGCTGAACTTCCTATTTATGAGCAAGAGAATTATACAAAATGGAGGTTGTAACTTCATCTTTCAGCCATATCAAGCCCAGAGATTCCCTTGGGCTGGAATATAGGAATTTTTAGTTTCTTTAAATAAATCAATACAAGAGAACCCCTTTCCCTTCTAGGAAGCAAGTCATCCTGCCCCAGTTTCTGTTCTAGAAATATGACTCCTTTATGTCCTATAAAAATACATTGTCAAAACATCTCCCTCTTTGTTCACAGGTGGATTTCAGGCTTGGCCAGGGACAAAGGTAATACAGCAGAACACAGTTCTCTGTCCCCTTTGTTCTCTACGTGTCTTTCCCATATGGACCTTGTACAGAAGAGATTAATAGCATTTTCAAAGCTATGCTGATAGATGGTAAATATCCTACAAAGAATTTGTTTTTAGTTTGTATTACTTCAGAAAATAGAAGATCCATCAGTGATATTCTAAGTCTGGGGAGAGAACCCCAACCCACATCAGATCCAGACCTGTCTTCTTCAGGATATTGGGCTGACAAAAATAGGACAGGCCATGCACACTGGGCTTGAAATACCCAAAACCAATAAAGCTGGTGAGTCTGGAATGGGAAAGGAGCGGGGTGAGGTGAGATACTGTAGACCCCAGTGGATGAAGAATTTGAACTATGGTTTAAGTATAACAGGGAACTGTGACAGGAATAAAATGTCTCTGAGGTTAGGAACTGCAGGGAATTGTGGAGAGTCTAGAGGTGGTACATGGAGTAAAAGTCATGAAACTTAAGTAGCTGCTTGCTCTGGAGCAACTTTTTGGCAGGTTAAGAACTGCTGAGGTAGCATGTGCTAAATTATTGACCACCTGGCAGAAAAAGGATGAAAGGACTCCCAGTTTTTGATGAGGTTAGAATTATTTTTACATATGACATTGAAAAGAAGATGGATGTCATAAGGTGAAGTTGCATGAGAATTACAAAAATGCTGGTGGAAATCCCATAAACCCCAGCTCTGCTGACCAACCTTGCACATTTTGAGAGGTCAGAAGGATTCACCCTGCTATTTCAATTGACTCAGGTGGAAGAGAAGAACTTGAAGCTGCCCACAGTCGGAGAAACCAACAGCACGTGCCTGGATTGAGGGGAGAAGCAGAAGTTTGCAAATTTCTCCTTTCACGAATAAAGAATGAATGTCTAGGGGCACCTGGGTGGCTCAGTCATTAAGCGACTGCCTTCGGCTCATGTCATGGTCCCAGGGTCCTGGGATGGAGCCCTACTTCAGGATTCCTGCTCGGCGGGAAGCCTGCTTCTCCCTCTCCCACTCCCCTTCTTGTGTTCCCTCTCTTGCTGTGTCTCTCTCTGTCAAATAAATAAAATCTTAAAAAAAAAAAAAAAGAATGAATGTCTAGGCATGTTCATGGACTCTCCTTAGTCAAGGGAAGCCCCATCTTCTACATCTGCATCTACAATGCAAATGGCATTATAGAAAAAAAATCAGAAGTTCAAATGCAGTCAGACACATGTGATAACCAGCCAACCTCAAGAAACTCTTGGTTTTATTCTATGTGTCTGCTCCAAAACCTATTCCATCTGAAGGGATTTCAGCCCCTTCTCCATCAGGTTAGTGGTACGTCATATGAACAGAGGGAGAGGTATGCCAAGCAGTGCTGGACAGCATGTATCAGGTATTTATACATACCAATCATCTGTGAATGATATTTGTTCCACATTCAGTTACCACAATCCAATGGGACCTCTATGATCTGAGCCTACAAAACCATGTAATCTGGCTCTCTCCCTTCCTATACTTCATATATGTCCATACAATACCTAATAAAATTCTTGCGTGTTTAACCTATCTTGGCATCTGCTTCTCAGAGGATCCAGACTAATATCTTCCCTAACTGATACAAGAATTTTCTAGACTCTGCATTCTCAATGTGGATTATATCAACCCCAAAGAAGATGAAAATTGGCTCTTCAATCCACAAGAAAACTTTGATATTGCAATTGTTTATGGAGAGTACATAAAGAGATATACTATATCTGTGGTATTAAAATTTCATGGAGAAGAAGCAATTAAGAAAAAAGAAAATCAACAAACACTCCTTGTGGGAGCAATAATTTTAAAAAGGTTAAGAAATTGTTCTAAATGAATCACTCTGTCAGAAAGCAATAATTTCAGAGCTCGTGTCAAAGACCTCTTTGTATTGCATTAGAGCCAAACCTTAGAGTCAGTGTGCCTCTCCCATTGTGATGTATGGATTAAAGGACACTGAACAGGTGAACTCAGACTGATTCATACACCCTGCCCCAAGGTCAGGAAGTTTTAGATACTCAGTATGAATCCATTGGTTCTCAACCTTAGGCCTAAGAAGTAAGAACTTCTTCACATGCTCATTTCTCTCCTCATCTTGGGACACATCCCTCTACAGCTGTCTGGAGAGATTTTCCTTGGTGGAGGAGATCAGCACAACCCCAAGTCTATAACAATCATCATCCCTGTTTAGCCACTAGTACCTTGGATAACTCTCTGGGTGACTTGCATTTCTGCCACATCTTGTGATGAAGCATTGACAGCTTATTATCCAAACTATGTAGGGCAAACATCTTTTTAAGATAGTAATAGTGTCTTTTTTCCAAGGAAGAAAGAATATTTGTTTCCTGACCAGGATAATAAAGATAATGTTCTCCTCCAGGTTGGACACATTGGCTGGAAGACTCCTTATAAGACTGGAGGCTTACTAAGCTTGGGGTTCCTCAGCTAAGATGAACCCATTATGTGTGCTGCATCTACCTGGGTCCATCAGCACGTTCCCCACATGGGACCTGGAGGCAAGAGGAAGAAATGGGAACATGAAACTCATGCTGTTTGCTGTGCCATGAGTAATAAAGTCCTTAGTCTCTGACCCAGGAGTCTTGTGTCTTCTTCCAATATCTACAAACTGTAGCAGGCTAACTTATTGGCTTGCAAGTGGAACAAAATCTCAGATCCTTCGTGGCCCTTACCAGAAGCATTACCAGGGAGGAATTTCATCCTTTCCTAATCGAGAAAGCAGTAATTGGACAAGAAGATGGAGAGAATTGACAACACCCCCTTTTGAGGGACACTGGCACTCTTCCTTCTGCAGTGCCAAAAAAGAGTAAGCCACTACCCACACACCTGAACCTAGAAGCATTAGAATCCAAGCTTGTAAACCCCAGATGCTGTGTTTAGGATGAGAACATGCTGAAGATAGAACATTGTCTCTGCTGTGTTTCCCATATGGCTAGATCTTATCTGACATTGAGGATGCTGTGATGTAACAATTCTTTCCACTCAGCTCTGTCTAGTAACTATTGTAAGACAGAGTGGAACTCCATGGTTATTAAGCTCAAAAAATTATGGTACAGGGATACAGTGGAAAGGTTACCCTCTATGCCCTTCATTGTGTTACATCCTTATTTGAAGAAAACAGTTTCTTTTACTTTAATAACATATTGAATTTATTCCAGGGGAAAATCCATAAACAAAAGAGAGTTCTGTCCATCTTGTAGATGTTCCATGCTAAAGAATCCCCTAGTGCTGGGGACTGTGGCAGAATAAAACTGAGATGATGGAAGGAGGGGTATGAAGGAAAAGAAAGGGAGGGAGTAAACCCATGAAAAAGGAACCAGTGGGACGCCCTGGGCACCCATTCTAGGTTTATCCCATTGGACTTACTAGAAATCCAAGACATATTAACTCAATTAATCTCACTAAGAGTTTGAAGTCGGACCATTGTTCTTCTCATTTTATACATGAGAAAATAGAGTCACAAAGATGATAGATAAGTGACATGCCAAAGGTTACAGAGTTAAGAAACTCAAATCCAGGCAACCTTGTTTCAGAGCCTGCACGCTTGACCCCTACACTATGCAGTTTCTCCGATATTCTATTTCTCCCTCCCAGATACTCCTAGGTCTCTTGCTATCATGGACCCCCAAACAGTACTATCAGAAGAGAAAGTTCTAGTAACTTTTACTAATTCTTGAAGAGAACACTGAATCTCATTAGACTTCTCTTGATATTACATAATCATCATGGCGAATCCCAAATACCCTGATGTCATTCACTGAAACTTCACAGACAATTCAATTGAATGGGATAGTTTTGCCAGCAAACCAAGACAGCCATGCTTGTTGTTGTGTGTCTGCTTATCTGACAGTATTTCTTGCCTTCTTTTTAATTAAGCTGATCGGTATCATTTTTGCTGTTTTGATGAATCTAGCATGGTTATGTGACATGTTAGTATCAGGGAAAGTTGCATATAGGGCCTAGGAGAAGTCTCAGTACTGTTTTTATTACTCTTCTGTAAACTTTAAGCATTTCAAAATAAGAGGACAAGGTAGAGGCCAAATGTGGCCATGACTAGGATTCCCGAGTCATACTTTGACATTGCTCTTTTTATTAGAGCCCTGGTATCCTCATCCTCGATAAGCTAACGGGATAACAATAGTTATATACAGTTATCTTGTGAGGATTAAATGAAATAATGCACATAATGGCTTTAGCAGACTGCCTGGTGAGTAAGTTCAAAAGTTGCAGCTCCACCTATCCTTATAATTACCAGAAAGAGAGGTCTCTGCCTGAGTCCATGGAAGACTTCAGAAAATCTGTAAAACCCCTAAAGCTGTACATAAAATTGCCCTCAAAGATTCATAGGCATTTTTTTTTTTTTTTCTGGGTAAAACGTCCATGTGTTTCACTGGATTTTCAAAGAGAATCTTTACCAAATGGTTTGAACGCCTGCTCTAAAATCAAAGGTTTGAAGATTCTGAGGCAGGGAGAGAGGGGACTTAGCATCAAAGTACATTTTGCGTTTCTGTCATGTGTGCGTTTACACGTGGATGTGTTTTCTCAGAGACTGGGCTGCTCAAGTTTCTTCCACGTAGGTTTTTTTCCTTACATTGGGTTTTGCCTGAGGAAGCGAGAGGGGGCCTGGATGTCCCCCCATGACTGCCTGCTCCGGGATGGCAGAAATACCTTTGTTCACGGCTGCATCCTCAGCTGCTAGATATGGCCTGGCCTCGGATGGGCTCTGAGTACACATAAATTGAGTGAATGAAGCCGACGGCGTGCAGGCTGGCAGGAAGGAAGGCCTTCAGATAATTCAGGCTGGGAGCGCCAGAGTTGTCCGTGACCATGCAGGCTTTCGGCAGGAAGCTGAGCCTGCCAGTCTCACTGCTCAGGTCACATCTGCTGATGTTCACCCCTCTCAGTTTACCATGAGACCCTCCAGAATTTTCAGAGACCACTGGGGGATCCTTGGAATCCTGACCTTTCTCACAAGTATTTGTATATCCAATATGACTGGTGTCCTTTATTTTTAAGACCTTTTTTTTTAAAAAATATTTTTATTTATTTATTTATTTGACAGAGAGACACAGCAAGAGAGGGGACACAAGCAGGGGGAACGGGAGAGGGAGAAGCAGGCCTCCTGCAGAGCAGGGAGCCTGATGTAGGGCTCGATCCCAGGACCCCAGGATCATGACCTGAGCCGAAGGCAGCCACTTAACTGACTGAGCCACCCGGGCACCCTGACCTTTTTTTTTTTTTTAATTGATTTATTTGAGAGAGAGAGAGAGAGAGAGAGAGAGCTCAGGCAGGGGGAGCTGGAGAGGGAGAAGCAGACTCCCTAATAAGGGGCTCGATCCCAGGACCCTGAGATCATGACCTGAGCCAAAGGCAGATGCTTAACCGACTGAGCCACCCAGGTGCCCCTGACTGGTATCCTTTTAAGAAGAAAATAGGACACAGACACACACAAAGGGAAGACCATGTGAAGACACAGGGAGAAGTGACCTCTCCTAAGCAAGGAGTGAGGCCTCTAAAGACACCAACCAGTCTCCCGAACTGTGAGAGCATGACCTTCTGTTGTGTAAGCCACCCACTCTCTGGTACTTTGTAACGGCAGCTGGCATAAACGACTACATACGTATTAGTACTTAGGGTTCTGTTCTTGCCTATTGTGCTGTAGGCAGTGGTTCTCAAAGGGTCTCAGAGCAGCAAAATTGACATCAACTGTGTGCTTGTTAGAATGTAAATTGACAGGACCCGCTCCAGATCCACTAAGTTGGAACGTCTAGGAGCCTGGGAAATGTTTTAAAGAGCCCTCCATGTGACTCTCAGGCACATGAACATTTGAGGATCACTGGGGAAGAAGTGATGGGGTGTGGGTTTCATCACGATGAGCTGGGCTCAGCCATTTCCCCTCACATTGCCACGGTTCCCTTCAAGCACTATAAGGGGTAAACATGAGAAGAGTGTTGTGATTGGTGTCTTCATTTAAAAATTGGAAATTCAAGGCTGTCTGGTGTTGAGGCAAGACAATGGACTCACCAGGAAGCACAATGATTCTGTATATATACGGAAGCAATGGGCCTGAGAAACAACACTGCTGGCAATTCAGTCAAGAGAATAAGAAATAATTAGCCTTTTCCTAAAGGAGATCGCTAAAAAATTGAGTTCCACTGCAACAGAATATTCTAAAAATCTCTGGTGCTTCAAGCCTTGCCTAATCGCAGGATTCTCACTAGATCTCATTGCCCAAAGAGAGCTCCACTTTCCTTTGCCAGGGAACATATACTCACATTTGAGACTTATTTTCCTCTTTCTGGATGGGCAATTTTAATGAGTGATTATGCTGATAAAATTTGTAATTCCTAGAAAGGTGAAAAGCCAGGGCAGCTTTCTGGAAAAACTTTACAAATGGCAAAGTTTGAAAATGGAAGTTTAGAGTCCCCAACACTACACAGTTATCCCACTCCTCAAACACGTGTATTCTCTTAAGGTACCCAGGACCTCCGCCCAAGATAGGACCTTGTCTCAATCTATGTGACTTCACTGTGTGCATATGCAAACAGACTGCATCTCCAAAGATTTATAGTTTTGCTTCTATTTCTCATTGATGATAGAAAAGACTGATCGCTTCTCCAGACCAATAAGAAGGATAAGTTGGTACCTTCTCCCTCTCTGGTCTCCTGGACAGTTCTGACCACTTCGCTCCTGTGGTGTCAACCCCCACCTCTACTGAATACCAACCTTATATCTTTAGCCCTGAACTTTTTGATCCAATTTGTGAACCGGTTCTGGTGATCTCAGTCTGAATAACTTGTAAGCAACTTAGATTCAATACGTCTCAGACTTTCACATGATCAGCACCTTCAACACCTCCATCGTGTCCATGCCAAGAGGCACACTCTCCATTTAGCATTTCCTGTCACTTGCTCCCTGCAAGCCGAGGGTCTTGCCATATTTTTCGTCTCTCTTCAGTCTACTGTCCTCATTTTCCTACTAACTCGGTTTAACATACTCACTCCCTTCATTGACCTTCAACTGCCTTGACCTTTCATTCAATTGTCATAATTGCGTTGCATAAAACCTCAAGTTTTGTTAACCTCAACTCACCTTCATTCAGCACCTGCACAAGCAGATAAACCTGGCTAGGGGAAAAAAAAAATCATACCGACTGATCTCACTTTAAACGTATGAGCACAGAGCTCAATGCGACCCTTAGTGTTGTCTAATAATCATATTATATTTTAGTCTCCTCCTTTCTGAGATGACTATTTCATTCCTTCTCTCTCCTCAAACCTCCATAAACCTCCTTCACGTTCCTGCTGCTCAGTTGATGACTGCTTGCCATTTCACTGAAAAAACAGAAGCAGAAACCATCTCCATAATCTTCCACCACAGGTGCTACTCACCTCCCTCTGTGTGTGCTCATATACCCTCTCCTTTCCTGTTAATGAGAATAGATAGCATCTGCTCCTAACTAAGCTTAACTGTCCGAGAGTGTACATGATCTTGTCCCTTCTTATCCACTCAAAGACATGTGTCTAGAAATCACCTCCTCTCTACTCTTCTGGGGTCGTTCCCATTTTCTTATAAACATGGAGTTATTTCCCCATCTTAAGAAAGAAAAAAAAATTGTCGCCACTTCTTGCTTCAGTTATAGTCCCCATTTTTCTGATTTTCTTCAAGAAAATTTCCAGAGAGTTATGTATACTCACTATGGCTCAATCATCCACTTCTCTTATCTTTTGATCTCATGCCAATCAAGTGTTCACTCCCACTTTCCCCTCCATTAAAACTAAATTGTTATCAGGATCACCATGAGCCACTTAGACAACTGATCTAAGAGTTAACCCATCTGTCTTCACTACCTGACCCAATTGCTTCAGAGGCACCAAATTCTTCTCTACACCGCATTTTCTGTATCCATTCACCCATCAACAGATGCTTAGTTGTTTCCATATCTTGACTATTATAAATAATGTTGCAATGAATATGGGGTTCAGACATATTTTCAAGTTCGTATTTTCGTTTTCTTTGGATACATAGCCAGAAGTGGGATTGCTGGATCATATGGTAATTCTATTTTTAATTTCAGTGGGGGAGGACCTCCATATTGTTTCCATAGTGGCTGCTCCAATTTACATTCCCACCAACAGTGCAAAGGGTCCTCTTTTCTCTGCATCCTCACTAATACTTGGTCTTTCTTACCTTTTCTACCAGGTGTGAGGTGATAATCTCATTGTGGTTTTGATTTGCCTTTCCCTGATGATTAGGGATGTTGAGCACCTTTCTGTGTACCTGTTGGCCATCTGTATGTATTCTTTGGGGAAAAAAAAAAGTCTATGTAGACAATATGCCCATTTTTTAATTGAATTTTTTTTTCACTACTGGCTTACATGAGTTCTTCATATATTTTGGAGATTAACCCCTTATCTGATATAAGGTTTGCAAATACTTTCTCCCATTCTATAGGTTTTCTTTTCGTTTTGTTGATGGTTTCCTTTGCTGTGAAGCAGGCTCTTTTTTTAAAAGCCGTTTTCTTCTATCTTTTCTCACTTCCTTACTGACCTCATCTGTTCATATGGCTTTAAATATTTTTAATTTGTTAGTACTCCAAACTTCCATCCCTAACATAGGACATTTCCCTGAAAGCCACAATGAATACCCCACTGCTTACTCATATCTCTTCTTAGAAATCTAAAAGCCATCTCAACTTGTCCAAAACCAAAATATTCTCTTAAGATTCCTCCATATTCTGACCTCAATAAATCGTAACTCCATATTTTTGAGGACATTTACCAAAAATTCTGGAGTCTGCATGACCTTGAGAGTGTTTCAAAACCTGACCACTTCTTACCTTTTTAACTTTTGCTTTGCAAACTTGTCTAAGCCACGCTCCTTTGTCCCCTGGATATTGACAATAGTCTCCAAATGGGTCTCTTGCCTCTTCCCCTGCCTCTCCATATTATCAAGGTAACATTTAAGCCACAAAAATTTCATTAATCCTAATGTATATGTTTATTTATTTATTTATTTATTTGAGAGAGAGAGAGAGAGGGAGGGAGGGAATGTACAGGTGCAGGGGAGGGGCAAAGGGAGAGTTAAAGAGAGAAGCCCAAGCAGGCTCCATGCCCAGTGTGGAGCTCAACAAAGGGCTCGATCTCACAACCCTGAAATCATGACCTGAGCTGAAATCAAGAGGCGGCCACTTAACTGACTGAGCCACTCAGGCATCCCACACATTTTATTTTTTACCACAGTTTAACATCTCTGAAATCAGAATGAATCTTACAACCATTAGTGCTTTACAGTCTTTATCAGCCAGATTATAGTACTCTGCACAAAACCCTCCAAAAGTCTGTCACCCCCCTCACAGTTAAAACCAAAATCATTACAGAAGTGCACAAAGCCCTGTCAGGTCTGGCCCACCCCATTACTTCAGCCTCGTCCCCTACAGCTCTCCCATTCACTTTACTGTGGCCACTGTGTCTTCCTCCTTCTTCCTCCACATGCCAAGAGCACCCACACATGAAAGCCTTTGTACTTCCTCTTCCTTCTAGGACTTCCTTCCTGTCCGGGCCATTCTCTCATCTTCTGTGGATATTAGGTTCAAATGTCATTTCTCCGTGAAGCTTCTCCCCACCAGCTCCACCCCACCCAATATTCCCTATACCCCCCACCCCAATTTTTTTTCATAGCCCTTACAATAACACATAATCTGTATTTTTCTTATTTTTCTTTTATAATGTCTGTCTCCAGCCATTATGATACAAACTACATGATGGCAGAGATTGAGTTTGTCTTGTTCACTGCTATATCTTCAACATCTGGATTAGTGCCTGTCATAGAATGAACAATTAATAAATGTGAACAAATTTAAAATAATAAGCAAATTGAGTAATAAATTAATATTATTTACTATTTTAAAATACTAATATAAAATATGTGATATTTGTTGAAAGAATGAATGGGTGACAAAATGAATTAATCATCTTCTTCCCCAACATGTTCCTTCTTCTGTAGTCCATGCTGAGCTCCCAGTCATCCCAGAATCCAGGAGCCATGCATTCTTCCTCCAGCAGCCTTACTCAAAGCTCCCAGGCAGTCATCAAGTTCTGATCAATTCTACCTCTTCATTATTATTGGAATACATACCTCCTACTCATCATCATTGTTCCAGTCTTAGTTAAGTTAACAGAATGTCCAACTCATGGCTAGAGGCTAGGAGGCAGTGCTGGGGGTGGAGGCAATGGGAGGGATGGTCGAGCACCTGATCTGACCAGCTTCCTCCTGGCTGGCTGGGCAAGACTGAGACAATGTCTGGGTTACTTGCCGGCTGGGCATCCTGCCTTCCTGGCAGCACACCCTTTCTTAGGGGAAAGTGAGTATAGTACTTTGAAACCTGGGCGTTTGGGCCACAGCAACCATCCAGGAAAGGAGCTGTTGCAGTGTTGGCAAGGTAAAGCCTGCTCTAAGAAGCTGGTTGCCTATTTTCTCTCACTAATTAAAAGAACAATTCTAAGGCCTTTCTCTCTGAGTCTCTTGAGCAAAGCTGAACATGCCATGGTCTGGTGAGAGTAGAGGCAGTCATTGTAGAGTTTGAACTTACCCCTCATTTCCAACCCCCCTGATAGGGGAAAATTCATTGTGGGGGTAGCATGTTAGATATCCCCCAAAGATTTTAAAAGACAGCAATGATTGAGGCTGGGGTCATGGTCAGTGACTTCACTTGCTAAGTGAACATGAGAAAACTTCACTTGGTGAGTGGTGAGAATTTTGTGTGTTGTTTTCCCCAGGATGTTTTCCAGGATGGGGATGGGATAACATTGGACTGAAGGCAAAATGTCCCTGGAGCCCAGCTTGTAGGATTTTAGGGCTGGAGTGAATAGTTTTCCATTTAATATCACCAAACAATGTTTAACCAATGAGGAGAAGAGAGAAGAGCAAGAAGCCAACATTCAGTTCACTAATAGAGGATTTTAAAAGTTGTTCAATGGAAGCAGCCAGAATCAGTTAGCAAAGCAGGGGAATGTGGCCAAGAGCCACTGTGCCATGGAGCTAAAGAGCAAACAGATCATTCGTAAACTTAGAGGTATCTACGACAATGACTCAGTACTGCATGTTGTTGTTGACAATGGGCACTATTTGTAGCTCAGTCTACTGATTTTGAAGACGTAGGTAAGGAGAGCCCCTTGACACACAGTATGGGCACAAAAGGACTACCTCCTGCCTTCCCCATACTATCTCTTCTTCTTTTTCTTTGTCTTGGCATTGAATGTGGAATGCCCAGTGTCACCACAGCAATAATTTTAGGTAAATAAAGTTAAGACAATATGCAGCAGCAGAAGGCCCTCTGAGACACTGTGGAGGTAGCTGCCCTCACTGTTGATGCCAGGAGCTGACCCTACCCACCAGCTGTTCACAGTTCTCCAGAGCCACTGGGCATTGACTGAACTGCAGGACTTTCCATTGATAAGCTGAGAGAGCAATAACTCTACTCGACTCCAGTGGATCTCATCCAGTGACTTTGTGTCTAATGGGGAAATAATTTAACCTGAATGAATGAAGATTTATCTCCAGATGTCACCAGGAACTGTAGAGGAAACATGGTCTCCCAAATCCATTAGTTACTGAATGAAAAGAGTCCCATTTAACAAATGAAGATCAATTCCTTACATGCTTACCATTCAGGCTGCAGTAAAAATGGCGAAAGAATGGCTGTCAATACAGAATGGGTCTATGACTTTTGATATTATTGGCCAATGATCATGTGAAATGGTGACCAGACAGTCATTGTCTTCAACAGCTGTTGTAGTCCACCCAGAGCCTGAGATCAAAATGCAGCAACTCATACTCTTTCACAAAGGCCCACTCACATGGAAATCCACTGACTTAGTACCACTTTGGAAGACACACTAAATGCCAGATGCAGAGAGTTGGTGCATGTCTTGTTGGATCTAACTCATCATTGCCTGGTGTTAGGTTACCTGAAAAAAGTTTTAAGTAAAGATAGTTGATAGAAGTGACACCCTCTCCTTTCTTTCTAATTCACAGATCCTATTTAGTGGTTGAGTTTCAAATCAAAAAAAATTATCAAATTAACCTTGGACACTATCTGAAATAGAATACGGACCTTTCATCTGATTATACCATGCCCCCCTCTCCAATATTAACAGCAATTGTGTCTAGAACTTGGGAATATGGCTGGTTTGAATTTGTATTTCTTTATATTTTTCTGGATATTTCAAATTTCTCACTAATAAATATATACTATTTTATAATTTAAGAAACTGGTTTTGGGAGCCTGGGTGGCTCAGTTGGTTAAGCAACTGCCTTCGGCTCAGGTCATGATCCTGGAGCCCCGGGATTGAGTCCCACATCAGGCTCCCTGCTCAGCAGGGAGTCTGCTTCTCCCTCTGACTCCCCCCTCTCATGCTTTCTCTCTATCTCATTCTCTCTCTCAAATAAATAAATAAAATCTTTAAAAAAAAAGAAACTGTTTTTTTTTTTTTTAATAAAAAGGGTGAGGAGATAAAAGAGGAAACGAGAAATTTCTTCTCAATAAAGAAAGAAAAGTGGGCAAGACATCACCACAGTTGTTGGAAGAAGGCCTAATAGTCCAAAAGTGACAGAGTGGGTTTAATGCTAGCTTCTCATCTACGTCTATGGTCTTGTGATTTGGTCTTACATTTTCTTGCAGATCTTTGAGGTGCAATAACTCCTTTATTTGCTTTATCAAGGGAAGATGGAAAGCAGGGGGTGATTGACAGCCAGCAGAGAGCAGATTCTGGAGGCCTCTATACATCCCCATGGCCATTTCACAGCAGACATACATCCTCATGAATTCCTGCCACAGGAAAGGACAGGTATTCATCGATGGGTGTACTAGCTCCTAGAAGAAAGCTCTTGGCCAGAGCCACTGCATGGATGTCTCCATTATCCTTCCTTCACTCTCTCCCTGTTGCAGAGAAAATGATTACATCTAGACCAGTAGATCTGATATCTATTAAAACAAGCTGATGTTTCTTGGTTGAATTTTAACCCCCTCACCCATCAAATTTCTTAGCCTCCAAAACTCCCTCCAGGGGCAAACCCTCCTACCGTCATGCACAGAGACTTGTACCTGAGGAAAGAGAGTTCCCCTTCTTAAATACTAACTATAGACAAAACCAATGCCCTTGGCCTGGTTTATATGGCTCTTCCTTATCTATCCTCAATTTGTGATTTCAGCTTTACCCCTACCCAACTCATCTACAGTTCAATTTTACAAGGCTAACATCTGTCTGACTTTACCATGTGCTCTCATACCTTTATCTATGCTTCATTTTGTTCCCTCTGCCAAGAATATAATCCTTTTGTATTGTTATTCATTTGGAAAATTTCTACTCAGCCATCAATACCTAATATTTTCAGATGTCTCCCAAACCCAAAGAGCAAACCCCTCCCCTCTTAGGCCTCCCACACCACCTTGTACCTTTATATGGATTACCATACTTCCATCTAACTGGTGGTTTGTTTGCCTTCTTATATGTCTAGACTTCACAGGGGAAAACTATTCATTCATCTCTATGTTCCCAATAACCAATCACATAGTAGCGGTTCTCTGAATGTTTGATGAATAAATGAGTGGTTTCTTCTGCCTGATTTTCAAATGCTGTGAGATCATGCATCCAAACCTAATATGGAGTGGAGCTGTTTTTTGTTTTTTTGTTTCTTTGTTTGTTTTAAATGTCTTCCATTGTGACTTGATTATTTTGGCTTTGTGCTTTAAGGGATTGAATGATTGTAAATTTAAGCAAATAAATAAACATGGGTGAGTATAGACCACCCATCAACAAACATTGAAATCTTATTTGAGGCAAGCTTTGTCTTGGATACTAGGAAGACACATATCTTACTAGGCAAGAAAGAGAAGGAGCATACGTTCTAAGTGGGGAGACGAAGTGAAGAAGACTTAGACATATATTTATTTTGGTTAATTTAGATTAATAATGTGACTCTGATTTACGTGTTATTGAAAGCCACCCAGGTGCTTTTCAATAAGTGCATCGGTTCGGGGTAGAAGGTAGCACTATGCACAGGAATACCAGGAGAAAGCCAATGAAGAACGGGAAGCTATAGCTACTCCTCAAAAGATTGAGGCTTGCACGTATGCATGTGTGCAGAATCATGTGTGTGCCCACCCAGCAGAAGGAGAGGAAGCCTTTATTTTCTCTGTGAGAGGCTGCCTGTATACATCTGGGACAACTTATGTTCAGTAGATTGATTTTCTACAGCAGGGTTACTCCACTTCAGCACTATTGACATTTTTGGACAGGTTAGCTCTTTGTTGTGGGAGCTGTCCTGTGTATTTAGAATGTTGAGCAGCATCTCTGGTTTCTACCCACCAAATGTCACAGAAACCCATCCTGCCACCCCCATTATGACAATCAAAAAAGTCTCCAAACATTTCCGATTATACTCTGGGGGACAAAATATATAAGGGTAGCCACAGTAAATGTGCCTTTCAGACTTGCTTTGTTGGAGCATTGTTATGTTTTTGTTAGAATTCTTTCAGAGAGAAAGAGAGAGAGAGAGAAATCCTGTGGGTTACCAGGAAGACAATTCTGAAAGATTCAGTGTTTTTGTTTTGTTTTGTAAATAGCTAGTATTAGGAAAATGAGGAAAACACAAGCTATTCACTGTATATTTCCTAGTGTTTATTACTCATCCAAGATGAACTGATAATACTCCAGTGATATGAAAATTGTGCCCAAGGCCATTGAAAATGACTTTGAATTAAGCTTTGAAAATATTCCTAGCAACATGTTTAATTAACTAGGATACTTGGTTTATATTAAATCCACATCAACTAATATTAAAAACATATATATTGAGGCTTAACAGCTTCAGGAGGGCTCAGGATCTGATTGTGGTGTTATTCATTTTCAGTGGTACAGGTTCATTGAATCTTTCCAAATTGAGCATTAGGGACTGGAACATTATCACTGATTTGGAAAGCAAAGTGGGAAAATTAAATTCTTGTGTAACAATGTTTATATTTCTAAACAATGTTTAGAATCAGCTTTAAAAAGAGGTTGGGGAACCTTGCTTCATTGATTGCAATATTCTTCTTTCTACCTCAAAATGTCTAGGTCCCACTTCCTTAAGCAAATACAGGACAGACATAGTGATAAAATTGTGATGTGGACCTTCCCTATTTATAGGAGAAATCTTGCCCCTCTGGCAAAGTTTAGTTCAATGTTCGTGATCTTCACTAAGGCTACCCTTTGTTGGACCTGAGCTTGGAGGAAACGAAATAGACCAGAATCTGGAAGCAGGTTATCCCTGTCTAACGGAGATGAGGTAGGCATTGGACAGTGGGGTTGGGAAGGATACCGGGACCGGGAAGATGGTGGTAGATGCAGGAAAGTGGCAAAAAAAGGTTCATTTGATATTTTACCCAACAAATATGATAAATCTCAGTATAGGTCATCTGATCCATAAAATTCAGTTTAATGGTATAAGCCCTCTTAAAACAGAATTCTTTAATATTTTGCTTAATATTATAACTTTGTCTTACTCATCACATTCTATGTTGTCATCAAATGCTCATTAATAGTTTCTTGTGTGTTAATTTTGTTGTTTCCAGAATATTAGAGTCCAAAAGACTGAATTAGAGAAGGGAGCAGAAACTGCCCGGAAGGAAATCTCAACCCCAGATTCCTGTCTGGGCCCCGTGCTCAAGAATCTGTTGACTCTGCACTTTGAGAATATCCTTGGACCTGCCACAGTCACCAACATGGGGATCCATAGTGGGTGCTGGGATCTTAGTGCCCTTGCTGGTCACTAAGGCCCTGATTCTTGGCCTGTGCCCACCGATCCTGAGAATGTCTGAATACTGTGATCTAGCAAAGACCTGCAGCACCCTGGTCCCATTCTCCCACTGGATGCCTTCCAGGGCATTTTCTTAGACCTGGACCATTCTTAAGGCTCTGACAAGCTACAATTATTTTTTCAAAAAGATAACAGTGCTTGTGAGGCCTTCCTCTTAATTACAAGAGACAAAGCATTTTTGTGTCAGTAAATTCCTATGAACAGCAAGATCTACCTGCAATTTTTATTTCTGGGTAATATTGTCACTTCTCTACTCATAAATCCGTGTTTTGACTCAGCAGACTCTGGAAGGGATCAAAACAACTTTGTGTAGGTTTGGCTGCTTCACCAAAATATCCAGTATCTCTGTGCTTGCCTACCAGTCAGAAGGGAAGAGCAGAATGGACTTATATGTCCTTTTCCCCTCCTTTTTAAAAGTAGAGTTAGCCAATACTTTGGAGTCAGTGCAACTGGAGCACGATGGCATAAAGCAGAGAAGGGTAAAGCAATTGAAAAAATGGAGGGATCCTAAGGAAATTTAACAAGAAAGATTCCCATTGTCATTCTCACATCTTAAGAAACAAATGTCCCCAGTACGGGATTCTGAGAGGTTCCTGTCCACTTTAAGATCTTGTTTTGGCCGAAACTTGCCTTTCTTGCTTATTTCTTTAACTTGATGCTTTTTTTAAACATTTGGATAAAAATCAGAATAGCCACCTTTTTAGGTGGACTCACATTTGTACCTTTCAGCTCTGGTTTCATGATGAGAATCTTAGGCAAGTGTGATGCTCTCAGTCTTTGTTCCTGAAACTTGTGCTTTCCCTGGTTTTAGGGCTGAGCAGTGGACCACTAGGCACACCTGGTGAAAAGTGCAGAAGAGGATGTCACCGAGGATAGGACAGGATCATGGACAGGGACAGCCTATGGGCATAGCTTCAGGAGCACCTAGCAGGTGTCTTGCTTTCTTTGCCCATCTTTTGTTAATGCTCTAAAAAATATTACATCTGCACATCACCTTCAGAAGCCCAAAATTCTGATGAAATAGGAAGCTCTGGGCAGCAGGTCCTGTTTGTATCTTGATAGGATTTCATACCTCACAGATAGTCATTTTAACATTGGCTGCAAGCAATTATCCTGTCTCCCTGTCTCATGGGTTGTTATAGAAGCAGAGCTCCCAGTTCTGCCCTCTCTCACTAGAAGGAGATGCAGGACTTCACCAAGAAAGTTGATGTGTATGTGACAGGCACAAATATCTTTTTCCTTCCTTTTTCTTTTTCTTAATCAATTTTAACCCCAGGCATGAACATTGAAATCACACCAAAGCACACCAGCACAAGTGCACACAAACACAGAGATAGAAAGCTACCCTCAAAAGAAATGCAGAATTATGTGTGTACCCATTTAACACCAACTCATTAAAACTCGGAAAAGTCAATTAAAGGTTAAATCGCTTTTATAAAGTAAAAGAATTTGAGCTTGAGTTTGGCAGACATTGGAGTGATGCAGCCACAAGGAATGCCAATGACCACTGGAATCCTGGAGAGGAAGGAACATTCCCTCTAATTTTTAGAAGAACAGCCCTATCAACACAAGTATGGCCGTTGATTTCAGACTTCTGGTCAGAAAAACTGTAAGAGAATATTTTTCTATTGTGGTCCCAAAATCTGTGAGAATTTGTTATGGTATCCTTAGAAAACAAAACACAGTCTGAAGAACACTTTGGGGTGTCAGGCCATTCATGTTCTACCAATATCCTCCATCCCAAACTAGAAAGTAATTTTCATCTAGCTTCCTTTTTAGGAAGTTGAGACGAAGTCATTCTTTAAGAGAGTCCAATAAGCATTATGATACCAGTGGGAGGTTCTTTCCATCCCCTGATAAAGGCAGCGTCAGCAGTGACCTGGGCACTGGTTCCATGTCAGTTACTCAAAGAGAACCACCAGGCCAACAATGGCAGGTCAGAGAGTGACAAAACCAACATCAGATGTTTCAGTGGCAATGTTGGTGGAGTAAGGATGGTAAATTGAAGGGCAAAGAACACTAGCTGTGGCAGTGCCTACCCCCGGTCAGTGGAAGGAGACACTGATGGTCCACTCCAGCCATTCTGTGGCTGGACTCTCATGTCCTTGCATGTACTTCATGAAGACTCTTCCTCAGGCTTGTGTGGACTAGGGAATTAGGAGAAATAGGGATTTCACTTTACATTACTTTATTTGAAACTAACTACTGAAGAAAGATGATAGAAAAGTTATTTTTTTATATTTTTATTTTTTTGTCTTTTGGAGTTGATTTTTTGCCTCAAACTTTTCTCAAATTTATTTTTTCAAGCCCATTCTTGAAGATTTAGTTTTCAATAGGAACAAAGTAACCAAATAGCTGGAGATAGTCAGATCAATCTACCATTTTGTTGTTGCTGTTGTTCTGGGTCAATTAAATATTTGATACTAAAATTGAAATATCCTAATTAAGAACATTTTTGACATTCCACAAGAAATCCTAAATACTCTACTCGTTAAAGATGATACTGACTTTCACAGTCAATGAGATAGGATGTAATGTTGTTGACCCAATCAGAAAACTTTTCACTGTGAATTTGATTGCACAATTTTGCTGGTCAGTCTAGAGGAGAAAAACACATTTGGAAGGAAAGAATAAAAAGCAGAAATCAATTGTGATTCATTTACAACTCTTGGAAGAGTATATATGATCAAACTTGTTCTAAATTATTGTGCTCATTTTTAACCTCTGAACAGAGGATGAAGCGAAAAAAGGCAGGAAACTAACATTTTTCTATGTTCTAGAATCTCAGTGGTTAGTAGACTTATTCTTCATGTAGTCATTTCATTTAATCCTCACCACAATCTACTTGGTTGCATTACTTATTCCTTGCTTTAGAGATGACATATGTATATATACATACATATATATGTGTATATATATATGTATGTATATATATAAAGAGGTTAAATGTGTTACCCAAAGTCACCCAGTTTATAAATGACATTTTGAAACAAGCTACCATCATATATAGCTTCCGTTCATCTTGGATGCAGTGTGGGAATCCTAGGAAATACCATGGCAAAAACTGAGTTTCTTCTGAGGAGTCCCATTTAAGGTTTCTATATAGGAAACATTTGTTCACAGAGAGGGTGACCAGTCATTATTATCGAGCAAACATCAGCAGCATCTAAATCTTGAGTGATGTCTATGAGGAGCGAGAATGTGCCAGCTTCATTAACCCCATTCGTAACAGCGTTCTTCATTAACTTGTCAATAAAGTCAATAATGGGGATCCCTGTTGTTTTAGAAATGAAACCTATTGGGTTACTCCTTCCTCCAGGACATTTTGGCCATTTATGTTCCTGGAAGTTTGACTCTGAATTCTGAGACTTCCCTCTTGCCATTTGTACTTTAAAAAGCCTCTTTTCAGGGCTTCTGGGTGGCACAGTTAAGCGTCTGACTCTTGGTTTCAGCTCAGGTCACCATCTCAGGGCTGTGAGACTAAACCCTGCATCAGGCCTTCCTGGGCCCTGCCTTCTTAAGTGTGGAATCTGCTTAGGACTATCTCTTCCTCTCCCTCTGCCCCTCCCCTCTTCTCTCTCTCTCAAGTAAGTAAATAAGTCTTAAAAAATAATAAAATAAAAAGGCTCTTTTCCTAGTGCTTGCTCAGTTTACTAAGCTTTTCTCATGTATTAACTCATTCAAACTTTGTGACAATCCTATGGCACATAGGAATACACTTTTCAGATCAGTAAACTGAGATTCACAGAATGTTAGTAATTTGCACAGAATCACACAAGTAATGAAGAGTAGAGACAGGACTTGAACTCATGCCTTTTGACCTTCATGATGGTCCCCCTCCCTGTACCTATCTATCAAATGCCTTGGGCCCCCAAATATTATAGATATTGGAATACAGGCGCAGTGTTCTCTGGAGTACCACACATGCTTTCTAAGAAGAATATTAGTGAGGCACACATCTTATGGTGCCAAGTTTAGTGCTTGCTAGACCTTGCCACTGATTCATTGCCTCACCATACTTGAGAATTCCTTTACTCATAGCCAAATTAAATAAAACTAGCCGATCCCAAGTTTTGCAACAGAATCCCATATTGGCTGTGAAATAGAGAAGGTCAGATCTTTTTTCTTTTGACTTCTCATCAGTTGGTGTCCAGTTCCCTGGAGATGTAGAACATGTCTCATACCCCTCAGATCTGCATATCTGTACACCTTCATACTTCCAGACTTACAACACATTTGCTCCTTTCTAAGTCTATATATTAAGCTTATTTTATCAGGAGGAATGAGAATCCTTGGAGAATAAGCTAAGGACTTAGTATTCCACCTCTGCATTGAAAAGTAGCTTCCCCATTAAACAGCAAATCCTTCATGTCAGAGGTTGAATAGCACAGCACTTAAAAAAAGACTTCCAGCTGGTTACATTTAAGGGGCTGGAAAAAAGGCCATTCCCAGAATATCCACTGGCTCGAGGCTGTGATGTATTTTTGTTTGATACTGAATTGGAAACATCACACTTGTTCTTTCTCCCCCATGTAATTTGGTCCTGTGGACACGGCACATACACGTGGAAGCCTGTATGGCCCTAGTGTCCTGCCATCAGAACCCCGCCAAACTCGAGTGCTCTCCCTACCGCTGCCGGGCTGAGAAGTCCTCCTGATCACACTCCTCTGTCTGAGAATAAATATGCAAGACCAAAGGCTGATTTCCTATGTTATTTGGCTATCACAAATTCTTCCCTGAGAAAGGGCTGCAAGAATGGGAAAGAAGGGGTGCTTGGGTGGCTCAGTCGGTTAAGCGTCTGCCTTCAGCTCAGGTCATGATCCCAGGGTCCTGGGATGGAGCCCCACATGGGGCTCCCTGCTTGGCAGGGAGTCTCCTTCTCTCTCTCCCTCTGCCCCTCCCCCCACTTCTCGTGCTCTCTCTCTCTCTTTCTTCTCTCTCTCAAATGAATAAATAAAATCTTTAATGGAAAAAAAAAAAGAAGAGTGGGAAAGGGCAGTCCCTTTAGGGCAGGGGATGCGGGTTTGACCGTCTCCTCAATACCTCTTTGGGATTTGTTGCCTCCGACCACCACAGCTGCACCCTCCCTTGTCTCACTCACAGGGCCCTACCACCCTCCTACTACAACCCTTCTATTCTTTCTCCTGCTTCCCTGTTAGTAGACTTTCTCAACGTTCAGCCTTTTCATCTATGGTCATTTTTAAATATCTTTTCTCAAAAAATTATTGAAGAAGAAATAGTGTTCTGTCCTCTCCCAAATATAGCTGCTTTCTCTTTTTAAAAATAGTGTCTTATTTTTAAAAAAGACAATAAGAATTGGGATGTTTCCGGACACAAAGTTTTGCTATTAATGCTACTTGCTGACTCATTTGTCCATGTGTATCTGACCCTTACTTTAGTAAGTAGCTATAATTAGGTGTTTATCTATGGAAATGACTCCAAAATCTGGATGTCTAACTGACCCTTTGTGTCAACTTCAATATCTTACATTGAACTACATCCTTACCATTTTGAATTGTGAATCACACTTTTATCATCAACCATTACTAAGGAAACAGCCATAGTCACTTATCTTACAAGAGTTAAAAGAAACCAGGCAGTGAGCTGGTTCTGAGGCCAGAACCTGGTGACAATTGGTTGGGTGAATCATACTCAAGAAAGAAGGGCTAATCCTATCTGGAGGAGAAGGACCAAGGTCACAAACTCAAACCCATTCCAAGCTGACGTCCATAGTTAAGGGGTCTGGTTCAGGTGGGAACAGAGTGCTGTATGGCAGTGGTTCTCAGGATCAGGGAGACAGTGGAATGTTAAATCAAGATGGTAAGTCTAGGTGAAGCAGAATAAGGCAGAAATAAGATATAACCCTGGGAAAAAGGCAGCAGAAACTTGGCAAAGGGTCATTGAGGTGAACTTAGTCTCAGACATGAGTTCTAGACCCAATGTAGACCCAAAATAGGAGGATCAGATTCTGATTGTAGGTGAGCTGGCCACACAGAGTGGCTGTGAGATGTGGAAGCTGTAGGTAGAGGCCATGAGACTAGCAGACTATGGCAAAGCCTGCCCCCAGGAGAGAAAGGGCTCCTGGGGTGCTTTAAGTCTGGGTTCTCAGTGGTGCAGGAACAAGGCAGGACTGAGTCTACAAGAGGCAGGACTTTGTGTCTTTGGCCAAACAGGGCAAGGGCAGGGCACAGATGAGCACTGACCAGTGGGAACACCACCTGCTTGAACCAAAACTCCCAAATGGGCTTCCTGTGGTGATAAATCCCTACCGTCATTTCCTCAGATATCTGAAAGCTCAGTTAGGTTTGAGTCTTCACCCCTTGCTTCTTCATATCTAAGAGGCCATTAAGTCCTAATAATTGTGCCTCCATTTTGTTATTAGTACCTTTTCTTTCTCCCCCAAGGCTTTTGCAACCATGCTAGTAAAGCTCTTGTTGTTTCAATTAACATATCATCCGCTTAGCAGTTTTTCTCTCTCCAGCCTCTCTCCCATCAACCTATCCTGTATGGTACCAGATTTATTTTCTTAAAACCTAAAAATCTTTATTTTTTAATCATGCCATCCCCCTTTCCAACAGTCCCCAAGGACTTGTGCCAATCCCCTTTCCAACCGTCCCCAAGGACTTGGCATTATCTACAAAATAAAGTCCAAATCCTTTCATTCAGCTTTCTAGCAATTCCATGACCTGGTCCTCATCCACTTTTCTCCTTTGTTCTCTCATTCAGTCTTAACAAAACTCTCTCAAATGAGATTAGTCTGCCCACTATAAATAATTCCTACTAATTTTCATCTTACAACTTCTGCCCATGTGGTGCACATCCTTCAGACAATATTACCAGCCTGGACTCTTCATCATTGCTGCTCCCACAAGCCTGACCTCACTTATTTAAAATCGTGCTCACCTCTTCTCTGAACTTCCATTAACCATCCTGCCCACAAGGAACCTTCCTAGCATTAATTGCCTATTCTTTTATTTTGGTACACTTATATCCACTTTTCTAGTTAGTTAACTATCCATGTTTTTCATACTGCATCTGGTAGCTAGTATCATTGGGGATCCTACCTTGTGATCATCAATTTCTTTCTTTTTTTTTTCTTTAAAATTTTGGGAGGCACTTACTTCTAACAGACCAAAACACACCCAAAATCTAGTGTGCGGCACTGATCTATGCACCTGCCTGATCATATTTGATCATATTCTTTTTGTTTTGTTCTGTTTTTGTGATCATCAACTTCTACCAGAGCACCTACCTCCAGAGAAGATGAGTAATAAATATTTTCTCAATAAATAAATGTTCTGTTTTTTTTTTTAATATGGATATTTACAAGCTGTGATGGTTGCTATTACATTGAACACATACAATGTAGTGATCAGTTCCATTTTTTTTTTTTATACACGGTCATATTTTGAGTTACATTCCTTCTGGTGGGATTGGATTTCATGGATCCATTTGCACAATTTTATGAGGTTTCCCCTGTGAGTGGAAAGTGGATTTGTGAGATGGCCTCTTAAGGTCATAACGTCTCAAAAGAGGTTTTTGCTTCTTTAGAGCTAACTAAACATAATGGGCTTTGAACCCACAACTTTGGCTTCTGTAACAGAATGCTTTAACCATCAGAGGCATATGGGCCCTGGTCTATTTCAGTTTGGTTCAGCTATTTTCTATATAAATTAGCCTGATTCATATAAATGAGTCAATGAGTGTGGGCAATCATGCCCACAAGTACATTCAATATAAGCAGACACCCCATTTGTCTTTCTATTCCATCTCTAGTGAGCGAAAGCAAAGATTTGGTATAAACAAATGATTTTAACTTTTCCAGAGAAAGGGAGTATTATGGGCAGAGGGAGATCAGAATGGGAAACAACTCAGGGAGATACAACACCCAGAGTAATGACTTCCTTGTCCTCATACAAATAAATCAAATATAAAATCCCTCCTGACTTGGGTATTGGTCAAGTTACTCCTACGTTTGCCTGTGGATGTATTTCCTTGGATTAATTTCCTTTCCAGTTGGGTCTTAAATAACATCTTTCTGATCCTTAAAGCCCGGGAGAGATATAATTCATTTCAAAAGAAAAAAAATCACATGTGATTAAAAAAATATACAGTGCCAGAAAATTCAACAGCAAAATGCCTCTTGAGTAGCCTCAGGGAAGCCATGTTATGCAGAGAAACAGAAAACTCCTGTGAGGGGAGGCCAAGATAACCGAAGGGGCGGTGGGAGGGACTATGAGGCACATGGGACTTCTCAGCAGGACGGGCTTAAACCTTGAAGTAGGAGAACTCCTAAATATCTCAGGTTGAGTTTCCTGTCCCCTTGGTAGGATAGAAGCTGGGAGTCTAAATTAATTTTTTAATTAAAAAAATACAATATCCTCTGCACACCTAAGTTTGAGAACTGAGATTCCTACCCACTACACAATCAGATGGAAAATCAGAAGAGTCTCACGATGATTTTAAAATGGAAATGAATCTGGATGAAAAGTTATATAATATAGAAATCAAAGGTAGGATAGAGTAAAATAGCTTTAAGACAGAAAATTCTCAAATGTGATTTGTAAACAAACCAAGAGCTGACAGCAGATGCTGGCTCTTTCCCAGGATTTTTAGATTTCTTCATTTGTTTAGTATAATCCAATTTTGCCCAGTTACTTAGGTTCACCCCTTGTTTTCTTGCTCTGGAGTCCAGCAGCATAATGGAACCAAGGGGCACCTAAGGGGCAGCAAAGAGATCCGGGTTCTATGAGATGCTCTAGCAGAAGAGCCATCAACAAGAAGATACTGGGGCTTCATTGCCCTCATCAATGAATGAGACACTTGGGTTAATTCACTCTCAAGCAACTGCACCTCAAGGCATAGGCCACCCCAGTGGGAGGAATATTTAATCACTGGCATTGGTTAGAATTACTGGTGCCTGGATAATAAAAAGCAGACTGTTATTCTTTTTTTTATTGTTTGGAAGTTCTTTCCAGATAATGCATGCCCTTATTGCCCAAGACCCTCAGACCATTCCCTCTTCCCCTCTTGTTCTACCCCTGCCCGAGAGTCTTTCTCATTTCCTGAAGTCTATGACTTTTTCTTTTCCTCATCAACACTTAAAGGTATCTTCTGCTTCTCTCCTAGCATTTTCCTGCTGGACTGGGAGAGATAGCAAACCAGGATTGTGTGGGTTACCAGCAGACATGATCTTGCAAATTGGCAGAGAAGGAGGCATGCTTTAGCCTGCCAAATGGTGAGTGTTAATGAAAGATGTAAAATACTCCATGACTTTGATAATGTGGAGAAATGGCTTGACATGAACTCTGCCAGCCAAACAGAGGAAGTGACAGCTGATCTATTAGGCCTTCTTAGTTTCCAGGCATGAAGATTCTTGTTGGTCCCCTGTGGCTTATTCAGAATCTGGCCTGAAGTATTAATTTGCAACCTGCTAAGAGAACAGTGAACTTGGATAAATACAGATAAATACAAGTCAACACATTTAAAAATGCTCTTTTCCTTGTTTTGTTGATTTTTTTCCAATAGGTTTAGTGTTTCCAAAGAGCTCTAAAGTCGCTTCTTGCATTCCTTATGCACGATTTTTACCAGCTCTGCCAACCTGGAAAAGCTCTAAGTGTGCAGAGGCAGCAACGCTGAAGCTTTAGCTGCTGAGGTGCCAGAGAACAGGGAGCAAAGTGGCTGAAGGACAGAAACCTCAGAAGAGAAGTCTCATGTCAATTACCACCCCATTCAACTTTTCTCTGGCCTACCCCAGACCCCAGCGATGATGTGTGCTCCATGTTCATTGTTAAACCCACTCCCAACACTGAACCTCCCATCTAGCTGTTCTTTTCTGTTTCCCTTGTCATCTTTTGGGTATGTCAACATTTTTTCTCTTGTGTGTGTGTGGGGGGGGGGCGGTTCTCATTTGTCTTTCAGGTAATTTTTTTTCTTTAGAGAAAGGTAGAGAGAGAAAGAGAGAAGGGGCAGAGGGAGAGGGAAAGAGAGAATCTTAAGCAGATTCCCTGCCCAGCACAGAGCCTGACATGGGGCTGGTCTCACAACCCTGAGATCATGACCTAAGCAGAAATCAAGAGTTGGATGCAAAACCAACTGAGCCACCCAGGTGCCACCTTCCAGGTAATTTTTAACTCATCTATCTTTTGTCTATCTCAAAGTTCTTACTTTTTTTTTTTTTTCTCAACCCTGATGCTACCTTTCTTTCAGTCCCTTACTATCTCAGAGTCATAGCAGGTTCTCAAATCCCTGAGGCACCAGTGACCTCAGAGCCCATGGCAAATACTTACACATTACAGGGGGACATCACTGCTGAGGCTGTGGTGCCAGGAGCCCACATGGAAACTGGAGGATGAAGGATGAGGGAGGAATAAAGGATAAAGAAGGAGGGAAGATGAAGGAAACACTTCAGAGCATAGCACCCCCTCTTACCCTAGGAAAGAAGCTCGGCCTAAGATGGAGGCTGGGAGTACCAGGAGATTCCAAGGGGTCAGGGGGCAAGGGAATTACAAAGATCTCCAAGCTAGTGTGGTGTGGAGAACAAACAGATCTTTGGGGGAAAGTCTTTCCAGGCAAAGAATCTTTAAACAAGGTAGCACTCATATTCCATTCATATTTTTATTGAGCTTACATGATGTGCTAGGCACCACACAGGCAGAGGGTTGAACACAACGGACAAGGCTCCTGCTCTTGTGGAGCTCACACTCTAGTACAGAAGACAGACAATTCAACAAGCCATTGACGGCAAGTGTGACACATATCACAAAACGGAAGGTACAAGAGACTGTTGGAACATCTCAATTTGGAAGAACATTTTGATCTTGTTAGGAAATGAGGAAAAAGCCCTAGAGCGTCCTTCCAGGGAAAGCATAGGGTAGAGAGTAACAAAAGGGTCTGAATCCCACCAGTGCACATATTCCATCGCTGCAAGAGGCCAGGCTTGCCCTGACCGACAGTTGGCCCCAGCTGGATTGGCTTTGTCCAGATGCAGGTGCTACTTCCATGGTACAGAACTTCTGTAACTTCTACGTGGATGCTTCTGCCTGACCCCAACATCTTCTCTTTCACCTGCATCTCATTCAATCCAGACCAATGCCACCTCTCACAATATTATTGCAAGAGTAGAGGCTGCAGGGAACCAACTGCCTACCAACTAATTTTAAAAAATCAATATAAGCTCGTTTGCATTACGTTGTTTCAAACTCAGTGTTCCATTAATCTACAGCCGATGATTAAGGAAGGGCGGAACTAGAGTACTACTGCTGACTCGATCCCTTTCACAGAATCACAGAATGCCAAAGCCTAAGGGGTCTTTGGGGACAATTTAGTCCAATGGTTCTCACCTGGGGTGGGGCTTTCTTATCTGAATGCCTGGCAAAGATCTTGCAAAGTTCACATCCTGCCTATACCCTACTCCAATTCTGATACATTTGGGTTCGAATGAGGGAAGGAGGCTGGCGGTCTATTTAGAACATGATCCTCAGTAGATACCAGCATGTCTCTGATAGTTTCCTCAATCCCTCACCCACCCCCCACCCCCCCACTGATCTAATCCA
This sequence comes from Eumetopias jubatus, assembly GCF_037043125.1. Taxonomy (NCBI): domain Eukaryota; kingdom Metazoa; phylum Chordata; class Mammalia; order Carnivora; family Otariidae; genus Eumetopias; species Eumetopias jubatus. The sequence goes on from NW_028274808.1 coordinate 37,533,518, forward strand.
GTTCCTCCTTTTACAGACTGGGACTAGAGAGGTTAAGTGACTGTGTTGCACTTTACTTAGTAGTAAAGCTGGAAGTGGAACACAGCTCATAATATTTTTATTGTTTTTCCATCCTTTGGGATCTAAAGGCAGGACTAGCTTTGAGGCTCCTTCCAAGCTTAATCGCCAACTGACATTTCTAGTGACAGCAATGAACATGGGGTATGTTCCAGATCTCGACAATGGTCTGGGCCCAGGGACAGGAAGCAAATGCCCCTCATATCTGGGCCTGTCTTAATGCTGCTGAAGCCGTGGGTCTTTGTAGCTGGAGTGGAGGTGACTCATGACCCCTAATACATGTACTAGGTGGCCTTTTACAGAAAAACATTTGCTGGTCCCTGATACAGGGAAAAGAGAGATAAAGAAAAGTCATGATGGGAGGAGGATTTGTCTTCATCCCCTTAAGGTTGGGGTGTAAAGGGGGTCTCTCTAGTAGAACCCTCAGGTCCCAGTCCATGTGTATTCTTTCATGTCACCCATATCAACCTTTGCTCTGGATGCTCTTTCCACCTGACAAGAGCTGGTGATGTCAGTTTTTACACTGAAGCAAAAAAGAAGGAAGACTGTTCTAATGCTTACCGCTACACGGACATTAGGCACACAGTCTCTTTGCATGCAGGCCAGTGAACTGGGGTATTTTGAATATATTCTGATATTCTGTAGAAAATAGGAGGATAAGCATGCGCATGGCCAAGTGACTAGTTAATTAACCCCACCTTATCTCTAGCTCTGACCTCCTCACCAATCTCCAAGTCCCTGATCACCCACACATCTCTGAATAAACAGGTGATTTTACTGCATAAGGTGGACCAGAGTGAGCACAGTACTACAGGGGGAAAAAAAAAAAGCACTTTGACACGGACTCTCTATGGGTCCTTGAAAATGAATAACTGCCATTAATATTGGTATTCTTTGTTGGAATGACCACTTAAGCTCATTATCTCATAAGAATCCTATAAGGCAAGTATCATTAATCTCATTTTAAAGAAAACTGAGGCTGAGAATCATTTAATCTACTGCCTAAGATCACCTTCTACTACCTTCCTAACAAATGATGGGATCCAGGTTTATTCAGTTCCAGGAACTGTGCTCTTTTATGGTTAAAAAAATTTTTTTTTTCCTTTCTGCTCCTCAGTTTCCTTATCTGTGAAATACATGGTAAATTCACTTCAAGACTCTGTCAACAAAATAAATTCTGTTGATCCTGAAATCCCTAAAAGTTCTATTTGGCCACTTAGTAAAGCATGAAGATATGCATTTTCTACAGGCTGAGAGAATCCACCTAGATCCTGGGGAAAGAGCGGCGAATTAGCCGGACACCACTGCCTTCGCAGAATTTTGTCTAGTCCACACTGGTTCCTTCTCTATATGGCATGCTAGGATTTCAGATAATTCTTCTGGACAAATAGGGTAGAAAGAAGTTTTATTTGAAAGCCAGTAAAAACATTCATAAAAAAAGAGATTATTCCAAAATTGTACCTTCATTCTTATTAAAAGAATGTGTTCAATGCTGTGTATTTTCTGAGCTTCCCCAATAGGTATTATGTCAGAGGAGATGTGTATCCAGCAGGGAGCAAAGAAATCTGGAGACAAGGCAGGGAGGGACAGAGAAGAAATGGAAAGAAAGCACAGACACTGGCACCCAGGGAGAGAGAGAGTCATGGAAAGCCAAGCCTGCCTAGGCACACTCAGGTGAAGACAATCTCGATTCCAATAGGTGTTTGACCTTTCCCTACCTTTCCACTGGAACAATCTTTAAAATGAAGAAGGCAACTTAAATTATAGACCCTCTGGAGAGAGGAACATTGGTGAATGGTCTTGTCCTGAGTAAAACATAGGTAAAGCTTTGAGGTACAACAACGGACCATGTAGACACAGAGAAAACTTTCACTATTCTGTCTGTCCCTTCTTAAGATACCTTGGTCAGCCAGAAGGCCAACAGCTATACCTCTATTATGAAGCAACTGTTCTGCAGTGGCTGGGGTCTTTTCCCTCCTTCGGACCCATCCACCATGCCACAACTAGTCTCTCTCCCTGGGAATCAGTCTCTATGAGCATATTTTTTCTGGAAATCAAATTCCCAGCAATGGCCAACATGAGAAGTAGATAGATGGGAATATTTCCCATCTGGGAATAGTATGAATGTAATAAAGGGGGTAGAGATAGAAAGAACATGGGAGTGATATGCACCATCAGGGAACTGTGGAATATGCACAGATGAACCTCACACCACAAACAGAATTTTTCTGCAGTGACAGAAATATTCTGTGTCTCCATTTAGTGCCTATTAAACACTTGAAATGTTGTTAGTGCAAACGAGGAACCACATTTTCAAGTTTATTTAATTTTAATTAATTTATAGCTGCATGTGCCCAGTGGCTTTTGTATTAAACAGGGGAGGTCTAAAGGACACACATTAGACAAATAAATTCTAGGCACCAGAAATTCAGCTAAGGCTGGATCTAACATGCAAATTCAAACAGGTAAAAACAGGGGAGCTAAGAAATTCCATTCTTTTTGAGGGCAAACTACAGACCCTAATACCTCTTGCCCTGTTTAAGGATGAATAGCAATAAAAAGAAAATAAACATTAGCCCCAAGAATATATTTTGAGACATAAAAGCACAAACACATATTTTTCATCACTTAGTGTAGGAAATAAAAATATATCTTGAAAATATTGCTTAATGTTGCTTAAATTCTCAATAATACTCAAGAATAGGAGCACTCTATAAAAGGGAAGTTGAAAGATTAGTTGTTGAGACAACAAGTTGAGATGAAAAAATAGGTAGCTGAAAATCAGAAAGAGATAAAAAATGTCATTAGGTGAAATAAGGAAAGATTATAGACAGTTGAAATGCAGTCATAGAACCGCAATCTGCATGAGATGTCCCAAAACACATAATCAATATTGTAAAAAATCAAAGGAACAATCTGGAGGATGCATTTTCAAAGCTCCATATGAGTGTAGATTTAAAAAAAATGCGAAGAGATGCAAACAACTAAAGTTGAGATGAACAAATGGAACAGAAACAACAATCAAATACATAATCAGAGGAAAACATTCATAAATACAAAGACAGACCCAAGGCTCAGATTGAAAGAGTTGCTGAAAGCTGGCAAAATGAGTGAAAAGAAACGAAGAGCTTACATACCATTTTTTTTTTTTTATTTACAGAGAGAATGCATGGGAGCATGAGTGGGGGTGGGGAGGGGCAGAGAAAGAGGGAGAGGGAGAATCTCAAGCAGACTCCGTGCTGAGTGTGGAGCCTGACACAGGGCTCGATCCCACGACCCTGAGATCACGACCTGAGCCAAAAACAAGAGCTGGACGCTTAACTGTCTGAGCCACCCAGGAGCCCCTTTTAATTTTTTTTAAAGATTTATTTGAAGAGCCATACATACCTTTAATAGAAGGTTTGTATTTCAAGAGTTAGTAAAAAACTACAAGAGTGTTCAAACATACCACTCTTTCCCCAAACCCAAAAGAAAAGTGGATGACGTACAAAAGAATGACACAGCTAATATTTCTGTCAAGTTCTGTAACATCACCCTTGATAGTCAACTGTGTACATGCACATTCGAGCTCCAGACCTTTCACTCATCTTCCGTCTTTTCCCAGATATACAGAACAGAATCATTTTTAAAATAAGAAAAAAGTATTTTTAAAGTGATAATGTAATAAGGTAATAAAAATACTGGTATGTTGAAGGGGTATTAATTTTTTTTTCTCAATAGTCAGTATTTCATCAATAATATTAGGCTTTTTTCCTTCTTAAAATATGGACAGTGCTGTGTCTCCAGCATTTCTTTCACAGACTCTTCAAGACGATTACATTTTGAATCCTTCATAAAACTACATTTTTAACAATATTCAGAAATTAGTCCAAAATAGGCTATAATTTTTCATAGTTATATCTTTTATGACGCTAAAACTGTTAAACTTTTATGTATCATGATAAAACTAGATCAGAAGATTGTTAAGGTCAAACCTTCCATGTTAATATTGCTCAGAGTCTACACGGTGCTTTGCACTTAGTAGGAACTTAATGATAATTTTAACATACCCTTGTAATCTGCATTTTCAAAGTAACAAATCACTGCAATACATTGAATTGTGTCTGTTTTCAAATATCTGTTTCCCTGAAACTCTTCTGAATTTGTCAGTTCAGATACTGCATCTCCCAGACAGTGGTGACAATCTCTCAGCCCTGCTTCAAGCTATCTCCATGATTTGCCCATTTTCCTTCATCCCATAGACCCTCCCTCCTGCATTTCAGACCACAGGAGTGAGCAGAGCCAGGCGTGGCCAGGCCCCCGTGAGACTGTTCATAAAAACACAACATAAAGTGGGAAAGGAGAAGTTCCATGGGGACTATTAAGAGCCAGCTTCCTGCTTCCTCCCCAAGAACAGACCTATGACCTATACGTATCCCTCTCTCCACCTCCCCAATGCCCCCTCTCTGCAATACCCTGGGATTTTTTTTCTCAGTCCTGAAATCCAGGAAGTTCAGTTGATGTGAATTATATTTCTGCCGCTTGCTACTGAAAGAGACCTAATAACTACATACATAAATAAAATTGAAAAAAAATTATACCTAAATTTAGATTTTTAAGGTTTTTGTTGGTTAGAAAGAGGTGCTTATTGTTACAGTTTAATTTACTCTCTATTCTCCTAGGCAGCTAACACCATACTTCCACATTGTTTTATAATTGTCTCTTTATATGTGTACCTCTCTTGGTAATCCATTTCTGTGTAGCAAATGATTCTCATGCCAAGTGGCTTAAAATAATCATTTTATTTGATCTCACCATATAATGGGTCAGGAATTCAGGCAGGGCTTGTTGAGTGAGTCCTTGGTTCCGTGGAGCACCCACAGGGTCAGCTGGTAGTGTCCAGCCAGCAGTTGGTCTGGTCTGCCGAGTGCAAACAGTTTCACTCAGATGTCTGCTCTTCGTAGGGATGACTAGGCTCAGCTGGGCACCTCTCCCTCCCATTACAGCCTCATGGTCTCCCATGGACCACCCCCAGATCAGACTTCCTACATAATGGCCCAAGGTTGCAAGAAATAGAACCTGGAAACCGGCAGTCCAGAGGGACTGGACCCAAAATTGGCACCTCATGGTACCTGCTATACTATAGTGGTCGAAGCCAGCCCAGATTCAAAAAGGGGGACAGTGCCAAATAATTGGTGGTCTCTTTCATCTTCTGTACCTAGTACTCTCTGAGCACCCTGAGAGCAAGATATGTGCTTTATTGATCTTTGCGTCCCCGGATCAAAAATCAGGCCAAAAACCACAAGTAAGACAGGTAGAGAAGTCAGAATCTGGACCCTTGGAAACATCCTCAGTAGCCGCCCTAGCTTTGGACTGCCCCCCTCTCAACTTCCTGATATATGAAAAGACAAGCAAAAAAACCTCCCACAAACATGTGTTTAAACTACTGTTACTAAAAGATCAGATTGGACTTAATCTTCCTCATCTGTATCAGATCTTAGAATATAAATGAACAATGTCCACAGTAGGGTTTTCTTGGAGAGGGCAAAGAGGATCAAATAATTTTTACCTAAACATGATGATTTCTTAATTTTATGTTAGGGAAAATTAATTTTTTATATCAAAAATTAAAGAAATATACTTTTGAGTATATGATTAGAAAAATTTAAACGTAACCATTACAAAATTTAAATTTTATTTAAACTACAAATAACTAGAAGAAAAGAAAGGAAACACAGCACATATAAGTCAGAGAACACAAAGGAAACACACAAAACACAAAATAAAATGACCTCAAATTAAATGTTCTGGGACTGCCAAAATATATAGTGGTTTAATTCTTCTGGTAAAAGACAAAGACTCTCAATAAAAATTAAAAAAAAAAAGAAATCCCATAGTAATACACTTTTTTTTTAAGAGACACAACTAAAATAAAATGACACAGAAAACTAAAAAGCAGGGAGAATGGGTTGGGGTGGGGTGAGCAAAAATAATCAGATAAAATTAAAAGAAAGAAGAGTGGGACAATCTTAACAGTAGAAAATACAGTCTAACATATTAACTAAGAAAGGTTAGTTGATAATGTTAACAATGTTAGAAATGAAATGATATGATATCATATAATACCATAATATAACATAATATAATATTCGTGACACTTCTCTGCCAAGTCATTTTGAAATGCTTTTGGGAAGAATATAGTGTTAAGCACACTTACAAGTATTGTCTTATTGAATTCTTACAACTGTACCTTAAAATAGGTATCATTAGATCTAAGTTACAGATGTGGAAATCAGGGATCCTGGTTCAGAGGACATGATGGAGGTGAAGCTTTGGAAGCGCAAATGGAACCACACACACACACACACACACACACACACACACACACACACACACACACACACACACACTAACCTGGGCAGAGCTGGGGTCATGCTTTGAATTTGGCCCAAAACAAAGGAACCTGCTGGAAGAAAGCCAGCAGTCCGCTTTCATTCCCTTGGCTGTTAGGGAGGGTAAAACCTCATTTGACATGGAATCCGGAAGCCCTGCAGGGGGCGCTCTCGTGCAGGTAGCGCTCCTGCAGGGTGTATAGGAAGCGGGAAGAAAAAAGGTAAGAGCGATTTTGATGAGTGAGGACATTTTTCACGTAGGAATTTTATGTTCTGCTTTTATGAAAAAGAAGGAAGAATCCTCTCTGCGCCAGCAACAGCGCAGTAACCATCACTTTCAGCCAATGAGAAACCGCCATAACCTCGAACTTTTGTTCTTCCCAGGTGAACTTTTGTTCAAATCAATCCTCCTCCATTTCCTCCTAAAACCCAATAAAAGTTGACCTTCCCTATGTCTTTTTGGTCTTGCCTATGGTTTGCCATAGTCTGCTTCTCTCAAGTTGCAATTCCCCTGCTCTTTCTGAATTAATTCATTTTGCTTGTAAAGTAACTGGCTGTTTTATTTTTTATTTTTTATATTTTTTAAAGATTTTACTTATTTATTTGACACAGAGAGAGACAGCGAGAGAGGGAGCACAAGCAAGAGGAGTGGGAGAGGGAGAAGCAGGCTTCCTGCGGAGCAGGGAACCGGATGTGGGGCTCGATCGCCGGACCCTGGGATCATGACCTGAGCCGAAGGCAGAGCTTAACGACTGAGCCACCCAGGCGCCCCTGGCTGTTCTATTTTTAAGGTTGACAGGAGCATTCCCTCTCTTCTTCCAGACTCCAGGGTGGGGAAGATAACAGAGATTCCCAGGCTGTGGGAGAGGCCTCGGGACCTAGGGCGTGGGTGGGAAGTGGGGGGCTCCACATGCCCACAAGAGGAGAGCTTAGCCAGAGAAGGGGTGGTTGGAATGAACGCTGTTCTTACGTCCTACTTTCTCCCTCGTTGCAGGACAGGGTCCGGCTTTGCTCATGAGAAAAATCCCCTGGGTTCTGAAATAGGCTGAGGACTGAAAGCTTTCAGGCTACATCCTGGTACCAGCTTCTGGTACCCTGCCCCAGATAGGGCAGTTTGAAACAGCTTTGTTCACTCTTTAAACAGCTAAGAAATAGCTCAGGGCCTATTTTTGACTCGTTACAATTCAGCTACTGAAGCTTTTCTACTTACAAACCATCAAATAATAATGTTCAGAGGAGCAAGCAGGACTACACACCGGAGCAAATAAAAGCATCAGTTATGGTTACCACCAAAAGGTGCAGCCTTACACTCATACACTCCAGCCCAGTCATTGCCTTGGTTGGCTGGTTGGTTCAGTTGTGTTTGGACTTTCTAGTGAAGTGTTTTACAAACATTGTTAAGTTCAACAGGTGCAAAAAGTAAACAGAAGAATTGTTGAAAGCACCAATAGGAAGAGACGTTTGATTCAGATGGGGAAAAAAGTAAAGATGATGCATGAAAAGTTAAAAGTGGATTTTTAAAAATGAAAAATAGTGCATGTGCTTTTGTTTGTGGAAATGAGCCATCGATTCGGCTATTGCAAGGATTCTACAAGACAGAACAAATCCGGCAACTGCAAAGCATACTGCGCAACAGCAACAACCAGGAAAAGTGGTGAAAAAGTGATTGACCACAGGCAGTATTCCTTTGGTCAGCTTAGATGGGTAGGAGTTGTTGGGGGGCTCAGTGGAAATGTGGGAAGTGCTACAGAAGCGTCGCCCACGTGAGCCATGGCAGCCCAGCGCTTTAAGGCAAATATGAACTGAAGAGTTCACCTGTCACACTTGGGGATCATCAACACATTTACAGTGTACCTCAAACTGCTGTATTCTAGAGAGAGGTGCCGACTATGATGTGTACATAAGCAAGGGAGAGAAGTCTCCACTGATGTCAAATCTGTAAAGGGTGCCTTCTCTTTCCCTTCTGTTGGAGCGATACCCTGGGCTACAGGTTACAACTTCTTGTCATTGGTTAGGGATTACAAACATTTGAGAGCTTGGTGTATTCTTCCAAGTTTCTCTTTGGGGCTTGGGTCCTAAGTTCTCAATCCTCAGGGAAGCATAAAGCATTTTCAGGGCCTGACTTGTCACAGAGGCTAAGGCCACGACCTGAGGCCTTCGCTGCCCTTGCCCGAGCTCTGGTGTGGGAAGCATCCAGCACCATAGCTCAGAGTGAGCACGCCACTGAAGTTCTAGCCCTAAATCTGCCACTAGTCAGCTGGGACTTTGGACAAGTCATCTCTCCTGTCTTTGCCTCATTTTACTCAGCTCAAGAGTTCCAGCTGTATCCACTCCAAGGAGTATACAGTTGGAAGGGAGCAGGAATGCCACAAGGACCCCGTCCTCAAGAAGGATGCTGCAGCCCGTGGGTGAGGACAAATCTGCCAACAAGGCTCCCTTCTCTCTGATTAATTTTTAAGAGACTCTGACCAAGTTCAGTGGGCACGTGGTACTTATGGTCTTCTTAATTATTTTTTGCCATCTATCATCAGATGTATTGCACGTCTGATGGCCATCAGGTTTCCAAGACCACAATTACTTCACCGAGTAATGGATGAAAATAACTGGTTTCCTGCCTTCAGCCTCTCATAGAAGTCATTTCGCTTACTTTTAGAGGAGGATTAATGAGGTCTATCTAATTTTCTTTTGCCTAAGTTACTATGTTTAACAGACTTTCCTCACTGGAAGACCACATGGATGATCTATAGCTTTCTGTAAATGTGTGAAGAACTAATTCATTGTTCCACCCCACAGAGTGATTTGATTTCATCTCTTTTCCCTAATTTGGGGGAAAGTTTTTCAAAAGGAAAAATGGTAGCTATTCCAAAACAATGGTTAAAATTTTAAGATATTGACTGACTCATATCGATGCCTTAAATTGGCCTGGAATATTTCACTCTGGAGAAAATTAACATGACAAGTTATTTTTTGTGAACACATTGGTCTTTCACCAAATAGAAAGCACTTCATTTATGTATTTGAGAGCTTCACATTACTCTAGCCCAGTTCTGTTGATCTCTCAGTACAATACGCAGTTACACTTTCTGGGTATATAAATTCAAATATTAATTATGTGATTAGCAATTGCATTTCTAATTAGAACTTAAGTTTGTCACCGTCAAACACAGCTTCCTACTTAACCTGTGAGAATGTTTCTCTCTCATTTTTTAGATGTTATTTATTTGTCAGAGAGACAGAGAGACTGAGAGAGAGAGAGAGAGAGAGAGAGAGACAGAACAAGCAGGGGGAGTGACAGGCAGACGGAGAAGCAGACTCCCCACTGATCAGGGAGCCCAGTGCCGGACTCGATCCCAGGACCCTAGGATCGTGACCTGAGCCGAAGGCAGACACTTAATGGACTAAGCCACCCCAGCGTCCCTGTGAGAATGTTTCTATACTATATTTTTAGCTTCTGAAATACATCAAAATAAGAACTACAATAGCACAGAATGCTACCCACAAAACAGGCCTATCTTTTGGTACTAATTTGAGAGTCAACAAAAGAGCCTAAGTTAGCACCTATGGCAGCTGCTTTCCCCCCGTCCCTCTCGGCTGCTCAATTCCTCAAGGTCATCCCTGCCAGGGCACCCTGCCTCCACTGAGGCAGACCTTGCAGCACCCATGTCATCCCCGTGTCTTGGCCTCTGAGCACCTTAGCTAACCTGAACATCCGGCCAGTAATGGACTGGAAAAGAAATCTACCATCGACCCCACCACACACAGTGACAGGCAGAGACTCTCGAAGTCCTGGGGCGGGAGGGGGGGGGGTGAGCAAAATTCCACAGAAATAGGAAGAGAAATCTGAAATAAAGTTGGGGCACATCCAACTGTTTGGTAGAATGTTGTGGATGTTTGGGGAACTGGTTCTACTCCTGGGGCTCCTGCTCTAGGTGCTGTTCACTTTGTCTCCTTGACGTTGCTCCTTGGGGTCTCCCATGAGGTTCTGGGCTTCTTTCTGTTTTCTGCCTGCCCGCTCTGCATCGCCTCCGCACCTGTGTGCTCTCGCAGCACTCACCCCTGCTCGGCTCCTGCCGCCGGCAGGCTGTAGCCTCCTAGTTCCTGCTGCCAGCACTGGATTCACACAACCTGGGTCCCCTCTTTGGAGGCCCCCCTGCAGCACCAGCTGAGCAGCCACGACCAAACCCAGACAGCACACCAGTTACCCAGCTCTTGAGGGGTTTTTATTGTTGTTTTTTTGTTTGTTTGTTTGGGGTTTTTTTGTTCATTTGTTTTTGTTTTTGTTTTTGTCTTTTAACTCAGAGAGCTGGATCCTAGTCACTCTCTCTCCAGCCTCTCTCTGGCAACTTTGGATCTGCGCCTGGGTCTTTCATCCATGTGCAGACTGTACTCTGTCACCGGGAAGGAACGCTTTTCCAAATGACACCTGAGTTTTCCAAGGTCGTCTGGAAATTTCATCATGGCCTTTCAAGCATTTCTGTCCGTGGCAAGCCCTTGTCATCTGGTCATTCTCCTCAGTCTCTGCCCAGACTCAGCCACTTCCTTGTCCCTGCTGAGACATGACGCTGAGGTCCCTGGGACTCCACTTGGGAAGGCACCTGAGATGTGACGACTCCTCATGCCCAGGCAAGGCCACACTGCAGTAGGTTTCCACTGCAGACCAGCAACAGTTGGTGACCAGAGGCTCCCTCAGCTTCTCCTTTTCTAAAGGGCCTAGAGCTGACAAAGTATGGTCACTTGGAACAGAAAGTTAGGCTCAGGCAGAATGAGCTATCCCTCTGCTTTGCGGAGAAGGTGGGGCTCCCTTCGATGGTTTCTTGACACATCCAGAGGATAGGAAGCAGCACGGGCTGGTGTGAAGTGACCAGAAGAGGCACCCAGGGATCATCTCCTACTGGGCAGGCTTACGTTGTATGGGCAAGAACAGTGAGGCTTCCAGAAGGCCTTTCCCAGAGTCTCAGAGTTGGCGGCAGAACTGGACCCGGAATTCTGGTGTCTGAGCCTTTTATAGACCTTGGGGGCGAGGGTACCTCAGAAGATGACCCACAGGCACTGTGCAAACTCTTGGCTTGTCCCCATTTCAGGTGACACTGAGGAAGTTCGGTTTTCAACTTGTCCTTTTTGGACTAGTAACAAATAGCTAAAGGAATTTCTGAACACTCATACTTCCCCTCTTTCTTGAAGCCCTGATTTTGACTGAATTCTATTTTCCCATCCTTCTTCTCCTCCCTGGCTCCCCAACAATCTAGAACTTACAGTGACTCCGCCGAAGCCAGCAGGAGGGAGCTCCTGCCCGCGGAAGTAGAAACTAATATAGCACCTTAATACTCTGAGGGAATATTACCATTTGATATGCCAACGTGAAAATGGGCAGTTTGCCAGTCTCGTCGTTTTAGAAGCAAACTGGCTTAAGTCATCACCTAAAACACCCTCTTCCAAGGGACTTCTTCCCCCCAGCATAGAAAACAGCACCTGTCATTTCCAACTCTGAGGCACAGAGAAAATATGTCCCCTACTAAGTAATATAAGGGATTTTTTGGAAGCCTTTGCAGGCCTTCCATTTAAATAAAACTCTTTTTTAAAAGATAAAAATTCAACGCACGCTCACAGGGTTTCAGTGTTGTCAAATATTCAATTTAAACTCTCCTTGCTATTTATTTTCTCCTTCCTAACAACCATTATTACACAAGAGAGTTTTTCCCTGCAGAGAGCATTCATGCAACGTGGTGCTGCTGTTATTACCCAAGCGATTCTTGTCTCCTGTATGCTGTGTTCCAAAGCCTTATCTCCATTGTTCCCTTTGTCCCTCCAGCGCCGAGTGGGCGTTCCGCATGACAGCGGACCTCGATTTTCCATCTCTCAATAGTCAGCCTGATTCAAATGGGATCAATTGGAGGGAGCCGGAGCCTGAAAACCACGCAGCAGCGCTGTGCCCAAGGGTGTGAAAGGTTCCTGCTCCCCTGCCCCGTTCTCACTGCAGCTTCCAAAGTGAAAAGTGCCCTGCCTCTTCTCTTCCTCATACAGGTTTTTGCGAGCATGCCTGAAACCAGGCTAAAGAATGCTGCCTCCTTTCTCCTCAAAGGGCTCTTCCTTTGTGTGCTGTTTCTTTCTGACTCAGGGCCCTGGGAGTAGTAACAGAATTTTCTGTTTGGGCTGTGACAGGCAGGAGGTAGTGGGGATGACTCTTGGCAATGATTGATAGCAACTACACATCTGTGCTTTTGATGACACCTCGGCTGCAGACCAGTCTAACTGTCACTGTGGCTGGGAGGAGACTTTTCCTTCTGCTGCCCTTGAGCTGCACATGGATTTGACCTTGGATTTAAGGCTCTTTCTTTTGTTGTTTTCATTGCTAACATGTTTAACATATTTGGTAATAGAATTAAGGTAGCTCTCTTGCGGTAAACTGAAACCAGGGGCATCCTGGACAACTGCACAGTCAAGAAAATGAAGAATGAAGGAGTCAGAACCATCTCATGTGAGAAGGAAGCGGAGACTGCCCCAGGCCACTGTCCTGTCACTGCTAAGGGCACAAGGTAAAATACAGGAAATGCTCTGGACATCTCTGGGAGTTTTTTATGGTAGTATCCTATTCTGGGCAAAGGAACTGCAAACCCCGTTTAGTGATACAAGTAACATTAGTGCTACCTTCATGTGATCCGGTCATATAAATTTGTCTGTGTTGCTTTTATTTATGCTCCTGAAGACTAAAATAATCTTGAATCGGGAGGCATTGCTTCATTATATGTACACCGGTAAAAATGCACAGTCACATTCTTTAGTATTCCATTGACTTCCCCATGTTACACAACAAGAGCCATCTCGTCCATTCCCGTCCCTCTGGTTCACCCAAAAAAGCTGGGCCTAGGGAGAGGAAAGCAGCTTGCTTTATGAAAGCCCACATTTTTCTCCTGGCAGAATATGGCTAAACCTCCAGCCTCAAAAATTCCAGCTCCCTTCTTGCTACCGCACGATAATGCCTCCTACTTCATGAAGTTTCAAATTAAATTCATGATTATTTCTATAAATGTTTTAACTTCTTCAGATAATCAAACCAGTGAAACACTCTATACTATTTGTATTCTATATATATTAAATGTCTACAGACCATATATAGGCATGCTCCTTTCTCCCCATCACTTGTCAGGACTATCAAGGTCCCATCCAGTGACCATGACAAAGCTAGCAGGAAGAGGGTTGTAAGCCAGGAATGGCTGGTGCAGAGAGCTAACCAGGAGAGCAGGACCCATTTCCAGGGGTGAGCGTTTTGGCTATGCACCAATACCTGCCTGTTTCTCTAACATCCATGATACAGAGAACTTGAATCATAGGTCAGATTTCTGAGTAAATGCATAGGGAATTCTAATCAGTTAACAATGAAGACAAATTTAGGGTGCCAAAGGGCAGACATGTTTAGAGAGCTGGAAGATCTTTGAACTTCATGTCCATTATAGTAAGCTAACTTTTTGAAGTAGGGGGTTCACACCTAGTAAGCTGATTTATGCAGTGGGTTAGGCTCAAACTCACAAAGTTTATGACTCAGCAATGTCTGTCTGACATTTATTACCACTCAACAGACTGGCAGTCATAAATACAGCTTCATTTTTACAGTTAAATAGCTCCTATCATGAGACAAAGGAACAAAGGGAAATATTCCACAGCTGTGCTATTCATCCTGCATCTTATCAAAAAATAGAAAAAAGTATAAAAATGAATAGGTCATGTTGTAATAGTTTCATATTTGCACACGTGCATGTATACTATGTACAAATACTATATAAAAACATGTGCTGAATTCTGCCTGATGCTAATGCTCCGCCTATGGGAACACTATGAGGAGCCGTATGTCTTATCCTTCTGTGTTAGAGCAAAGCCATCATGAGTTCTCCTCACTAGCCGCAAGTGTGGGGTCCTTGTACTGAGTCAAAGCCCAATAGGTAGACAGAGTTCCAGCCTGGGGTGGAGGTGGGGGCAAGCAGAGGAAGTGAGACAGAGAAAGGTGTCCCTGGGGAATTCACATTGACAGCTTCTGGAACACTCTGGGCTCTGCTCTTCCGGGAAGCTGTTCCCTATTGGAGTTATACCAGCAGAGCCCTCTCCCATGTAAATTTCTATCTCATCACGTAATTTTTTTTTTTTTTTGGCTAGACAACATAATTTTTAATACTATACAAAGAATACATATAAATAAGTGTAGGGGCGCCTGGGTGGCTTAGTCAGTTAACTGTCTGCCTTTGGCTCAGGTCATGATCCCAGGGCTTCGGCTCCCTGCTTAGCAGGGAGTCTGCTTCTCCCTCTCCCCCTGCTCCCCCCACTTGTGCTCTCTTGCTCAAATAAATAAAAAAAAAATCTTTAAAAAAGTAGAAAAAATTGGGGTGCCTGGGTGGCTCAGATAGTTAAGCATCTGCCTTCGGCTCAAGTCATGATCTCAGGGTCCTAGGATTGAGTCCCACCTCGGGCTCCCTGCTCAGTGGGGAGCCTGGTTCTCCCTCTCCCTCTACTGTTCCCCCTGCTTGTGCTCTCTCACTCTGTCAAATAAATTAATAAAATCTTTAAAAATAAATACATAAAAAATAAAAATAAAAGAAAAAATAAATAAGTGTATATATAAATACATACTTCTTCATATATATTCTTTTTTTTAATGTTTCAAGTTTTTATTTAAATTCTAGTTAGTTAACATATAGTGTAATACTAGTTTCAGGAGTAGAATTTAGTGATTTATCAGTTACAGACAACACCCAGTGCTCATCACAACAAGCGCCTTCAATACCCATCACTTATTTAGCCCATTACGGGCCCACTTCACCTCCAGCAACCCCTCAGTTTGTTCTCTATAGTTAAGAGTCTGTTTCATGGTTTGCCTCCCTCTCCCCCCCTTTTCTGAAATGTGAATGAGCAAAATGAGAGAT
Organism: Eumetopias jubatus; assembly: GCF_037043125.1. Taxonomy (NCBI): domain Eukaryota; kingdom Metazoa; phylum Chordata; class Mammalia; order Carnivora; family Otariidae; genus Eumetopias; species Eumetopias jubatus. The sequence goes on from NW_028274808.1 coordinate 37,548,855, forward strand.
GGGCAAGATAGTTTTATAGGTGTCTTCCAGCTCTCACACTGAATGGGTCTATTTTACAATGAATAATTATTAGCTAGTTGGACGGTGGAAAAGAGGAGAGAAGACAACATGAAATTGTTATGTTGTTTAATTTTTGTAACTCTATAATAAAAGTATCATTAGCCCCATTTTAAACATTGAGAAACTGAAGCTCAGAAAACTTACCTAACTTGCCCAAGATCATAGAGTAAAGAAATGGCAGAACCATATTCTAAACCCAGGTTTGTTTTAATTCTGATATCATTTCCCCTATAGCATACTCATTGTCTGAAATTTTGTATTCTCTAAGTAACTACTAACTTAATATATGCATATATGATCAACATAACACATATAACTCCTTAGCACTTGTTATAAACTGGATTACTAGTGTTTGCAAAAGAAAAGATAAATAGGTTTTGGTTTTGGTTTTTGCTCTCAGGGGTGCCTATCTCTACCCCCCCAAAAAAAAGACTTTGGCTAAAGAAGATCGTTGCAAGGGAGAAATGTTTTGTTTTCTTCAAATCCCAGCAATACGTCAGAGAATATCCAAAATTTACAAAAAGTAGGAACTGTACTGTCTTGCACTCAACATCTACAGAGAAAAGGTGCTATATTAGAGGAGACGTGTAAAAAATAGATAAGGATTGAGTTTAAGTCCTCCCAGAGAGGCTTACCATTCATCTGGGAAGATGGGCAGTTTCTGAAGCAGTGAGTGACTGGGAAAAAAACCTCAAGTATTTGGTTCATTCACACTTCAAAACTCTCAAAGAGTAAATGGCTGATGCAATTCCCCAGGTGGAACACGCACCTTATTACACACCCCCACGGGTAGCTTGTAGAGGGTACTTATTAGCTTCATCACAATTAAACTCTCTACACCTAAAGGACACTGAGAAATGGTAGCTTATATAAAGAGGTAGGAGATGGGCTTCTAACTGGCCTTAAATTAAATGGTAAAGAAGAGGATAATGAAGACAGAGGCTTTAAAAAAGGTAACTAGTCAAAAGTAGAAATTTGCTAAAATGGCAAATATTCTCCTTATACTGACTATATTTTCCTGTTACTAATCATTTTTTAAAAATAGCAGCAAGTTCTAACTGAGCAAAAGAGTGGTGGAGAAAAGCACAAGCCACTCCAAAGTTCTGAATATGTGCTCCTTATGGCCAATCAACATGACAGCCACAAAGTCAATCTAATTAGTGACAAGAAGAATTAATTCAGAAGAAAGGAGGGAAAACTTGAACCACTTATTCTTGCTCCGGAAGCCAACTGGACATGTAGAGGACAAAGATTATCTTTTCTCTTCAAGGTGTGCTCTCTGATGTTCTGACAGTTCTGTCTAGAATAAGAGCTCTGTAGATTGCCTTCCTTCCGGAATGACTGCCATTCATTCCATTATTCTCACACTCAACCGAGATTATATTTTTGATAAAATAGAGGAAGATCCCTACTACATTGCTTATTATACATATGCAACATTAAGAATTTCCTTGGAACTAATATTAGGGAGGCTAATCCCATCCTCCCATTCTGAGCTTCTTGGAGATGATTTACAATCAGATTAGTGGACTGATAGGACATGGGGTTGACCCAACATGGCGACTCTTTGGACTCTCAGTAATAAAATGATTAACACTAATGTTGTTATGCACACTGATTAACCCTTACTCTTAGCTGTGAAGACAACTTTAAGAAATATAAAACATACAGTAAAACATTTGATTTCAAAGCAGAATACACGGTCACTAAGTTGACCACCACAAGAAACCTTATCTTACCATCATTGGTAGTCTGACAGTCAGACTCTTAATCATTTGAAGAGTAACAATTCGAGTAGAAAATGTGCTAAGAAAATAGCAAGGACGCAAGACGGACTTCATTATTGTGCATATCAATTTCACTTTTATTTCTTTAATTAAAAAAAGGAATAAATTTAGCAGCCAAATGTCCTACATTTGTACACTTCTTAAACATTCTGAAGTTGAAACAGCCTCTGCAGAGCCTAGTGCCCACCTGTGCAGTGAGGCAATTTGAGCTGGACTTCAAACAACCACAGATGATGTCAACATTTGACCCATAATAATAGTTGGCCGGCTCTTCAGAGACAATGTAACCTGTCAGTGATAGTTGGAGGTGGGCGGACAGGTAAAATAGGATTTTTTTTTCCTTCACTCATATAATTTGAAGATTATAGAATGTGGTTTTTAAAGGTCAGAATGAATTGCTAATTAACTTGAGACATTTGAAATTAGCAAATAAAACTGCTACTCAGAGTAGTGGCTAAGGAGTAATGAATCATACAGGGGGAAAATGGCAACAAAGTGGAGCCACAGTAAAGTTACCTTTTAAATAGTTGGGTAGACCCTGCAGATGATGTTACTAAGAAACGGTGAGATATTAATTCCCTCCCTTTCTGTTTAGGCTGTACCCTTTCAAAAAGACAGTGTTCAGAGTTTTCCTAGGAAGATTAAAAATCAAAGCAGATATCCATCCGAACAACTTCTCTTTAGGTATTCAGAAACATGTGGACTAGTTATGACTCTTCCCTCTATGTTTTACTCAACATTTTATCATAAGCATAGCCTTAAACCCACTCTAATTTTTACATATAAGTCACTGATAATTGTTGCATTTTAACTATTATAATACAAAATTACTTAATACACTCTTTAAAACCAGTGTTGACCGCCCCCACCCCCAACCTTTGAGAAGGCCTGCTTTAAAATCTGCTTAAGGAAATATTTTGGTTTTGGCTTCTAGGTGCTTTTGTTTCCTTAGGTGCTACATTTGCCACACTTGAGTTTGAGTCCATGCTGGGGCCCTCAGAGTTTTATTCTACATCAAGATATTTGTATATTAAATTTAAAGACAAATTTACCAACATGAATATTACCATGAAATATATAATTTGACATGCATATCTTAAACTAGAAAGCCAACTAAGGCAGCATTTATATAGAGATTTGTGTTTTTAAGCACTTGATGTTTATTAATTAGCTAATCCACACCACAATCCTATGAGGTAGTTTAGCATGACTTTAGTATGAATAAACTAGGTAAGAAGCCAAAAAAAGAAAAAAAAATCTGTCCTCATATTAATATGTTGATCAAACCCTTCTCATTCTGGTCACAAAAGAACAACAATCAATTCTTTGTACAAGCTGGTCAAACAATCAATGAATATTTAGCTTGGATGGAATGTAGAGAGGGCGCTTATTACCTGACAGTACAGAAAGTTTGTTATTGGAGTTTGAATATGCTGTGCTCACAGTGACTTGTCAGTAACACCTCACTCAAAGATCAGCTTTGGAAGAGGTTTGGCTACCACCCCTCCCTGCCACCCCAGGCTCAAGTTTGCCTCTGGGAGGCATTTTTCATCTGTCTCATATTCTTCTTCTCTTGGTCTGAATAGTCTAATTAACTCAATTCAGTAGAAAGGTATAAAGACTCTTGCAGTTCCAGTTTACGTTATATGTCATCTAAGAGGCGAATGAAAAATCCTATATTGGTCTTTGTGGTCAAGCAATTGCAGATTAGAGCTTTATTACTATTTTTATCAGCAAAAGAGATCACTGTGGTCCTCTCTATTTAGCAGATTGTTTTATGATGGTATTTGTTACTGCACTGGGCTGCGGAGTTGATATATAATGAAAACTCATTAATTTGGGTTTCACTACCATGGCATCTGTGGCCACTGGCGCAGGTGCTGGCCAGAAGCTTACCTCTTACTTGAAGAAGAAAAACTCTTTCAAAAGTTAAGCAAGGTGCATGACCAGGTCTGTAGGAGTATTTTGTCTGTATACGAAGACACAGATGATTTCAACCACTTAGCAAGTATCCTTCTAAATACAAAGAAAAAAAAATATTCTAATATAAGGATGCCATTAGGCTTCTGCTTATGTTAATTTTGTGTCATTTTTCCCTCATTGGAGCAAAACTTCAAACGTCAGTAGTTGGTTACTTTAGTTGCCATAACTCCAAGTACTCTGGAACAGTGAAAATACTTTCTATATTGATAATTTGGATCGTTTCTTTCAAATAGATAGGGTTCTCCCCTAGGTCCCTTGAACTGAGGTTTTATGGGAAATCCCAGGACTCGTTCTTATCTCTCTGGGAGTCTCTGCTGTCATCAGGTGGCCCTACCGGAGCAGCTCCACCACAGCCAGGTCCCATGGGTCTGTTCCTCTATGCCAGAATTAATTTGGCTATTTGAAAATACTTACCTTACATCTCACTTCCATCGGTTCCATAATGAATTGGAACATAAGACATGATCTCATTAAACAAATATAACCATACTAATAGTACTATTGCTACTACTAATAAATAAGAACAGAACAAACAGCTAGCTTTCTAAGCAAAGATGTCTCCATCTAAGACTTCCCCAAATATAAATAACATTCATTGGCCCTTCTTGTTTAAGACTTAATATGTCAACTCCGTGGTACATTGGAACAGTCATTTCCCTTATTTATGCAAAAATAAAAAAAGAAATTTGAAAACAAACAAACAAAATCTCTGGCAGGATATTCACTTTCACTTGGCAGTTTGCCAAGGAGCAACGATATTTAGATGAGGAATTCTGAAATGATCTGATCATTATATCTGGAAACTTATCTGTAAAGGGTTTGGCATAGCCTCTCTGTAAAGCAAAAGAGATCTATGTTCACAGGCTCAACTATATCAGGTTATTAAAAAACAAAACAAAACAAAACACTTGAGGGTATGAGCTCACTCACTAAACACAAAGAGAACCAAAGTTTTTTTGTTTGTTTGTTTGTTTTTGTTTTTTGGGTTTTTTTCATTTGTTTTTATACTTGGACAGTGCTTATTTTACAGCAGAATGGACAAATAAAGCATTATTTCACACATTGGAAGAAAAGTCACCGTTGCAGGTTTGTAGTTCTGTTGTGTGCTTTCCAAAACAGCAAGATAGATTGCTTGCCATCAAACCCCCCTTCCTTCCCACGGGACAGAACGTGGCTGGTGCAGCCGTGTCTCTCTGTCAGCGCAGAAGCTAGCAGCCCTGGTCCCTCCTGAGTGGGCACTCTCAAGAGTGGTGCCAAATTCCAAACACCTTCATAACAACACTGTGCATTTCTAAGTCATTTCATTTATTGCTCGCTGAGTTGTAACCACCTCAGCTCTCTGTGGAAAAACAAGGGACGTCCAGAAAATCCTGACACCAGGAGATCAATTGCCTGTGGTCACAATGTACAAAGGGCAACACCAGGCAGAGCACTGAGAAACTGTGAAGAGGAGGTAAATGTCTGGCTCTGCACACACCAGATCCAGTCACCGCGAAGAGCTGAACCCAGAGAAAGCTTTAGAAGTTACACTCAGAGGCATTCCCCATCAGAGACGAACAGTTTTCCAGTCTGTCATACTGGCCAGTGGTGTTCTTTCCAAAGTGACTGAACCTTGGCTCAGCAAAAGGACTTCAGTGAGGAACAGGGGAATAGAGGGGGCTCTCCATATCCAAGGCTGTCATTTCTTCAGAACTTACTCAATTCTTCTCAAATCCTCAGCACCCCACATCAAAGCCCACAGTTCAGGCCAAATTCATAAGAAATATTCTTTTATTTCCCTCTCATTCGGGGGTTTGCAATTCTTCTCTTGGATGCCTTTGGGAAAACATTTCATCAAGGTCAACTGCTGTGAAGACATTTTTGCCTAAGAGGATCATCATGCAGGCAAACTAATTCTTTTCCTAAGCTATTATTTTGGCAGCTTGCAAAGAGGACTTGGCTTAACCTTGAGAAACTGTTCTTTGAGTGATCAGAAAAAAAGGATGGGCTTCTTCCTTTATTCACCCTTTTTATTCTTGTCGTTCAGATGGCAAACCTCACTCACAATTCTGAAGGTGAAATGAAGGAGTAGTATTTGCGTCCATTATATATCTTCTACTGGTAGTGACTCGTTCTGATTCCATGCATGTTGCCACCAATCATGTTCAGCATGATGAAAAAATAATGTGTATTTCTTGATAAAGGTGCTTTACATCTCAATCATCAAGGATTTAATGGAATAATTATATGTTGAAGAAATCTAGGATAAATTGGAAATTTAGATCTTCCCACTGTCTTTAAGTCTGAATGATGTTCTCACTGTTTGCTGTAGGATTATAATTTAGAATATGTGCTAAATAGATCATCAGGAAAGAATTAAAAAATCCATCCAAATATCATAACTCGCCACAAAATTAAAAGAAAGGAAGAAAGAAAGAAAGAAAGCTCATTCACTCTCCAAAACTAAGATTAGTCATATGTTAATCTGTGAATCCTCATAAGAAATGTTCATTGTTCAAGGAAGAATCCTCCTCTGGTGGTTGATAAGCAATTCTCCACGGAGAGAAATCCTGACATTTTTTTTCTCATCTCTTGATTGATGTTTTCACTACTTATTCTTCAGGCTATAAGACAGAAAGGAACACAGTCTTACCTTTATTCATAATTACATATTCCAACCCTCCTCTCTCCTTCCTTCCCCCCTCTCTCTTTCAGTCTCCCCCCGCCACATCACTTTAGTCATCAAATTAAAGTAAAGCCAGGGGCGCCTGGGTGGCTCAGACGTTAAGCATGAGCCTTCGGCTCAGGTCGTGATCCCAGGGTCCTGGGATCGAGCCCCCGCATTGGGCTCCCTGCTCAGCGGGAAGCCTGCTTCTCCCTCTCCCACTCCTCCTGCTTGTGTTCCCTCTCTTGCTGTGTCTTTCTCTGTCAAATACATAAATAAAATCTTAAAAAAAATTAAAGTAAAGCCGAATTTATATGATGAATCTTTTACATTCTAAGTAACCTGTAAATATAATAACTCAATTATCAATGCCATCTCTATGTATGTACAAGAAAATATATGTCTCAATCCTGTCATACCAGACACTAAATTCATTCTGAAAGTTCTTAAGATGAAAATGACAAATTGGTTTTTATTTACGGTGGACTGCATATACCCATCCTTAAGTTTCAGATATGACGACTTGTAGAACCCTCTCGGTGGGAGGAAGAACAACATTATAGCATTTAGATTTCAGATTATTGTTATAAACCACATTCTCAATTCATTCAGAATTTTCCTTGTTAGAGAAATGGGAAAAACATTTTCCGGCTTTACTCTCAAAAAGTATTGGTTTAAATTAAATAGGTAACTAATTCTTAACGTTTTTGGTTTTGTTTTTCTTTAAGATAAGAAGATACTACCATTTATTGCATGCTTACTGTGTGTCAAGAACTTCATATTATTTTACTTATAATTGAATCCCCACAACCACCTTTAATTTGGATGTCATTTCTTCCCATTTTAACAGTGAGAACACTGAGGCTTAAATTGGCTAAGTGGATGGCACATGTTCACACAGCTGCTTAGGGGTGGGGGCTGAGCTCTGGGAAAGATGAGAATCAAAAGGCTTGTTGACATTCCGTGCAGGGAATTTCTGCCACAGAATAGCACATGTCCTCTAGCTGCATGTGAGGCTACCAAAACAGTCTCAGCTCATAGCTGACAATTATCCCTAAAGCTGTATTTTTAGAGGGGAAGCGGGGCAAAAGTGCAGGAGCAGGTTAGAATCCTCACATAGATTCTCCTATCCTTCGTCACTAAGAGCTAAATATCGTAGTGGAAATCTGGTAAATGAAAATTCACAAGCTACAAAGGAAAACTCTGTCACTCACCTAGAAGCACACAGCATATCTTAAAATTTTATTTTCCAAAATAAGTGCTGTCACAGAATATTCTTAGGATGCAGGTAAGAGTTTGACTGTTGTTGTATAATGCAGACCAAAAGAAAATGGAAACTATATGCATTTCTAGGTTAAAAAGAACTGCTTTGGAATTTTGCCTTTGAATGACCCTGATAAGCACAGCCACTTTTAAATGGTTGTTATAAAAAGAAAAATCCTGTTTTGGAATCCCATATTCAGTTTCTGCTTCATCCGGTCATGACCTGAGGAAATTCTACAGTCCTTGTTATTTTCGTGTGTTAATGTGACATAAAGTTTGAAAGTTCTCATGAAGCAAACAAGTATAATCTCATTTTTATACATTGCAAAGATCAACACTTTTCAAATTAAAATGAGTTTAAAGTGTTATATCTCCTTGTGACAGCGAGAGGACCAAACACACACGCAGCTGAGCAGTCTTCAGTTATGATTACATCATTAGAGGAAACTAAAAGAGGTTTGTTTTTTTTTAACTTATAGTAAAAGGGGTATATTAAGAACTTAATCCCATAATGAGCAAAAATATCACACTCGTCCTTTTTATAGTCAGAATGATTATTCAGATCCTTTCTGAACACAGAAGTAAATGACAAATTAAAATGTCTTTCAATTCCATATAGCTTTTATAATTATTCATCCATTACTCTTATTATTGCTGAAAAGGCTCCTTCGTATTTTAGTCAGCATCCCATTTGATACAAAAGAACATGGAAAATTTTACTGCTATTAATAAATATGCAGCCATCCAATCCAAGAAGAAAATTCTTTTTCATCTGAGAGATAAGCTGCATAATTCATGTATTTTCAGAAATTTCTTTAAATAGAAAATTGAAGAAAGGCATAGGGAAAAAAGAATTCATTATACAGTTTCCATTTGTGGTAAGGGACAGTCTCTCTTCTCAGAGTCTGAAATTTAATTCAATTTGAAGAGACTTTCAGTTGCATTATATATGTACAAACATACTCATAGAGCTCACTTTATTTTTGACATATATCATCATAAAAATGATACAACATACCTGCTACTTCACTTAAAAAAAATGTTACTGAAGGTTACTAGGTACTTTTCTTTGGGTCTTGGAATGCAGTTAGAAAAACTTACAGCAATTTGGAAGGGGTACCTTCCATTTTCCAAAGAGAGGAATGTCCATGTCCATGAACTGGGGGGCTGCATGGGACTCTGTGAGCTCCAGCCCCTGTAGGAGCTCCTCCCAGACAGAGACTTAATGGCCTTGCAGGGTAGGTCTGCATTCTGAGACCCCAGGCTGAATGAGAAGCACATTTGCAGGACCAGTTAAGTTAAAAGGCTTCTCTTCGTACTAGCTGTCCTTTTGCCCATTCAGACCTGGAAGTTTCAGAGAAGGTGGTGCTCCAAACTGGTCATGAGGTAGTAGTCTTATGTACACTGGTAAGGACTTCTTCTTCTTCTTCTTCTTTTTTTTTTTTTCTTGTAATTGAAGGATAGCTGACACACAGTGTTACGTTAGTTTCAGGTGCACAACCTAGGAATTCAACAGCTCTACACATGCTGTGTAGCTCCCATCTGTCACCATACAACACTGTTATGATACCATTGACTGTATTCACTATGCTCTACCTTTCATCCCTGTGACTTATTCATTCCATACCTGGAAGACTGTACCTCCCACTCCCCTTCACCCATTTTGCCCATCCCCCCTCCATCCTCCCTTCTGGCAACCACCAGTTTGTTTTCTCTATTTATGGCTCTGTTTCCGCTTTAAAAAAAATGTATTTGTTTGTTTTTTAGATTCCACATATAAATGAAATCATATTGTATTTGTCTTTTTCTTTCAGACTTATTTCACTTAGCAATACCTTCTAGGTCTACCCATATTGTCACAAATGGCAAGATCTCATTCTTTTTACCTAAAAAGGAGTATTCATTACCAAGATTGAACTGTTTTTACCATGAAAAATCACCAGAAATGTATGCAGTCTTCCTGAGATGTTATCAAGGTTGGGGGGAAGGGTGGGGAATATGTTTTGACCAGTGTGTTTGGAGATGGCTGCTGGAGAAAAATTGATGTGTTTGTCCCACACTGAACTTAAACTGTTCAATAAGCCAATTAAAAAACAAAGCAGGGTATCCTCAGCCATGATGGAGCCTGGTGTCTGAAACCCAGAGAGCAAGTTAACAGAGACATGAGAAACGAAATCATGGACCATGGCCTCTATGAAATGATGTGGCCAGAATGTGTTAGGTTTGTTGGATGAGGAGTTATGTTCTAGACACTTTCCACACACATGCTGCTGAACAGTTATGACTTCAAATGTGTTCAATCTACTGCCTGAGATGTGCCATGAATGATATCCAAGGACTTGTCATCTTTGCTCAGTTTATTACTATAGGACACAGATAACCCAAATTAAACTAGATTTCCCAAATCAAGCTTCTCCTAATTTCTATTCTTTCTTTTCCTTCATTACCTAACCCAACAAATAGGAGCTCAAGGCAGAAATTCAGTGTTTTCCCAGGCTTGTTTCTTTTTCTCCTCCACCCCATAACCAGTCAGCCACAAGTCTTAGTGGCCTCCTATTTCATTCTGAAATGAGTCATGTCCTCTGCACCCCAGGCCCATGCCCGATTCCAGGCCCTTGACATGCCACTTGGCTTCTCTCTGGCATCTTTGCAACCAGCTCTGCTGCATCATCACACTGGTATTGTAGGGCTTCACTGGGTTCCCAACATCTACTTGAAAAAAATGTAATACACAAAGGTCATTTGTGATGAGACCACCGTCTTCTCCTCCAGCTCCATCTTTTTGTCAGTGATCCCTGTATCACACTTAACTCCCCTTAACAAATAACTATTTGAAGTTGCTGAACCTGCCATGCTCCCATGTGCTTCTACAGTTTGCACAGGCTCATCCTTCACCCCTGGGCTTCTCCAGCTTTTCCCAGTCCTCTTAGCAGAAGCATGCTTCCTTAAAATATCCTTTCCTGAACTTATCTGGACCCAACCAAATGCATTTGGAATGTTTTGAGCAGCCACTAGGGAGTAGAGACCAAAACCTCAAGAAAACGCCCAAGCCACAGCAAGTGATCAGTAAACTGTTATGCTTCAGACAAGGGGTGCAATGTGTCTTGCTTCTGAGAATGATGAAAGGCAGGGGAATGAACGGGGCTGGAGAAGAAAGAGGAGAAGAGAAAAAAAATGTGGGAGAAAAGATGAAATGTGGAGAGAATGGAACCTGGAAAATGGATTTGTTCTGTGCATGGTGCTACCTCTGGATGATGCCCTAATCTTTGAAATTCGTCTAGACAAATAAAATACTTGCATAATATTAATTGTTAGTGGAAGTTGATGCAGTCTGAGTGATGTGGGGTGGGGTGGAGGGGAGAAGCACTCAAGTGCATAGGGGGAGAAAGATGTAGAAAGACCACAAGACACTGGGAGTTAAAAGCAAAGGCAGGACTTTGGACCTTAACAGATTGCTGTAAACTTTGTTGGATAGTCCCATGCCAAACCAAGAGGACTGAAAGTGGGGTGGAGTTCAGCTGTCACCTCTAACATGTAGGTAGCGCAAGATGAATTTCTCCAAGTCCTTCCTGGAAAAACAAATCCTATATATTTATAACCCATTGAATAAAGAAATCATTTAAGAAAATTCAAGCTAATTCAGAGAAAAGTCAGATATTATGAACATTCAAGAAGCTGTGAATATTCAAAAGTATAGAATATTTAAAATGAATGCAAGTCCATCACTTCCTAATACACAAAGACTAGCAAAACAGACAAGAATGATATATTAACCTACCAAAACACCTAAGAAAACAAGCCTCCTCTGTTTATATAGAATTTGCATTGTTTATATGCAAATGAATGCTCCCAAAGTGCTTGAGAACAATTTATTCCCTTAAGAAGGCAAATATTCTCTCTATAATCTTGTTTACACTATTCATTTGTTTTGCAAAACATTTTTCATAAAAATCACAAAATAATGAAATGTTAGAGGCAGAAGGACCCCAGGGATCGTATAGGAAAGTCCAAAGTCCTCATTTTATAGATGAAAAATTCAATGGAGCCCCTGACACACCTGTATACCCCTAGCATTTCTGAGGTCCACATCCTCACACCCCACAACCCCTTCTTGGGGGGATTCCACTCCTCCTACAATGGGGTTCTAGTCACAGCTGGGGCAGATGCAAACAGAGCAAGGAAGCTGAAAAGCACTAGGCTTTGTGGCATCATCAGGGCCCATCAGCCTCCTAGATCTAGGTGAGAACCCAGTACCCCTTTTCTATTCACTTACAGATCTGGAGGCCTGGTTAGTCCTGGTTTGTTCTAAGCCTCAGCTCTTACTTTGTCTCCTGCAGGAAATTCTTCCTGATGCCCTTTTCCCTAGCCTGTCTTAGTTAGGGCCCATTCTAAGTGCTTTCCTCTACTGTTTCTCTAACCACATCATATTGCCATCTTTTGCTTACTGTCTGTCCTCCCTCCAAAGAAGCCTGGGACTTGATTTCTGTATTTTCAATGCTTGCAATAAGGACTGACACAGAATCAAGGCATAACCTTCTCCAAATAAACACAGGAGAGCAGAAAAGGAATCAGTTGGCACATTGGGAAGAAGCCTAATACCCAGATACTCACATTCCTCAATTCTCTGTCCTATATCTTGGGCAAATCCACTTCCAGCCTTCATTTACAGAAAAGAAAAGTAACTAAGAATTCAAAGCATCTCTATTCTTATCTCTGTCTACTATTCTTATAGATTCAAAGGGCTTACAGTTTAAAGTTAGAAAACTTGATTTTAAACTCCAACACCCGTTATCACTAGTTGGATATTTATGGATCATGTTTTTAACTTTATTTAGTGTCAGCTTATCCATCTATAAAACAAGGACATCAATAGTATCTTCCACACGGGAGTGTCATGAGGATTAAATGAGATAGTATCTGTGAATATGTCCAGTTACTACAAAAATTTAGAGATTCTTCTGTCCTTATCCTTACTTTTAATCACTTGAAAGGAAATTTCTGAGGTAGCCATTACATAATAAAGAATTCCTTTTTTTTGTCCCAGGTTCCTGGGGTGGAGATAAGCCCTTGGAATTTCCCAATTGTTAGGAATGTCTTTGCTTTTTGTTTTTTGTTTGTTTTTAACATACACAAAGCGATGTTTGGCTTTTTCCCCTGTGTGTACTTATTTATTTTTAAGTGAAATATAATTGACATACAATAGTATATTAGATCCAGGTGTACAATATATACATCATGAAATGCTCACCATTATACAAATAGTTACTTTCTCTCAAGATAAAGTATAGTCAATTCATCTATGATAAAGGAGGTAATAGCATATAATGGGGAAGAACAAAGCTGGAGGGGTCACCATTTCAGATTTCAAGATACATCACAAAGCTGTAGTCATCAACATAGTATGTACGGTATTAGCACAAAAATAGACACATAGATAAATGGAACAGAATAGAGAGCCCGGAAATAAACCCATATTGTTATGGTCAATTAATCTATGGCAAAGGAAGGAGGAATATACAGTAAATAAATAGTGTTGGGAAAACTGGACAGCTGCCTGCAAGAGTGACACTGGACCACCTTCTTATTCCATACACAAAAATAAACTCGAAATGGATTAAAGGCTTAAATGTGATGCCTGAAACCATAAAACTCCCAGAAGAAAACCTAGGCAGTAATCTCTGACATCAGCCATAGAAACTTTTTTTCTGGCTCTGTCTCCGCAGAGCAAGGGAAACAAAAGCAAAATTAAACTATTAGGACTACATCAAACTAAAAAGCTTTTGCACAGGAAGAAGGACATCAATAAAATGATAGGAGTGCCTTTGTTATTCATAGTGGGCCCTGACAGCTTATGCTAATGAGGTGACTCATAGTGAGTCCCTACATAATGTCAAGAGGGAGACTGGCCATGCTGAAAAGATACACCATGTGATTAGTGGGTTGAGGCTTTGAGCCGAATGACATCACGATCTCTGTAGAGGGGAGAAGGGGCTGAAGATGGAGTTCAGTCATGTGGCCAAGGATTTAATCTATCATTTATCATAAGTAACAGAATCCCAGTAAAAACTCTGGACACTGAAGTTGTGAGACAATGAGCTCTACCATCAAATGCCAGACCTCAAATCCCACATGCTGCTATGAAGTTCAAATAAGTTAGTATACATGGAAGTATGATGTACCTCGTCCATATGGAACAACAAATCAATGTTGTCTCTTATTCTCATTACTAGTACTAGTATTACTCTGTTCCATGGGCCCCTGCTTTAGGCTCATTAGATTACTGTGTCTTATGTAATTGGCAGAAAGAGAGACCGGGTGTTGAAGTAAGATATGGTTTCTGGAACCCAAGGGAAGCTCTGGTTCTACATGTTTCCAGTGTAGGTGAAGAATCATGGAAAACAATGGCATACAACACAAAGATAGTGGGGGAAGGATGAATGCTAATATTTGATGGGTGCACAATGTTCCCTCTTGCCAAAAAAAAAAAAAAAAAAAAAGGCTAAAATGGTCCAGACTGTACTGTCCACTATCTTACCCAGTAGCTACATGTGGCCATTTAAATATAAGATAATTAAAATTAAATACAATTAAAACTTCAGTTCCTCAGTCACACTGGCCACATTTTAAGTACTCCATAGTCACATGTGGCTAGTGGCTACTACATTGTATAGAATAGAGACAAATCATTTCCATCATCACAGGGGGTTCTATTGGACAGTGCTGGTCTAGAAACACCAAAAGTATCTGATATGTTTTCAAATATAAACCATAGTTCTTTTATATGTTCTTTTATGTATATTTATACATACATATACAATTACATATATTATGTATATATATGTACATATATATAATTCAAGTATAATTAACACATATTGGTATATTAGTTTCAGGTGTACAACATAATGATTTAACAGTTCTGTACATTACTCAGTGCTCATCATGATAAGTGTACTTTTTTTATAAAGATTTATTTATTTTTTTAATTTTATTTTATTATGTTATGTTAGTCACCATACAATACATCATTAGTTTTTGATGTAGTGATCCACGATCCATTGTTTTCATATAACACCCAGTGATCATGCAGTACGTGCCCTCCCTAATACCCATCACCAGGCTAACCCATCCCTCCACCCCCTCCCCTCTAAAACCCTCAGTTTGTTTCTCAGAGTCCAGTCTCTCATGGTTCATCTCTCCCTCTGATTTCCCCCCCTTCATTTTTCCCTTCCTTCTCCTAATGTCCTCCATGCTATTCCTTATGTTCCACAAATAAGTGAAACCATATGATAATTGACTTTCTCTGCTTGACTTATTTCACTTAGCATCATCTCCTCCAGTCCCATCCATGTTGATGTAAAAGTTGGGTATTCGTCCTTTCTGATGGCTGAATAATATTCCACTGTATATATGGACCACATCTTCTTTATCCATTCATCTGTTGAAGGGCATCTCGGCTCTTTCCACAATTTGGCTATTGCGGACATTGCTGCTATGAACATTGGGGTGCATATGGCCCTTCTTTTCACTACAGTTGTGTCTTTGGGGTGAATATCCAGGAGTGCAATTGCTGGGTCATAGGGTAGCTCTATTTTTAATTTTCTGGGGCACCTCCACACTGTTTTCCAAAGTAGCTGTACCAACTTGCATTCCCACCAACAGTGTAAGAGCGTTCACCTTTCTCCACAACCTTTCCAACATTTGCTGTTTCTTGCCTTGTCAATTTTTGACATTCTAACTGATGTAAGGTGGTATCTTGGTGTGGTTTTGATTTGAATTTCTCTGATGGCTAATGATGATGAACATTTTTTCATGTGTCTGTTAACCATTTGTATGTCTTCTTTGGAGAAGTGTCTGTTCATGTCTTTTGCCCATTTTTTGACTTGATTATTTGTTTTTGGGGTGTTGAGTTTGAGAAGTTCTTTTTAGATCTTGGATACCAGCCCTTTATCTGTAGTGTCATTTGCAATTATATTCTCCCATTCTGTAGGTTGCCTCTTTGTTTTGTTGACTGTTTCCTTTGCTGTGCAGAAGCTTTTTATCTTGATGAAGTCCAAAAAGTTCATTTTTGCTTTTGTTTCACTAGCCTTTGGAGATGTATCTTGAAAGAAGTCGCTGTGGTTGATGTCAAAGTGGTTACTGCCTATGTTCTCCTCTAGGATTTTGATGGATTTCTGTCACATTGAGGTCTTCCAACCATTTTGAGTTTATCTTTGTGTATGGTGTTAGAGAATGGTCCAGTTTCATTCTTCTGCATGTGGCTGTCCAATTTTCCCAGCACCATTTAGTGAAGAGACTGTCTTTTTCCATTGCATATTTTTTCCCGCTTTGTCCAAGATTATTTGACCATAGAGTTAAGGGTCCATATCTGGGCTCTCTATTCTGTTCCATTGGTCTATATATCTGTTTTTGTGCCAGTACCATGCTGTCTTGGTGATCACTGCTTTGTAATATAGCTTGAAATCTGGCAACATGATGTCCCTAGCTTTGTTTTTCTTTTTCAACATTTCCTTGGCAATTCGGGGTCTTTTCTGATTCCATACAAATTTTAGGATTGTTTGTTCCAGCACTTTGAAAAATGTCATTGGAATTTTGATCGGGATGGCATTGAAGGTATAGGTTGCTCTGGGTAGCACAGACATTTTAACAATGTTTATTCTTCTGACCCACGAGCATGGAATGTTTTTCCATCTTTTTGCATCTTCTTCAATTTTTTCATGTGTGTTCTGTAGTTCCTAGAGTATAGATCCTTTACCTCTTTGGTTAGGTTTATTCTGAGGTATCTTATGGTTTTTGGCACTATTGTAAATGGAATTGTTTCTCTAATTTCTCTTTCTACAGTTGCCTTGTTAGTGTATAAGAAAGCAACTGATTTCTGTGCATTGATTTTGTATCCTGCCACATTACTGAATTGCTGTATGAGTTCTAGTAATTTAGGGGTGGAATCTTTTGGGTTTTCCACATAAAGTATCATGTCACCTGCAAAAAGTGAGAGTTTGACTTCTTTGCCAATTTGAATACATTTTATTTCCTTTTGTTGTCTGATTGCTGTTGCTAGGACTTCTAGTACTATGTTGAACAATAGTGGCGAGAGTGGGCATCCTTGACATGTTCCTGATCTTAAGGGAAAGGCTCTCAGCTTTTCCCCATTGAGGATGATATTCTCTGTGGGTTTTTCATAAATGGATTTTATGAACTTGAGGAGTTTTCCTTCTATCCCTACACTCTGAAGAGTTTTAATCAGGAAAGGTTGCTGTATTTTGTCAAATGCTTTTTCTGCATCAATTGAAAGGACCATATGGTTCTTCTCTCTCCTCTTATTAATGTGTTCTATCACATTGATCGATTTATGAATGTTGAACCACCCTTGCATCCCGGGGATAAATCCCACTTGGTCATGGTGGATGATCTATTTAATGTATTGTTGGATCCTATTAGCTAGGATTTTGTTGAGATTTTGGAATCCATATTCATCAGGGATATCGGTCTGAAATTCTCCTTTTTGATGGGGTATTTGCCTGGTTTGGGGACTAAGGTAATGCTGGTCTCATAGAATGAGTCTGGAAGCTTTCCTTCTGTTTCTGTTTTTTTTGAAACAGCTTCAGGAGAATAGGTATTATTTCTTCTTTGAATGTTTGGTAGAATTCCCCAGGGAATCCATCAGGCCCTGGACTGATGGTTCTTGGAAGGTTTTTGATCACTGCTTCAATCTCATTAATGGTTATTGGCCTATTCAGTTGTCAATTTCTTCCCATTTCAGTCTTGGGAGTTTATAGGTTGCCAGGGAGGCATCCGTTTCATCCAGGTTGCTCAGCTTATTGGCATATAGTTGTTAATAATAATTTCTAATAATTGTTTCTATTTCCTTGGTGTTAGTCATGATCTCTCCCCTTCCATTCACAATTTTATTAATTTGGGTCCTTTCTCATTTCTTTTTTTTTTTTTTTAAGATTTTATTTATTTGACAGAAAGAGACACAGCGAGAGAGGGAACACAAGCAGGGGGAGTGGGAGAGGGAGAAGCAGGCTTCCCACAGAGCAGGGAGTCCCCAGTGCGGGGGTCGATCCCAGGACCTTGGGACCATGACCTGAGCCGAAGGCAGACGCTTAACGACTGAGCCACCCAGGCACCCCTCCTTTCTTATTTCTTTTGGATAAGCCTGGCCTGTAGTTTATCGATCACATTAATTCTTTCAAAGAACAAGTTTCTAGTTTCATTGATCTGATCTACTGTGTTTCTGGTTTCTAATTCATTGATCTCTGCTCTAATCTTAATTATTTCTCTTCTAATGCATGGCTTAGGCATTGTTTGTTGCTTTCTCTCTAGTTCTTTAAGGTGTAGAGTTAGTTGGTGAATTTGGGATTTTTCTATTTTTTTGAGTGAGGCTTGGGTGGCTATGTGTTTCCCCCTTAGGACCGCCTTTGCAGTATCCATAGGTTTGGGACCAATGTGTTTTCATTCTCATTGGTTTCCATGAATTGTTTAAGTTCTTCTTTGATTTCCTGGTTGATCCAAACATTCTTGAATGGAGTGGTCTTTGGCTTCCAAGTGTTCGAATTTCTGCCAATTTTTTTCTTGTGATTGAGTTCCAGTTTTAAAGCATTATGGTCTGAGAATATGCAGGGAATAATCTCAATCTTTTGGTATCGGTTGAGACCTGATTTGTGACCCAGTATGTGGTCAATTCTGGAGAAATTTCCATGTGCACTTGAGAAGAAGGAGTATTCTGTTGTTTTAGGGTGGAATGTTCTATATATATAACTATGCGGTCCATCTGGTCCAGTATGTCATTCAAAGCTCTTGTTTCTTTGTTGATTTTCTGCTTAGATGATCTGTCTATTGCTGAGAGTGGAGTATTGAGGTTTCCTAAAATTAACGTATTGTTATCAATATGACTCTTTATTTTGGCTAACAGTTGGCTTATGTAGTTGGCTGCTACCATGTTGGGGGCCTAGATATTTACAATTGTTAGATCTTCTTGTTGGATAGATCCTTTAAGAATGATATAGTGTCCTTCTGTGTCTCTAACTACAGTCTTTAGTTTAAAATCTAATTTGTCTGATATAAGAATTGCTACCCCAGCTTTCTTTTGAGGTCCGTTGGCATGGAAGATGGATCTCCATCTCTTCACTTTCAGTCTGGATGTATCTTTAGGTTCAGAATGAGTCTCTTGTAGACAGCATATGGATGGGTCCTGTCTTTTTATCTAATCTGCAACCCTGTGCTGTTTTATGGGAACATTTGGGCCATTCACGTTGAGAGTGATTATTGAAAGATATGAATTAATTGTCATCATGTTGCCTGTGAAGACCTTGTTTTTATTGATTGTCCCTGTAAATTCCTTTTCTATATCACTCTTGGGGTCTTTCTCCTTTTATAGAACTCCCCTTAATATTTCTTGCAGGGCCGGCTTAGTGGTCACATATTCTTTCAGTTTCTGCCAGTTTGGGAAGCTCTGTATCTCTCCATCCATTCTAAATGACAGCCTTGTCGGATAAAGTATTCTTGGCTGCATGTTCTTTTCGTTTAGTACCCTGAATATGTTTTGCCAGGCTTTCTGACTTGCCAGGTCTCTGTGGATAAGTCTGACGTTATTCTGATGTTCCTCCCTCTGTATGTAAGGAATCTCTTCCCCCTAACTGCCCTTAAGATGGTTTCGTTGGTTCTAAGATTTGCGAGTTTTACTATTACATGCCAGGGTGTTGGCCTGTTTTCCTTGATCTTGGGAGGGGTCCTCTCTGCCTCTAGGACACAAATGTTTGATTCATTCCCCAGATTAGGGAAGTTCTCAGCTACGATTTGCTCAAATATATCTTCTAGTCCTCTCTCTCTCCACCCCCTCAGGAATTCCAATAATTCTGACATTGGAACGTTTCATGGTGTCACTTATTTCTCTGATTCTATTTTCATGGATTCTGAGTTGTTTTTCCCTGGTCTCCTCTTTTCCCTTTCTATTAATTGGTCTTCTAGGTCACTAATTCATTCTTCTGCCTCGCTTACCCTAGCTGTTATATTATCTAGATTAGATTGGATTTCATTGATAGCATTTTTAAGTTCTGCCAATTCAGCTTTCATTTCTGCCCTTAGAGACTCTATGTTGCCATTAATTGATTTCTCCATTCTAGCTACTGTCTTCACAATTGCCAGCCTGAATTCCATCTCCGACATCTTGGTTATATCTGAATCTATTTGTAAATCTGTGGCATAAGTCATAGTCTCTGAGTCTTTCCTATTTTGGGGGTTCCTCCTCCTAGTCATTCTGTTGAGGGGTGGTTGAGGGAATGTATAGAGTCCAAATTATTGACCACAACCCAAGGAAGATGCACCTGTTTTCTAGGGACCTTAGGGTTGCTGGACTCTTGTTTTCCCAGCCTGCCTTCTGGGAAAGGGGCCTGCCATGCTGTTACTCAGGCAACCCTGTTTGGGCAGAGTTGCCCTGCCCCCTGTGGCGGGGGATGGGTTCAGTGAAAACCAGTTTTTTGGGGCTTTTGTTCTCTGGCGGCTTTTCCTGGTGGCTTTTCTTGTCTCTTACGAGAGTCAGAGCAGAAGAGACCGTTTCCAACCCTCTGCCTCCGAGCAGAATGACTGCAGTCTGTTCCTCAGTGAGCTCTCGAGGCCGCACTATCTCTGTTTCTGTCTGTGCTGCTATAAACTGCAGTCCTGGGTTGTGCACCCCTCAGCAGTGCTCCCAGTCCTTGCCTCCAGGTTGGGGCATGTCTCTGCCCTTTGTGCTTCTAAAACTGCCAGCCGCCCCCAGTTCAAATGAGCAGCACTGCTGCTCTGGGTTTCTGTCCGGGGGAGCGCCCTAAAGTCATTTCCCTGCCACTACCGGTCTGCAAGTCTGTGCCCCATCCCCAGCGCAGGAGGCTATCGCTCACTGGCAGTGTAGAATCCCGATGGCTCGGCTCCCTCCCCCTTCTGTTTATCCTCTGATATGTGCCCCCGGAGTCATAGTTCACCACTTTGAACCTCGAAACCAACTGCCTGCGATATTCTGTTTGTAGAGATCCAGATCTATCTTCTTACATCTCAGGCTGATTTCGTGGGTGTTCAGAGTGGTCTGGTAGATACCCAGCTCAAATCCGGGGACTGGTTGGAATAGGGTCCCCTACTCCTCTGCCATCTTTTCCCCTATTTATTTGTTTTAGAGATAGAGTGCACACAGAGGGAGAGGTCGAAGGAGAGAATCCCAAGCAGACCCCACACCAAGCAAGGAGCCTGACATGGGGCTCGATCTCACGACGCTGAGATCATGACCTGAGCTGGAACCAAGAGTCTGATGATTAACCAACTGAGCCACCTATGTGCACCTGATGATAAGTGTACTCTTAATCCCCTTCACCTATTCATCGATTTTTTCACCCACCTCCCTTCTGCCAACCACCAGTTTATTCTCTATATTTTTTGTTTGTCTCTTTCTTTTATGTGTTCATTTAATTTGTTTCTTAAATTCCACATATGAGTAAAAGCATATAGTATTTGTTTCTGACTGACTCATTTCACTTGTTTAGCATTATACCCTCTAAATCCACCCATGTTGTTGCAAATGAAAAGATTTCATTCATTTCCATGGCTGAATAATATTCCATTGTGTGTGTATATACATACATATATATACACACACACACCATATCTTCTTTATCCATCATCTATGGTATTTTTATTTTTAATTTCTTCAGGAAGCTCCACCCTGTTTTCCACAGTGGCTGCACCAGTTTACATACCCACTAACAGTGAACAAGAGTTCCTTTTTCTCTACATACTCACCAACACTTGCTTTTGTTATGTTATTGTTCCTGTGTTTTTCATTTTAGCCATTCTGATAGGTGTGAGGTGATGTCTCGTTGTTTTGATTTGCATTTCCCTGATGATTAGTGATGTTGAGCATGTTTTCATGTATCTGTTGGACATCTGTATGTCTTCTTTGTAAAACTGCATATTCATGTCCTCTGCACATTTTTAATTGGATTTTTTTTGGTGTTGATATATACGTTCTTTATATATTTTGGTATTAACCCCTTATCAGATATATCATTTGCAAATACCTTTTCACATTCAGTAGGTTGCCTTTTTGTTTAGTTGATGGTCTCCTTTGCTGTGCAAAAGCTTTTCATTTTCATATAGTCCAAATAGTTTAATTTTGCTTTTGTTTCCCAAAAGCTTTTCATTTTCATATAGTCCAAATAGTTTAATTTTGCTTTTGTTTCCCTTGCCAAAAGAGACATATGTAAAATAATGTTTCTATGGCTGATATCAAAGTCGTTACTGTCTACGTTTTCTTCTGGGAGTTTTATGGTTTCAAGTCTCACATTTAGGTCTTTATTTTGAGTTTATTTTTATGTATGACATAACAAAGTGGTCCAGTTTTGTTCTTTTGCATGTCGCTGTCCAATTTTCCCAAAGTTGTTTGTTGACGAGGCTTTTTCCCATTGTATATTCTTGACTCCTTTATTGTAGATTAATTAATCATAGATGTGTGGGCTTATTTCTGGGCTTTCTATTCTGTTATATTGATCTATGCGTCTATTTTTGTGCCACTGCCATACTGTTTTGATTACTACAGCTTTGTAGTATATCTTGAGATCTGGGATTGTGGTACCTCCAGTTTTGTTCTTCTTTTTCAATATTGCTTTGGCTATTTGGGGTCTTTTGTGGTTTCATACAAATTTTTGGATTATTTGTTCTAGTTCTGTGAAAAATGTTCACATTTTGATAGAGATTGCTTTAAATCTGTAGATTGCTTTGGGCGGTACAAACATTTTAACAATATTGGTTCTCCTAATTCATGAGCATGGAATATTTCTCCTTTTGTTTATGCCATCTTCAATTTCTTTCATCAGTGTTTTATAGTTTTTGGAATACAGGACTTTCACCTCCTTGGTTAAATTTATTCCTAGGTATGTTATTCTTTGTGGTACAATTGCAAATGGGATTTTTTTTTTTAATTTATCTTTCTGCTACTTCATTATGAGAGTATAAAAATGTAACCGATTTCTGTATATTGATTTTGTATCCTGTGACTTTACTGAATTCATTCATCATTTCTAGTAATTTTTGGTAGGGTCTTTAGGGTTTTCTCTGTATAGTATCATGTCATCTGCAAATAGTGAAAATTTTACTTCTTTACCAATTTGGATGACTTTTATTTCTTTTTCTTGTCTCATTTCTGTGGCTAAGACTTCCAGTAGTACTATGTTGAATAAAAGCGGTGAGTGTGGACATCCTTGTCTTATTCCTGATGTTAGAGGAAAAGCTCTCAGTTTTTCATCATTGAGTATGATGTTAGCTGGGGGTTTTTCATTTATGGCCTTTATTAACTAGGTATGTTCCTTCTAATTCTACTTTGTTGAGAGTTTTTATCATGAATATCTGTTGTACTTTGTCAAATGATTTTTCTGCATCTAGTGAGATAATCATATGGCCTTATGTCCTTTCTCTTATTAATGTGATTTATCATGTTGATTGATTTGCAAATATTGAACCACCCTTGTATCCTTTTAATAAATCCCACTTGATCGTGGTGAATGATTTTTTTAATGTATTTTTGGACTTGGTTTGCTAGTATTTTGTTGGGGATTTTTGCATCTATGTTCATCAGAGATATTGGACTATAGTTTTCTCTTTTTTTACTGTCTGTCTGGTTTTGGTATCAGGGTAATTCTGGCTTCATGGAATGAATTTGGAAGCTTTCTTTACTCTTCTAATTTTCGGAATAGTTTAAGAAGAATACATATTAACTCTTCTTTAAATGTATGGTTGACTTCACCTGTGAAGTCATCTGTTCCTGGACTTTTGTTTGTTGAGAGTTTTTTGATTACTGAGTCAATTTTATTGCTAATAATCAGTCTGTTCAAATTTTCTATTTCTTCCTGATTTGGTTTTGGAAGGTTAAATGTTTCCAGGAATTTATCAATTTCTTCTACATTGTCCAAATATTGGCATATAATTTTTCATGTAAAATATATAATCCTTTATATTATTTATAATCCTTTGTATTTCTGTGGGGTTGGTTATTATTTCTCCTCTTTTGTGTCTGCTGTTATTTACTTGAATCTTCTCTCTTTGATGAGTCTAGCTAATGTCTTTATCAATTTTATTGAACTTTTTTATTTTGTGAATCCTTTGACTGATTTTTAAAGATAATATTGTTTTTACTGCTTTGTGTTTTAATCTCCATACTGTTTATATAAGTGATTAATCTACTGCTTTTACTATGTTTTGCATTTACTTGTGAAATTTTTTTGTCCTCTCATAATAGTCTTACTACTTTTCTTTCCACTCCAAGAATTCCCTTTAACGATTCTTATAAGGCTAGTTTAATGGTGATGAACTCCTTTAACTTTTGCTTGTCTACGAAACTCTTTATCTCTCCTTCTAATTCTGAACAATAGCCTTACTGGATAGAATACTTTGGGCTGCAGGGTTTTTTCCTTTCTGCCTTTTGAATATATTATGCCATTCATTTCTGGCCTGCAAAGTTTCTGCTGAAAAATCAGCTGATAGCCTTATGGGGTTTCCCTTGTATGTAACTATTTTCTTTTGTTGCTTTTAAAATTCTTTCTCACTATTTTTGTCATTTTACTTTCTACGTATCTTGGGTGGGCCTCCTTGGGTAGATTTTGTTGGGGGCTCTCTGTGCCTCCTGGATCTTGATTTCTGTTTCCCTCCCCAGATTAAGAAAGTTTTCAGCTATTGTTTCTTAAAATAAATTTTCTGTCCCCCTTTCCCACTCTTCTCCCTCTGGGATCCCTATAATGTGAATGTTATTATGCTTGGTGATGTTGCTGATTTCCCTTAATCTATTCTTGTTTTTATTGATCTTTTTTTTTCTTTTTGCTGTTCAGCTTGGTTGCTTTCCATTACTGTCTTCCAGCTTGCTGATCTGTTTTTCTGCTTTCTCTAGTCTACTTGTTATTTCCTCTAGTGTATTTTTACTTTCAGTTATTGAGTTCTTCATCTCTTGTTCATTTTTATATTTTCTATTTCTTTGTTGAAGGTCTCACTGAGATCCTCCACTCTTTTCTCAAGTCCAGTAAGTCTGGAAAAGTCTTATGGCCATTACTTTGAATTCCCTATCAGGCATATTGCTTACTTCCATTTTATTTAGCTCTTTTGCTGTGATTTTGTCCTACTCTTTCATTTTGGGATCTTTTCCTCTGTCTCTTCATCTTGTTTAATTCTCTGTGTTTGTTTCTATGTATTAGAAAAGTGACCTATGTTTTCTGATCTTGGAAGTAGTGGCCTTATGAAGAAGAGGTCCTGCAGTGCCTGACAGTGCAGTGTCCTCTATTCATGAGACCCAGGTGATTCAGGGGTGTCTCTTATGTGTGTTTTGTGCACCCTACTATTGTGATTGAAATGCTTTTACTTTCAGTCCAGTTGGCTGCAATGGTCCCCTTTGTCTTTTGCAGGCAGGGGTTGGTCCCTGTGCCTAAAGGGATGAGTCTGGGGCTGTCTTGGGCTTGTAGTTGGGTCAGACAAGATGTATGTCCTTAGTCTGTTTGTTGGGGTTGCAGTGATCCCAAGTTATAGGGTTCTCTTTTTCCCCTGACCCCATGGGGTTTTTGTTGGTGGGAAGGGCTGGCAGTGAGATAAGATGTCTGTCTCCAACCCATAGCTTGGGCTGCAGTCAAAATGATGTGTGTGTGGTTATCTTCCTCTCTACTTAGGGCAAGTGCTGGTCATGGCTGGGGCTGCCTGCAGAATGCCAGGTGCCATCTCAGAGGGACTCCCCCAAGTGGGGTAGGTTGGTTGGGGCAGATCTGCAGGAGAGCATGGGGACAGGGTGTGCTTTTAGCAAGCTAGGTGGTGAGTGTTCGCACACTGGTTCTGGCAGGTGTCTGACTATCTAGGCTAAAGGTTGGGGGGTTAGGAGAAATGGCACCTGCTAGCTCTTTTGTCCTTGGAGAAGTTTCATAAAGACCCCACCACATCTAGTGCATGTTCTGAGATTAGTAAATAAATATCCTCCCAGTACACCTGAGGTGCTTTTCAAACTGCTGCTTCTATGCTGCATCCACAGGGTTGTTTGCTGTGCTGGATCTTTAAGGGCAGAGACTCAGTTTCCTATTGCTCTGTTGCTCTCCCATTGCTAAGCTGATTTTTAAAGTACTCAGAGTTAAGCCCCATTGATTATAAAAACTAGCATAGTTAAATCCTTCTGGTTCTTTTTTTTTTTTAAAGACTTTATTTATTTGACAGAAAGAGAGATAGCGAGAGCAGGAACACAAGCAGAGGGAGGGAGAGGGAGAAGGAGGCTTCCCGCCAAGCAGGGAGCCTGATGCAGGGCTCGATCCAAGGACCCAGGGATCATGACCTGAGCCGAAGGCAGACACTTAACGACTGAGCCACCCAGGTGCCCCTAGTCCCTCTGGTTTTTAATGTCAAATGTTATGGGGACTCATTTTCCCAGAGCAGGATCCCCATGTCTGGGGTGCCTGGTGTGTGGTGTGCTCCTTGCCCTTCACCATGCTCTTGGTGTCCCTCCTGTTTGTGTTCGGTCTCACAGGGAGTTTGGTTCCTGACCACATCTCTGCCCTTCTACCATTTTCAATGTGGCTTCCTCTCTATGCTTAACTGTAGAGTCTGTTCTGACAGTCTTTGGGTTATTTTCTGGGTTAGTTGCACTGATGTGGCTATGATCTAGGTGTATTCATATGATGTGAACTTAGGATCCTCCTACTTTGCCATCTTTCCAGGCCACCTGCAGAGTTCCTTTTTTGTTTGTTTGTTTAATAAGTTCTACAACCACGTAAAACCCACTAATTTTCTTCAAAATGCAAAATAAAATGAAGAAAAATAATGGGTGCTTTTAATGGAGAGAATGACCACTATTATGCTCAAATAATGTATAGCTGTCAAACATTTCAGTGCCTCTAAGCTCAGGGATCAGGAAAGAAGAAATGTCCAAAATCTTGATATACTGTCTTCCTCTCCTTCAGCTCATGTGTAAATGCCCTGGAGTACATGTCTTTTGAGAACCTGGAGGCCAGCAATTCCAAATGATACCTATTTTGTCCAGGTCAGCAACTATAGAGGTAGAAAGCCACTTCTCAAGCCAGCCCGTAGGCAGAGAGGGATTAGAGTCCATGAAGCACAGTAGCAGAAGCAAAGGAATGAGTTGGCAGAAGCATGTCTTGGTGGGGTACATGGTGAGCTCATAGGAAAGGGAAGGACAAGGAACCAAAGTGATAAAACAGAAAAGAAATACTGTATGAAGCAGATTGCTGGGAAGGGGACTGTGAAGCACGGTGGGATGGGATGCAGCCAGCCTGAAGGGAGAGATGCCAGGCTGGGATAGAGAAGAGGAGAGCTGGAAGCTAACAGAGGAGGCATAGGGTCTGTACCAATGCAGGGGTCATTGGGGGGGCAGGGAGGACTCTGGTATCTGGACTGGCCTGTTGATGGTAAAAATAGGACTTCAATGACAGTACAATTTTCTTAACAAGTTATTTGACAATTATTATGTTATTATCACACCCCTAAAACATGCTATGCAACAAGTGAACTCAGAAAAAGCATTCAATTAGGATCTAGGCCTGGATTTACCGCTAAATGGCTACACTACAAGTGTAGCTTCATTCTGCACCGCCCCCCCTCCGCGCCCCAAGCCACAACTTCCTCATCTATTCAATGAAGAAATGGGCATAGCTATTCAGAGGCTCTTTCACCCCCATCATGCTGAAATCCTGGGGCTGGGCCAAGGTCACTGCCATGGAGATAGACTCAGTCATTTAAGATATTCAATTCCAAGTTCAGCAGTTTTCTGTCAGCCCACCTAAATTATCACAAACTCCAAAATGACAAATCCACAGATAGAGAAGTTTCTGTGAGGATTCTGTACTAACTTTCTTTTCCTTTCTTTTATTTTCCCCTTCAGGCTCAGTTTGTTTGTTAACCAGCACCAACTACAAACACAGTCAAACTTTTCAGGAGATGTTCAAATCCACTACTGAAAGCTGTCAGTACATTTTTGCAAACAGAGCCCAAATCTGTCTTATACATGTGCTGATAGGCCACGGAAGAGGATCAAGAAAGCCAGCATGTGCTCCCGGAGAGTCTCGGGGAGACCATGGTCTCATGCAGCATCCTCCAGGGAATCCAGGTCTCGGAACAAAACAAAACAGAGCCCACACTGCAAAAGTCATCGCAGTGTCTCTAGTAGGCAAACTCAATGATATGGAGACAATCAGCCACATGTAGAAATCATCCTAGTGAAAATCCACCATGATCCCCACTTCAAGTAACCGTTCCCTTTACATTGTCCCTGTAGGACATCTGTGATGCAGAGTGGGGTACACTGGGGTGGAGTCTGGAGGCCTGGTGCCACTTGACACCATCTAAGTCAGATAGAAAATACATAGAAAATGAATCACCCTTCCTGAGCCCCAGTTTTGTAATCTCTAAACCGGGGTTAGGACACCTCCTACATAGCACTTGTGTGAGGAGT
Organism: Eumetopias jubatus; assembly: GCF_037043125.1. NCBI lineage: Eukaryota > Metazoa > Chordata > Mammalia > Carnivora > Otariidae > Eumetopias > Eumetopias jubatus. Next base: position 37,577,041 of record NW_028274808.1, read on the forward strand.
AAATGGGTTACCTTTGTAAACAGTAAATGGTAAAATTAGTGGAAAAGCTACTCAAACGTAAATCATCAGAGTTATAACTTTATATAACGATGACTGTACTCTTCCTTAAAGTATATATTAAATCTTTTCACTGAGATAATGTAGTGGGAATAACATATTAGCTAATACAACACTGTCAATGGTTTGTTTGTAAGATGAATCTATCATTACAGATCTCTAAGTGTCCAAGGACTTGAATCTAATATACTTGAACTACTGGAAACAAAATGTTTGCCAGGCTGGGGGTACTAAAAATGTTGGCATAAGTAGTCAGGAACTGCAAAAGGCAATGAAGCCAGTAGGGGTGGGTGTTGGGGAGAGAAGCCACAGGGAACATCTGTATTTATTTCTAGGGTGTGTGTTGGCTGTTAAAGTACATTTTTCACCTCTCATCTTGACCAGCGCTAATGAACTTGGTGATTTAGCTCTGGGATTTTCAAGCCGCGTTGTAGCTTTTTCTTACTGCTTACAGTAAACTGCAAGAGTGACAGACTGAAGGAAGAACTACTATACAAAAAGGAGCCAAGACTTGATGATTTTGAAAATCCTCAGTGTCTCTGGACAGCAAAAGATGCTAAAATTAGAAATGGCTTCCAGGTAGTCAGAAAAATGTGGTCTAAAGATAAAGCTGAATGAGACAGCATTATCCTTGGTGAGGACTCCAAACTATCAAAGGATCAGACCATTAGTGGGTCCCAGAGGCTGCTGAAGAGAGTAAGGACACTACACACAGGTTGTCCCAGTGGAACAACAGGGCCTCTGGGAGGTGTGGGGGCTTTGTCTCTGCCTTCTCAATGGGCCCAAAGCTAGAGAAAGGCTTTTCTCCAAGAGATTTCAGGATGGTATTTTTTTCTAATACAACGAACCCCAGTAAGATTCACAGAAATCTCTGAGTTTTTGAGAAAATTATAGTAGTAGAAATACTGTTATTTTAGACTGAAAGGAGTAAAGACAGTAAAAAATGAAAAGGTCAGTAGACCCCAGAATGTCTACTGGCAAGAAGCAGGCCAAGCAAGCTAGCTGGGTGCAAACATGTACTGGTTTTCATGAAAATGGATGACCCAGAGGGCAGACCAAGGTAAGCAGCTTCTGAAGTGTTTCCTAAGATCCCTGTATCCCGGTATTGGTGTCCTGGTGTGACACCCCCCCCCCCCGCCTTGAGAGAGAAGACAAGCAGGGGTGCAGTGGGCAGAGGGAGAAGAAGGCTCCCGCTGAGGAAGGAGCCCGATGCAGGACTTGATCCCAGGACCCTGGGATCATGACCTAAACTGAAGGCAGATGCTTAACCCACTGAGCCACCCAGGTGTCACCCTACTCCCCTTGAGTATGGGCTGGATCTGGTGACTTACTTCTAACAAACGGAATATGGACAGTGTTATTGCACGATTAGGTTATGTGATTTCTCTCTTGTTCCCTCCCACACTGTCTCTTGCCTTCTTTGCTTGCTCAGACTGTCATGAGCTGCCCACACCCAGAAATGCCTCTGGCTAGTATGCCCTGAGAAATGAAGACCCTCATTCCAACAACTTGCCAGGAACCAGACCCTGCCAACAACCACTTGAGTGAGATTAGGGGCAGATTCACCCTTCATGCAGACTTGACTGAAGCCTTAGAAAAAACTCAGAGCCAGAAAACCTAGTTAAACCATGCCTGGATTCTTGATGCACAATCACTGTGACATCGTAAATGTTTAGGGCACCAAATTTATTAATTTTTTTAAGATTTTATTTATTTATTTGAGAGAGGGAGAAAGAGAGAGAGAGAGAATGAGTGGGGAGAGGGGCAGAGGGAGAAGCAGACTCCCTCCTGAGCAAGGAGCCCGATGCAGGACCCGATCTCAGGACCCTAGGGATCATGACTGAGCTGAAGGCAGACGCTTAACTGACTGAGCCACCCAGGCATAGGGCACCAAGGTTAGGGATAATTTGTTAAGCAACAACAAAAATGATCACTGTTATGGATCGAATTATGCCCCCTCCCAATTCATATGCTAAAATTCTAACCCTTAGTACCTCAGAATGTGACCTTATTTGGATACAGTCATTGCAGATGTAATTAGTTGAGGTTATATTGCAGTAGAGTGGGTCTCATCCAATCTGCCCAGTGTCCTTACAGAAAAGGGAAATTTGGACACAGACATGTCTACGGCGGAAAAGGCCACGTGAAGATTGGAGTTAGGCTGCCACAAGCGAAAGAACTACAAGAAGGTGGGTGAGAGGCCTGGAGCATGGTTCCCTAGCACCTTCACAAGGAGCACAGTCTTGCTGACACCTTGATCCTGGACTTCTAGCCTCCAGAGCTGTGAGCGAATAAACCGCTGCCATATGAGCAGCTCTGCTTGTGGCCCTTTGTTACAGTCCTAGCAAACTAATACAGTCAGTAAATGGGTGGAGTGGTGTTAAGGAGTGTCAAGCAGAAGAACAACCAAAGAATGATCTGCTTTCATCCCAGTAGTCTCTGAATCACTGATATCCCCTCCTTAAATCCTGGTAAACCAACCAACCAACCAACAAACAAAACAACCTATGCGTGCCTAATCAAATGCCATCAGCACAGGCTCCTCTCCTCACAGCAGTCACAGGGCTCTGCAATGGGTCGTGGGCTGCCTTGCCCCCCCTGTATCACAGCCTCCTTCATGCAGAAAGGTAAACAGGGTAGAGTAATCAGAGGAAAACAAACCAGGGCACCCTGGAGGCACAGTAACAAAGAAAGGTCGATGTAAGGAGAATCCACATGTATTTTACCTCCTCTATAGATTTATCCCTGAAATAAATAAATAAGTAGAGAGGATTTGACTCTTTTGTGTAAGTTTACAGCACGAATTGACCCATTTAAAGAACCACAGGGTAAATCACTTCAACAAGAAAAAAATCAGCCTCTAATGTGCCTCTTACATAAGTCTGGGCTCTGTGGAGAACACACGCCAGCCAGGTTCCGAATGAGAATGAGTTGTCTCCTAGGGGTCAAGATCCAGCAGTTCTCAAACTCTATACATATTCAATTAATAAACAAAAAGAAATTGATTATGGAAAATTCAGGGCTGAAAAATAGACATTGTGATTAAAATTCATGCTGACTGCTCTCATCCAGGGCTGGCAAGTCCTGATGGGGAAAAAAAAAATCCTTTTTTGTTGACTTTGTTAATACTTGAGAAGAAAGACCGAAGAAATGAATTACATTCCAATGGTCCCAAGAGGAAGCGCTGATTCCTGAGGCAGCATAATGATCTGCGTCTAGCCTCTGACCTTTCCTCCCTGTTGCCTGACAGAGGGAAGGGAGAAGGGAGTCAGGGCTCTCCAGGACCCCGTGTGAGCTGTAAGTGCCAGGAACTGCTGTGCGCCTAACCGATCGCTACAGAAATGTAGGTTATGTGCGTACAGAAAGCTGCACTGAAATATGGTTTAATACCGTTTCTGCCAGATCCTCTGAACAGACTCAGACATATCTTGCCATCAGGGGCTGGTGTGAGTAGTGTATAATCTTTAAAAGCGTTTCATACACACACCAACCAAACATGGAAAGAATATGGAAACGCAATCATGATAACGAGTGACATTTCTCAAGGTGCACCATTTGCAATATTTTGCTTAACTCCCATTTCTGAACGGCAAAGCAGCTTCTGTTAATAAACAGCGAACTCCAATTAGACATCTGTGAATGCTGATCTAAAAGGAACCCTTGGCTGGCATGTGTGCGTCACTAGTTTTCCCACAGTCTATGTGCCTGTGATCCAGCCAGGGTGTGGGGAAGCAGGTTTCCGGTGAGGTCATGAGGCGCCGGGCACTGAACTCCTGTGAGCATGCAGATCCCCCACTTTGTCCTTGATGTCATTTCTTTCCTTTCTTGGCCTTTCACACAGGTCCCTCACAGTCTGACTCCCTGACCGAGAACTCCAGGTCTAGAGAGAAGCGGTTCTCTAAATGGAAACCACCCTCCTGATCCTATGAAAGTATTTAGTTGGCAATTTGGAAGGGAAGGAAACCAATGAGTGGCATAAAGAACGTGGGTCTTGGGGCCAGACCTGGGTTTGATTTTAAGCCCCGCTGTTTACTAATTATGTGACCTGGGAAAATGATTTCGGTTTTCTCAGCTAAGTCACCCCATCTATGAATGGGAATCATGAACATTTGCCCCTTTAGAGCCAGGCGCTGTTGTCATGTGATGAGGACACAGCAGAAAACCAAAGTGGCAAATCTCCACGCCTTATAATTTAGTACGGAGAGACCCCTGATGGATGAAAATAATGAAATTATATGGTGTATTGGAAGGTGATGAGGACTATAAAGAAAAACAAAGCAGGGGAGGGGAAGTGGATGATGTGGGAACAAGAGTTGCAATTTTGAATCCAGGAAGATTGCCATTTTCATGTGCTAGGAACTTGCCAGGTGACAAGTGGTTGTTGGGAGAAAGAGGGGTCAGCAAATCGAAAGATTCTGAGGCCAGAGCACTGCCGAGGACTCCAGGAGCAGCAAAGGGGTCAGTGTGGTTGGAGGTGAGGGAAGGAGGATGAGAAGTTGGAGGAAGGCAAAGGGGTACCTAGAGGTAGGAGGGTTTGAGTGTGTGCCGGCCTTATAGGCCAAGGTGCAGGCTTGGGGTTTTATGATGAACAAGATGGAAAGCGATTAGTGTGTTTTGAACCAAGAAGTGGCCTGATCACTAAGGATTCAGTGAATTAAAAGAAGATGAAGATGAAGAAGATGAAGAAGGGGAGAAGGAGGGAAGGGGAGAAGGGGAGGGGGAGGAGGAAGAGGAAGAGGAAGAAAGGGGAGGGGAAAAAGAAATGTTATGAAGTACTTAGCATACCTAGGTACTTAAAACCCTCCTCACATTCCCCAGAGAATCACACTAATCTTTCTTTCTCTCCCCCTGACCCCGAGATTGTGTGATCTATGCGTACAGTTTTGGTTGGCAATTTTTCTGTGGTCTGAATTAATGGCATGAAACCTAATAAGAAGGAAGTCTGGAAGCAAAACACATTGTTTTGTTAGAGATTCTGATGATTTCTGTGGGTGATTTCTGCCCTGCAGGGGCAAGGAAGTCAGATATGTTTCACCATCCATTCATTGGCAGCTGTCCAGAGATAAGGGTGTTCTTGGCCAATGTCTGTAGATTCACTCCACATATCTGTCTGGAGAGTGCAAGGCTGTGTTCGCCCAAAACAAAAAAGACAAAGACAAGGATAGGGCTGATAGAGTACCTTGTCCATTTGGTGAGAAATTCATTCTGCAATCTCATGATCTCATAGTCATTACATTAATCTGTGGCTGTTTTTCTCTCTACTAACTCCTGCTAAGTAGACAAAGGTCAAAAGAGAGACAGGGATGCAAGAGAAGAAGCAAGCTCACGAATACCCTGCCCTTACAAGATTTGAGGCAGTTGGCCAACTGTGCTGGGTCATTAAAATGTCTCCTGAGGAAGAAAGGCTCAGAACTCCCCAGCATGCATCTCAAGCCTCGCGTTCTCTTTTGAGCACTGGGTGAAACAGTGCTGAGAGACCTCAAATGCCACACTGTCTAAGACTTTTCCCATTCCCAAACCAGTGTTTCTTCACGCAGTCCTTAGCTGAGGGAACAGCTCCACAGTCCAGTCCCAAGCCAGAATTCTGGGAATTGAAGACTCATCACACATAACTGGTGATCGAGTGATGTTTGTTCTACTTGTCAAGTACCTTCCTGAGCCTCTGCATTTCTAGCATTGTTGTGATCATTCAGAACATAAGTTGTTCTACCTCCTCTCCCTATTTCTTACCACATCTTCTAATCCATCCACTGATTTATTAAACCCTTCCTTACTTAAAATTCTCCCATGTCTCCTCATTGCCCAAATCCCTTAGATTTACACATTAGACGTAATTTGGCTACTGAACCACTCCAGTAGTCTTTCTCAATACCTGCCTTCTTGCTTCCTCCTTTCCCCAGCCAAAATGTATTTTATACTCCAGCCATTTTGAGTTTGTTGTTCTCTTAAAATGCACCAAACTGCTTTAAGAAAATCCTTTGTTTAATCTGGTTTCTCTGCCTGGAGTGCTGACCTCAGGGGTGACAGTGTGCCTTGCAGGGCTGCAGTCACAGGGAGGGGAGTTGACCAAGGATCTCCACTGCTGAGCTCTGACTGCTTCCCCCCAGCTCAGCCCAGACCTTGATTGAGGGCAACCAAGATGTTAAGGCAGATCCTTTTCTGGATGGCAGGCAGTCCTTCTGAGGCTGATTTGGGGTCCACTCTCCAAAGGCCATAGAGTGGTCTAGGATACTTCCACCCAACTTTCCTTCCCTCTTTCCCTTACTCAGAGCCAGGCATGCAGTCTGACAGCTTTCCCAGTTTCTCCTGCACCGCATTGCACTTTGTCTCTCAGATCTTTCCCTTAATGATGTGCTTGCACATTTCATCCTCTCTTAGCAGGTGCTTCTCTGGGGACCCAGTCCCAGGCTCATGTAGTGACCATATGATGGTCACTTTTATATGACATATTATGTTATGACCCCTAAGTAAAGTGATACATCCTATGTATACCTATTATATACTACAACTAATAAGAGCACTGTTAATGTTAGAGATGTAAATATTCATACATCTCCCCTGTATCCTACCTGAAATTCCATCACATCTCCTATTATACTGCATTTGCTCATGACAGTGATGCTGTCTTACATGACATCTCTGTACCCATAAAGCTGAGCAAAAATGGCCAGCTCATAACCAAAATTGGTTCATCAGTAACTAGAAAAGTGCTTGGCACATAGTAGATGTTCAATAAACACATATTGAAAGTGTGAATGAATGACGTTCACTGACTAAATGAAGGAATGCCCAAATGAATGGCATACCAGCCTGGAGGGCAAGGGTAGAAACCAATGGTTATAGAGAAACACAAGGGAGAAAGAGAAAATGTTTTCTTTCCTCAAAGGAATAATGGTGAATGAGCAAATTCTAACAGATAATGATCATAAAAAAGATATAGAATTGTCCTTTGGATATTTTAATTAAAAGTATAATTACAAATCAAGTATTTGAAATTTTGTAATTGTATGCTGGCCTGTGTTAGTAGTCGGGCTGTCATTAGTTATGTGGGAGAAGATGCATTGGGCTTGGGTATAGCCTGAATGTTTGAGAAAGGTGGGCAATTTGCTGTGGGGAGCACACAACCTTATCTCTGAATGAGAACGATATAAATGCGCAGATGAGATCTGAGAGAAAGTCATTACTCCCATTTTAAACTGTGTTGTCAAGGGCAAGGTACTTTCATGGGACAATGGGGCCCTAGCTTCCCCGTACCAGTCAGTCTTTCAATTAGGGAATTACTATATTTTAAGAAATATTAGTTAATCCCCAGTGTATCTGCATTTGCAATTCCTCATTTAAGAAATGAAAGCTAATCAGGTTTAAAAACTTGGATTCAAATCCCCGTTTTTCCTTTTGCTACCTGTGTTACTTTGACCAAGGAACATAACCTCCCAGAGCACTAATCTCCTATAAGAGGAGAAAATAGCAAAACTTCCCAGTGTTTTTGAGCATTGAATGAGATAATAAATGTGTGCACCCTAAGAACAGCATCTGACACACAATTGCCGCTCAGTAAACACTGCTGAATTGACAGCCAGGGCTGTGGTGGCATCCAGTGCATTTTAAATGTCTGAGATGAATTTACAACTTGGTATTTCTCCAAAATTGAAATCTACTTGGAAAGGTTTCTCATAATAACCCTCTCCTACTCTTGTGAACCCACTCACTCTTTTGGGCTGGATTCCCAGCTCCAGTTCTGAGGAGAGCTCTTCTTTTCCAGGGTCTGAGAAATTTCTCCAGTGCGGCTCCCATTCTTTAGGTCATCTGACCACCAATCAAGCTTCTGCTGCTCCAGGACTCACAGTCCAGCCCTCAGTAAACACATGCATTTGTGAAGCTGTGCTTTCAGTGACTAATTCTCTGTCCTTCTCCCACTTGGGCCCTTCCTCCATCCCTGTTCCTATTCTCAAATCCTCTTGGCCACTCCCTAGTCCACTTACTAAAACCTGTCTCCTGGAAAGGATCAGATAAACTATTTACACTAGAGATCTTTCAATAAATTAAACTGATACTTATATGAGATAAGTCTCCTCATGCTAAATGTATCACCAACCAGCACAGGCAGCCACACACTCTGCTGATGTCCAGCGAGGACCCCAGGTGATCCCTCCTTGACTTGGACTATAGAGAGGTGTGGTGGCTGTAAAGTATGTCCACAAATTCTTTCACATTCCTCTTTTCAAGCGGAGAAGCCTAGTATCCACCCCAACGCCCCTTGAGTGTGGCTGGACTTGATGGGCTTCTAGAAAAATAGTACAGTTAATGGCATGTATCTTTAGAGACTTGGTTGCACAAGGTACTGTGTCTCCCTCCTCGCTCTTCTTTTTGGATTCCTCCCTCTGGAAGAAGTTAGCCGCCGCTTCATGAGGAGAGAGTCCCGTGGTGAGGAACAGAGGCCTCTTGCCAATAGCCATGTGAGTGTGCCATCTTGAGCGTATACTCTTCAGCCTTATTCAAGCCTGTGGATGACTGCAGCCCCAGGCCATGTCTTGGTATTTTTCCTTATTCACAGAATCTATGAGATAGCAACTATTCCTCATTTAAGCTTTGGCTTTTGGAAAATTTCTTACACAACAGTAGATAGTTAATACAGAGGAAACCTGAACATTCTGATGTTTTAGAGTTATAAGTCATAGGTAGTACATTGTGCTTCAAGGTAGCTGCTGAGTTTCTTGTGCCATCACAGAAAAATGGGGCCTGAAAATGCTAAAAAATTCCAAAGCCATGGTTGACTTTCAACCTAAGATAAGAATGTCTATCAGGTGGTTTTAAGGATCAAAATAATGGCACCTTACATTTATATAGCATTTCATGCCCGATGTCATTTGATCCTCACAATAATCCCATTGGGAAGGTAGGAAAATTATTATTCTACATTTTGTAGATGACTTAAAGTGAACTGCTTAAAGTTTCATAGAACAGAAGTGATATGGGTGGCAAGAGAATTCAGGACCCCTGAATTTCAATCTAACATAATTTCTTCTATATCATACTCTCGGCATGAATCCCATTCCTATGCCAATGACTGTGTTAGTTAATACAGGAGAGAAAAGAAAGAAATACTTACCGATTATTCATTCTGTGCAAAGAAGTACACCAGGTATTTCTTTTTTTTTTTTTTTAAGATTTATTTATTTATTTTGAGAGAGTGAGAATGAGAGAGAGAGAGAGAGTACATGAGAGGGGGGAGGGTTAAAGGGAGAAGCAGGCTCCTTGGCGAGCAGGGAACCCGATGCGGGACTCGATCCTGGGACTCCAGGATCATGACCTGAGCCGAAGGCAGTCGCTTAACCAACTGAGCCACCCAGGCACCCTACACCAGGTATTTCACATACTTTATTTCATTTAATCATCATATCCAATGGCACAGCTCTTGTTAACATCAGTTTTCAGATAAGTACGTTTGAAAGTGAGGGAAATTAACAAGAGCATCGCCAGTGGCCACTTCTGCCACTCGAGGGTATAGGTATTACAGGTGTCATATATATCAAAGTCACTACTATTCCATCTTAGTACTTCTGTCCTTAAAATTCCTTATAGTTACAACCTGACATGATAAAAGATGGGATTATCCCTAAGTAATTTTGTTACTTCAAGGCATTTGTATTTGGGTAAAAGGCAAGTATAGAGCAGGCTTCATCTACAACTGCAACCAAACCCCCAACTTCTGCTTCTGCTTTGGAAAATTACAATCCCATCACTGTCTTAAAAAACAAACAGAAATTCACTAAACAAACTAATCTAGATTTTGGAAACACATCAGTGAGAACACTAGACATAAACTTTTGTCTTCACAGAGCTCACTTGAAAGGGTTAAACAATTATAAATACGCTAAAATCTTTGGGGGGGAATGCCATTCTGCCTCATGCCACTTCCTCATCTAGTCCAGTAGGATTATCAATAGCATTTCCCCCTCCCTAAAGAAGTAGTATTCGCCAATCTTTTTATTGGTTCTTCATCAACCACCTCTCAAATACTTCTTAGTCACCATCCCAGATTTCCCAAGCAGGCTTCAAGATCAACAGTGACAACAATAGCAGCAACTAACACATAGAGCTGAGAGCTTGCCTTGGCAGAGCACCATGCTTAGCCTTATGGTAATGATCTTATTGGATTCTCATAACCCTGTGAGATTGGCACTGGTATCTCCATTCTACAGATAAAGAACCTGAATCCCAGAGAGGTTAAGCTACTTTCCAAACATCATGCAACTAGTGAGTTATGTGACAACTAGTGACTGCCAGAGCCCATGTTCTTTATTAGGAAGTATACAGCCTCTCCTCCAGACCATCAGTCCTTCCTCACTGATAAGACTGAACTCATGCAGCTGAAACTCCCCCTGCCTCCTTCTCTCCAATGAATAATGTACCTATGATCCCTCTACTCTTCCTCCTGCTCTCTGCCCCTATCTTCTCTAGGTTCTCTCTCATTCTATGCAAAGTTAAGTCATCCAGTGAATACTCTATTCCCTCATTTCCCCTTCCTCACCTCTCACTCGCCCTTCAACACGCCAGTCTATCTTCTCTCCTGACCACTCCACATACTGCCTTCACTAAAGTTATCAAAACAGTGCACTTCCAAATTTCCAGACTTATGCAGACAGCGCTTGGCCTGTGTCTTACCAGATTTCTCTCCTGCTATCACTGCCTATCTGCCTCCTTCCTAAAAATCACTGCCTATCACTCCCTCATTCTTCAAAATCTGTCCAGTGTTCTGAGATCCTAGCCACATGATTCCCCTACCTATATAACTACTCCTTTTGATCTCCTTCATATAATTTCTTCCAACCACACTTAAATTTTGTCATTTGCCAAGGTTTCATCCTCGCTCACCTCTCTTTCATTCTATATCCTCTTTTCATTCAATAGCACTTTCACTCATTGTGTGAATGAGCACCTCTGTCAGGATTCCTAAATCTATATTTCCACTCCTAACTGATTTTGTAAACTCCCATCCAAACTCTTATGTCTAATTTTTATTGGACAGTCATTCTTAATGCTGCACAGATATCTCAAACTTAACATGAATAAAAGGGAACTCATGATTTTCCTCTCTCTCTCTCTCAAATCAGTTTTTCCTCCTTTATTCAAGCAATGTCAGCAGCCATGCAGTTTGAGTTTGATGTCCAGGCTATTGAACAGAGCCCACCTGCACGCGTCTGTCCTTCACTGCATAGTGCCCTTCATGTCTTAGATGACGTCCTTAGCCCTTCTTCCACCTAGTGCTACAATCGCCCTCCCAGTCCAGAAGCTCAGCACCTCTTGCCTGGACTACCTCACTAGACTCATAATTGTTGTCTCGTTTCTAGGCTTTTCCAACCTGCTGCCAGAGTGATATTTTTCAAGTCCTTCCATGTGACTCCACTACCTGTAGGATAAGTATTGTCTGTCTGTCTGTCTCTCTCCCCCTCGTTCTCTTTAATGACCTTGAGGACCACTTATTCTAGCTCCTCTCTCCTGCTAATGTCTCAGGCCTATTTCTCTCTCTCTCTACACTCCAGGATCTTTTCTAAAGGTATAAATCAGCCTTTTCTCATGGTGGTGTCACTTCTTAGACCAACATCCTTACCTTTCATTGATTCACTAAAAACTCACATCAAATTCCACCTCTTACAGGGAAGTCTTCTCAACAGCCTGAGTTGGCTGCCCCTCTGTGCTTCCATAGTACTCTCTGCCTACCCCTGACATGACATTTCCCATCTTTTGACCTAGCACAGATTGGTAGGTTAAGGTCAGATTGCACTGGGCTGTATGAGACAAGAAGAGGAGTTTGGATTCTCTTCTGAGTTCAGTGGGAAGCCTTCAGTGGATTTACAGTGGAGAAGAATAAAATCTGATCGCATTTGTAGAAGCTCACTTTAGCAGCTATGTGAGGAATGGCATATAAGAAGGCAAATGTGCCCACTGGCAGCAAGTTAGGAGGTTGATGCAGGGGAGCCCAAAAAAGATAGAGACCGGAGGCTTGGACGAGGATGCCAAGAGCAGAGATGGAGGAATGAGATACACAAAGGCAGCGTCATAGTACTGGCTGAGAGGTTAGACAAGGAAATGGGAAGGAAAGGCATCAAGGTTAGCTTGCAGGGCACCTGGGTGGCTCAGTCAGTTAAGCGACTGCCTTCGGCTCAGGTCATGATCCTGGAGTTCTGGGATCGAGTCCCGCATTGGGCTCCCTGCTAGGCAAGGAGCCTGCTTCTCCCTCTGACCCTACCCCCTCTCATGTGCTCTCGCTCTCTTAAATAAATAAATCTTTAAAAATAAAAAGGTTAGCTTGCAGACTTTTGCCTTGAGCAACTAGATAAATGATGGGTAGTGCTGTTTAGAGATGTGGGGAGCCCAGGGAAGGAGGTATAAGGTCATGGAGGGAAATCAAAGTGTTCTCTTTTTAATCATGTTAAGTTTGAGATGCCCGACTACAGAGTCTGGAGTTTGGAAGAAAGGGGAAGGTTGGATTTGATAGTATGTATTAAATGGATTAGATCTCTTCTGGAAAGTGTGCTGATAGGAAAGAATAGAGCACCAAGGAAGGATACTATAAGCCCCTCTGTGACCAACATTTGTGCCAGCCAACTGGTCTCTACCCCCACCCATTCACAAAGTGGTAAAACTATTTTCTTTAGAATGATCTTTCATAATCCTGTCAAACTTCACACACACACACACACACACACACACACACACACACACACACACACACACACAAAGTAAAATAGACAATTTCCCCAAGGGAAATTGGATATTTTATCATAACTTGTTGTCCTGAACAAATTATATAAATAATAATACTTCCAACCACAGATGGCCCATTTCCCATGAAAGCTCTGCAATAAATCCCTGAGCCATAGCACCAGCAGAGTTTGTGTTTTGCTCATCAATGAGAAAACAAATCATTGCATCTCTCCCTTCAAATTAATCTCAGTATGCGGATAAAATCATGTATTCTCCAGGTAATAGTTTAAATTTTTAGTATTCTGGGTATAATTCATTCCTAGCTGGATATCAATTATCTGACACATGTGAATCTAGAATATTTTCATTAAAGACATACGGTTCAGTTAAAAAAAGAAATGGTCTTTCATTTATAATTTTTATATGTACCTAAAGCAAAGAGATTCAGAATGGTACTCATTAATAAAACAAGTTTATCTTCCTGAGAAAATTGGAAACCTTTGAAGTCACTCTATTTTTGGTTTGTTTAATTTTTTTTCAAAGAGGGACCAAATGACTCAGCGCTTGATGTTTTGCCCTCTCATTTGGCATTTGAATATTCTGCCTTATATTGTTATTTAGCAGGTTTATTAGTGTACTGTGGTGGTTTTGTTGCATGGCTACAAAACATATATGCTACAAGGCATGGCTAGGCTGATCGACATTTCCTAGGATTCTCTTCCCTGTCCATTTCTGGTCTTGTTTTTTACACTCAGAAGGTCAGCACTCCTATAGCTCACAGTATCAGATCCTCCCACAGAAGGGTCACTCCACTGAGGTCGAAGGTGGTGGCCACTGACCTGTTTCTGTCCACCCTCACAGGTTCCAGCTCATGCTTGGGAATTCAAGCTTGTCCTTGCCCTTCCCTACTTTATATCCATTCCCTTTCCAGAAGCCTGTCCTGCATATGTCAGGCTCCAGCATCAGATGTAAAGGCAACAGTTTTAGAGTGTGCTTAACCAGCTCCCACAATTGTCTAAGGTCAAATCCCTATGTATGTGTGTGCGTGTGTAAGGGTTGTGTGTATGAATGTGTGTTTGTGTGTGTGTCTGTGAGAATCTCTGTGTGACAGTGTGTGTCTATGTGTGAGTGTATATCTGTGTAAGAGAGTATGTGTGTGTCTCCGTGTGTCTTTGCGCATCTGTGTGTGAGTGTGTGAGTGTCTATGAGAGTGTGTGTGAGTGAGACTATGTCTCTGTGGGAGAGTGTGGGTGTGTATAAGTGTGTGCCTCAGTATGAGTATGTCTGTGTGTGAGAGTGTGAGTCTGTGTGTGAGTGTAGGTGAGTGTGTATCTCAATATGAGTGTGTGTCTGGGTGTGACTGTGTGTCTGAAAAAGCGTGTCTATGTGAGAGTGTGAGTCTGTGTGAGTGTGTGTCTGAGTGTGTGTCTGAGAAAGCGTGTCTGTTTGTGTCTTTATGTGCATGTGTGAGTGTGTATGTCTGTGTGAGAGAGTCTGTGTGAGAACGTGTGTGTATGTGTGTGCATATGTGTATATGTGTGTATGACAGAGGAGTGTGAAAGAAGAGGGAGGCACCTCCCGTGGTTTTGCTTCTCTGATTGAATCCTGGCTGATACAATGTTCATGGTACTGCTCTTTCTCTCTGCCCCTTTCTCTACTTTGGAGGTTACACCTGCTCTCCAGGCTTTAACTTTCACCTACCTAGCTGACTCCAAAATCTTCATTTTAAGCCCTGGCTTGTATCTGAATACCAAACTCGCATCTAACTACCTACAGCACGTTCCGACTTGGATAAAGTACCATGACTTCAAAAGCAATGTGTCTAAAACTTAACTCACTAAGGCTCTTCCAATCTCTACCCATACCCCAGGCTGGAGAAAGGCAGGCACCTGTGACTCTCCTCTGTTGTCCTGTCAACAATGGTTAGCAAATGGTTCTTCAGAGCTCTAGAGAACAGCAGGGCCCAGGGAAAAAGTTCAGTGGGTAGCTGACATGTCTACTTCTAATAGAGTTCTATTTTTATGAAATTCCACATACTATTTATTTTAAAAGAAGTTTCTTCTATTTAATCTGAGCTCTCCTGCAAACCCTTCCTCTCTGCCTGCCACCTAGCTACACATCGTCGTCTGGCCTTCTCACTGGGTCATCTCTGCGCTGGCAGGGCCCTTTCCCTCACCCAGTGAGAGCACTGGTAAGGAACTCCTTTACTTCGTTCTTACCCCAGCCATCGTGGTCATCATGGTATCGAAACTTCAGCAAGACTCCCCTGGCAAAAACCAACCATTACCTCCTAAGTGACAAACTCCGGATTTTTTTAGTCCTTTTCCTGCTTGACTTTTTGGTATTTAGTGACTCTGAACTGAAATATTCACTTCAGTTCAACTCATTCTTGAAATGATTTTCTTCCTTGGCTTCTGAAGCACTAATCTATCCTGTTCTCCTACTTAGGAAAGAAATATAAAATGTGTCATTATGAGAAAAGATACTGACTTCTCTTCCTTTGTCACCCTGTGTGTGTGTGTGTGTGTGCACATGTGTGCATGAATGTGTGTTTACCCTTGTTCTTATCTATAAACACTCCTTGAATGATCTCATCTATTCCCATCTCATCTACTTCAACAATCTGCTATGAGCTCATGATTCCCCAGTCTGTATCTCCAGCCATCATTTATTTTCAGAACTCCAGACCCAAAAACCTAAATGCCCACTGGCATCTCCACCTAGTTGCCACTAAACTCAGCCCACCCCAAACTGAATTCATCCTTGTTCCCCAGCTCATCTCATCCAAGAACATTTCTCTCATTTTCATGTCTGCACTCACCACTCCCTTCTCTCAATTCTTTGAGTGATATTAGGTAAAATCACTATCATATATTAGTATTGTAATGCTCTTTTATTATGTTTGTTTGTTAATTAGTTTTCTCAGTTAAACCCTATGCTTCTTGAAGACAGGGATCACACTACTGGCCGGTCTTATATCCCTGTGATACCAGACATTAGCTAGACATCGAGTAAATATACAGAATGGAATTGAATTGAGAATGCTCAAGTATTACAGCTTTAGAAAAGGAGGACATGCCAGGAAGTCATAACTATATCTGCTATCTAAATCCAAAGGTAACAGATGCAATTCATTTTCTTTGAACACCATAGTAGGAGAAATAGTTTTAAAGTAAAAAAATAAAAATAAAAAAGGAGAGGAAATGTTCTAAACTAGATTTTAAAATTTGACTTAGAAAAATGTTTTAAAAATTGTTTTGGCCCACATCATTCTGCACGACTTGATGCATTTCTCTTCACCTCCAACTCAATGATTGCACCCATACAGATGGGAATGGATGATAAGGACATGATTTATTAGACTACAGTGGTTCTGTTCCTTTGACTCTGAAAACCAGTCAGAGACTATGGTAGCAGGGAGGAGGCTCAGAAACAGAAGTGGGGCTTCTTAGCCCCTTCCCATCCCTACCTTTGTTCTCCATGGTCAGACCACCCTCAGGGGCAGCCATTGGCCTACACCCAGTAGCTGAAGGAGCTACTTATTCCCTGTCTTTCCAAAGCACAAAAACGGGTGAGTCATGAGGTCAGGTACATCTATGATGATTATTCCAGAATAGTTGAAATCTTTGCTTTTATGAACACTAAGCTAAAGAAACCAAAGAAATCACAATGGACAAAATTGTAATGGTAAGGGAGTCTAGAAATATTTTTGTGTAGAAAAAATATTTAACTCATTAAGTGCTATGTTTCTCACTTGTCTTTCTGTAAGTCCAGAGTATAGGAGCAAATATTATCTCTTCAAGCTTGCCTGGCCCCGGGCCCAGACAGGCCAAGTTTGCCCTTGCCTACCAGTTCCCCCTCCAGCCTTCTCTACGTGACTCAAAGATGCCCTCCATATTTCTATCTCAGGCCACTCCCACCTAAACTTCTCACAGGTAAGATTCTGATATTTGTTATTTACACATCCTACATCTCATTATGCCATTATCCCTGGGACTTCTATGAGAAAGTAGACAACAATATTTTTTTTCTGTGGTAAAAAATAATTTGGCAGTTAGCTAGCATGTGTGGATGTGGGGAAGGGTATCACTGTGAGGGAAGAAAACAACTCCCTGAAATCACATCATAAGGCAGGTCAAGTGTTACAGCCTGTCACATTCTCTCCTGAGAATGAAGAAATTATTCACAATTAGCAGGGAATATTGTGGAATGATATCCATGATATTCATTGACTTCAGTCATTCAAATCCTGTGCTGGTCTCAACCCTAATTAAGCAGTTGAGAAAAGAAAGAATATTAATTGTTGAGAATTCATTCTGGGCCCAGGATGAGATATTTTAATCAAAAGATCCAGAAATAATCCTACTTCTAGGTTAAAAAAAAATTACCCACATGGTAGTAAAAAAAAAAAAACACCAAAAAACTGCTTTCAAACAATAAACCAATTCTTGTTATGAAAATCTGATTCAGTCTTACTCTTGTATCTGTGCATTATCTCATAGGAGCTAATCATTTGCTATCATTTCCTAAAACCATACACTAGAGAAAGTGTTATGAGCATGAAGGCAGAAAGAATAAGTAGAGTGGTTTCTAACAGAAGTTGGACAGATAAATGTCTCTAATTCGTCATTCTTTGATCACAAATGTCATTTATTCTTAACGTAATTTTCATTCCTGGTTTCTTCCCTCACTTAATATACTATTAGGTGTTACCATAAATTTGCTATGGTAAATTACCATAAATTAGTAATGAGGGCTCTTCAAAAAAAAAAAAGAACACAGAAAATATGAAGTTTTGAGGGAAGAAAGTAGTTTTGGGGGGTAAGGCCTTTGAAGTCCATACAACAAAACAACAAGTACTTCTTGGTGCCTCATCCTGTTTGTACCTGACATCCCCGATGGCTCCTGAGCCTGACTTCTTTCTTCCCTGTATAACTCAGGTTCGAGGCTACTTTGGACACTAAAAGCTGCACTTAGAACCTACATTTTTGGTGATGACATTGTGCAGGCAGGCACAGTGGTCCATGTTGTGCCCGGTCCCCCAGCTGCACTCCACAGCCAACTGCTCAGAGAGCTCCCTGACCTTCATCACTGAATGGAGGCTCTCTCCAGCAATTTCAATGGAACCAAGAATTGAGGGAATCACAAAACTTTAGGGTTTAGGCATTTAAAAAATTACATGAGCACTTTAAAGATAGGAAATGTAACATTAATTTGTTATCCTCTACTAAGCAATTTAGAACTTGTCACACTGTGAGCCTCTTATTTGTTAAATTATTGACCTAATCAGTGGACGTTTTGGTGTTCCTTCACCATGACATGTCACCTTAGGGAAAACCTCCAGACCATGAGGGGACCAAATTCTATCCAGAGAAATGAACTCTCTAGATTCACTATAGAAATATCACTTGCAGTTTCTAGAAGGTTGACTCATAAGTTACCTGCTACAGGGTTTCTTGAGAGTTAAACTTGAAAGGGGCCTCTCCAATGTATACATATGTTGAAAACATTGATATATCTTTTCCTTGTACTGATGTTTTCCTGACATACTGGTATAAGAGAACCTGACTTCTTTCTTTTACTTTTAAAAAGGGAACAGCCTGGCTGGCTCAGTCGGTTTAGCATCTGACTCTTGATTTTGGCTCAGGTTATGATCTCAGGGTCGTGAGATGGAGCCCCATGTCGGGCTCCTCACTAGGCATGAAACCCGCTTGAGATTCTCTCTCTGCATCTCCCTCCCCCCAACTCCTGCACACACTCCCTCTCAATAAATAAATAAATAAATAAATAAATAAATAAATAAATAAGGAACAGATGTTCACCACTAAATTTCCTGGCTATAGTGAACATCTCAGATTACATTTTATCTGGTCTTTCTTTTCCATGGGAGGCACATTTTCACCTGCAGGCCTCTTACATAATATGGAATAATACAAGCATGGTATCTGGTTCCGAGACTAAGAAATTGAAACCTGTATAGTTGACTTCCAAACCTTCCAGGTCTCGAGGCTGCTGAAAAATCTGAAGATTTCCCCTACTCAGTTGCCCTGAGTAAGAATTATGCTCACCTAAAGCTGGATTTAAAATGAGTAACTTTAGGACACCCAGCTAAACCCATCAACGACTGAAACCTAAAGTGTCTTTTTCTGATATAGATACTCAAGGACATAGATTCTAATTTAGTAAGTTGTCTGACCATGAAAATATTACCTATTAGTAAGTTTATCTTACTTAGCACTGAAAAGATGTTAGGAAACGAAATCTATTATTTCAAATTTATCCATTGTCAGGGAAATAAAATTAGAGGTCTGAAACTCATCTACTTCAAGGTTATTATAAGATCTTTTTGTTAGAACAGAAATAAGTTCAGTGGTGAAGGTTTTGGAAATCAAAAAGAGTAAAGTGCACATGTTATCCTGTTAGGTGTCTTTAGAAGAAAGGGCACTTGAATAAGGAAGAGAAAAGACATAACTCTCTGGAGAGTATAATAGCACCAGAGGCTGTGGGTAGAGCTTTGAACTGGTTGTGTCCTGAGCTTGAAATATCACCAACATTTCTGAAAGCTAGCTTTATAGATTTTGATTTGTATTTGACTACTCAGCATGAAATAGACAGATTTTTCTGTGACCCTAAAAGCTATAGAAAAACACACATTTTCTATTTGCTGTTAAGGACTATTAAGAGTGACAGATATATACGACTATAATGATGGTTATGTAAATTTATATTCTGACTAAAGTCCAGATTCTGGCTGTCTCTGGCTATTCTTAACACAACATAGAATGGTCTAGATAATATTAACTCAAAGAAAAAAAAAACACAAAAATCTTCAAAATATTTATCATTAAGTTATAACTTAAATAATAGTGGCCTAAGCTTAAAGAAATGTTACCCTCATACACAGAGATCATTTATTTCTGGAGAAAACCCTTCCAATTCTGAAAGATCAGACGTTTATCAAACACTGTGACTCAAAGCTGGATTTAATCAGCTAATGTTGAGATTAGCCAGAATCTAGTTTGAGCACGTAGATTTTGGAGTAGAAAGAATATACTTTTTAAATGGTAAAATAAAAAAATGCAAATGGGAAAGAAAAATAAACTCATATACTCAGAATGATAAAGAAATTCTATCCAGGGAGTCTCAGAGAATGTTAGGACAGTGATTTTTAGAAATTCAGCCAGGAGGATTCTTCAATTTATCTTTTTTCAAGGTGTATAATCCATGGTCTTTGGAGCAAAATGTGCTAATTACAGGTGTTTGACAAAATGCAACCGGTAATAAGAGAGCTAGATAAAGCAGAAAACCTGAGTAGGAGCTGGGGTATAAAGACCACATGTAATGGGGGATATTCAGATAATGTTCTTTCTGGTATTGGGAGATTGTATATCAAGTTTGAAACTGTTGTATAAAATGAGGACCCAGAGAAGGTAGAAAGCATGTAAACACAAGAAACTCAAAATGAGGACATTCTTGGAAGGCATTTCTCAGATCACTCTTCATACCCAACTGTCTGATTAAGGTAAGTTTGGGTTCTAAACACTGAGCAGGCTTGTATTTGTGTGTGAGTCCAGAAGGCCTAATCTTGGGCAAGAAATGAGAGTTTGCTATCAAGAAGTCTGGGACAATCTTGCAGAAACAGTAGTGGAACTGAAGTACTAAATGTTACCGCAACATTCACCTATTCGTTCTTTGAGGCACATTTCAAATGCAATTTCATTAATATGAAATGCAATGACATTTATTTATTGACAAAAAAAATCATGCCAAGTGCTGTATTGTCTATACATTTTAATATTTTTTGCTATTGTTGTTTTTGGTGTTCTTAAAACTCAATTCTTGGGGCACCTGGGTGGCTCAGTTGGTTAAGCATCTGCCTTCGGCTCAGGTCATGATCCTGGAGTATTGGGATCGAGTTCCACATTGGGCTCCCCGCTCAGCTGGAGTCTGCTTCTCCCTCTGACCCTTCTCCCTTTTGTGCTCTCACTCACTCACTCTCTCTCTCTAATAAATCTTAAAAAAAAAAAACTCAACTCTACAGTCAGTTTAAGTTTTTTTTTTTATAATCTGCTATATTTTCCTAATGTGAAAACTAAGTCACAGAGAGGCCTTTGAGTAACATGCTCACACAGTTAGCAGATGGCGAAGCAAGGATTGAACCCAGATGGTCTCATTCCCAAACCGCTTCATGGCACTCACTTCTCAATCACCTTTCCTAATGGTCACCAACCAGATGCAATGACTCCTTCCTCTCAATTCCAACATTTTGTACCTCTTACGCTTACCATATCCTATTTGGTTCTTAACTGTAATTACTTGACTACATGTTGCATCCCGTCAACTAGATTATAAACTTGGTAAGACATATAATTATCTCTGCCTCTCCTTCTGTTGTCCCCAAGGCCTGTTTAATGCCCTGCACGTAGGTGTTCAATAGATTTTGGTCATGGGATTGAATTAAATGGGGTGAGGGGCAGATTGGTCCAATCACTCACCACTACCCCATCTACACTATGGAAATCATAGCCAAGTGGACCTGCTCAATCGTCTCTTCCACCCTAAGGAGAGGTGATAGATAGCTGAATAAGATAATGCAACCAAGGGCAAGTTTCCATTTTCATCCCATTCCTCTCCCTACTTCCCCAACAAAATTGACCTAAATGAAGTGAGATCTTTCATTTATTTAATCCAATTCCCTGGCATTTTAAATGCTGTTAAAACTCAATATTCTACTGAAGTCCGGTTGGAGTAAAAGTCAATGGCAGCTAAAGATAGTTTACAAATGGACATACTCTAATTTCTAATGAACTCTGGTGAAATGTGAGAGAAGTGATTATAGTAACTTACAGAAGACCCAGAAGGAGTGTGAGTCCAGAAGCTTGAACTGCTCAGGTGAGGGGCCAAGGTCTACCTTTGAATCGTCCCAACTCCCTCTTACTTATTCCTGTGCTTAAGAAGTCACCAGCATTATGTTCCATACTCATAGCTTGGAATAAAGTTAAAAATAAGCCTCTTTATCTTTTTATACAACCAACTCCAACCCCTTTTGCCCGAAGTCATAAATATTTGAAAAGCCCCTTTGCCTTTTGTTTAAGGCCAGGTCTCCAAGATACCTCTCCTCTCATAGGGCTAACTCTTCAAGGATTGGTCAGCTTCTGGACCACCCAGCAACAGAGAAGTAAACACAAAAGAATTATTTTACAGCCAATCTTCTACCAGCTGAAAAACATTAAAAAGTTAAAGAAGCTAAACCTCAAAGTCATAAAATTAGAGAATGTTAGAAATGACAGCGTCTTTGATGACCCCCATTTTCCAGCCCCCACCTGTTTCGATGAAGACATTGAAGCTCAGTGAGGAGACACGATTTGTTCAAAACCACCCAGAGAAAGAAAGAACAGCTGCCACATGCAGCAATATGAATGCATCTCCAAAACATGATGTTGAGTTGAGTAAAAGAAGCCAGACAGAAAAGAATGCATACTATATTATTCCACTAAGTTCCAGTGCAGGCCAAACTAAGCTGTGGGGACAGAAATCAACATTTGGCTGGGTGGGTGGGTGTGAGCCTAAAAGGGGCCCAAGAGAACTTTTGGTGGTTATTAAAATAATGTTCTGTACTTTGGGCTGCCAGTGACATGGTGGACACAAGTGTCAAAACCCCATCCCACTGTACCACTAAAATCTATTCATCTTGCGTGTAAATTGAGTCTCATCAGACTGATTTTAAAATAGTTGGGTTTTGTTGTTGTTGTTGTTGTTGTTAAAAGCTGCACGGGGTGTGAGGTACGGTGCTGACATGGGGGGGGTCTAGCTATGTGCCTCCCAGGCCAGGCCTGTTGGGCTCCACCACCCTCCTTCCAGCTCTTTTTCTTCTTGATGCAAATGCACTCTTCGGAACCAAGTCTTGGTGACTGGTCCTGGACAACTCGCTGAAGCAGCATATGAAAGAACATGAGAAGTATCCAGTGGGGGCCACAATTAAATCCAAGACATTAAATTATCATCTCACAACTACTCTGGAGACAGCCAGGACTTATGCAAATTTCAAGCAAGACAAAATAATGATTATCAGTCCCGCCAAAAGGAGGGAGCTAGCAAATGAGTGAGCTAAAGAAAATTAGGTGCCGTTGGTAATTCTAGAAGTAATATGAAAGAATGAAAGTGTTCCCCATTTAGTTCTTCTCAAGCCTGCAAGGGCCTAATCTAGTCACATACTGTAATTATAATGTATCCCTAGGTATGGTGTATATAGCAAAAGCATGCAAGTGAGACTTGGAAAAATAGAGCTTTCAGGATTGTGCATTAGTCTATATAGAGAGATGTATAGCTTTTCTCTGGCTTCTCTGGAATTCTCTCTATAGGCTGTTGTCTCTTCCTTTTGAGAAGTTGAACTCTGTTTCATCAGAGGCCTTCCTCAAAGAAGGAAGGGCTCTTGACAGTAGTGGACTTGAATGTTCTGCTTATTAAAAACAGGGCTAGAGAACATCTCTGACCCACAGGCCTGCCACATCCCTGTCCCTCATGCCTGCAGCAGGTTCCCTATTTTTTTTAATTTAAATTCAATTAGCCAACATCTAGTACATCATTAGTTTCAGATGTAGAGTTCAATAAATCATCAGTTGTGTATAACACACAGTGTTCATCCCATCACATGCCCTCCTTAATGCTGATCATCCAATTACCCCATCGCCCTACCCACCTCCCTCCAGCAAGCCTCAGTTTGTTTCCTAGAGTTAAGAGTATCTCATGGTTTGTCTCCCTCTCAGATAACTTCCCATTCAGTTTTTCCTCCCTTCCCCTATGATCCTCTGCACTGTTTCTTATATTCTACATATGAGTGAAACCATATGATAATTGTCTTTCTCTGATTGACTTTTTTCCTTCAGCATAATACCCTCCAGTTCCATCCACATCAATGTAAATGGTAAGTATTCATCTTTTCTGATGGCTGAGTAATGTTCCATTGTGTGTGTGTACACACACACACACACACACACACACACACACACACATATCACAAGCTCTTTATCCATTCCTCTGTCAATGGACATCTCAGCTCTTTCCACAGTTTGGCTATTGTGGACATAGAGCAAGTTCCTATTTACAGCACCTGGGATTCCCTTTGGCTAGAAAGGCTTGGTGACATGCCATAAGCCCCACTTCCTAGAAGAGCCATTTTGCACAGCCAGAATCATAACCTGGGACAAGCAAAGCAGTTGCCTTGGGTTCTAGATTTCACCCTTGATTCCAAGCCTTTCCTAGCAACTTACAAATTATCAACTGAAGGGAAATAAGTTTCCCTCTTTGGGAAGCAAAGCAGTTGCCTTGGGTTCTAGATTTCAACCTTGATTCCAAGCCTTTCCTAGCAACTTACAAATTATCCACTGAAGGGAAATAACTTTCCCTCTCTGGGAAAGGTGTTCTGTTTTAAAGCCTGTCTTATGCCCTGCTTATCCCAGTTGTTACTGGTAATATATATATCCTATGTTTTTCAGAAAAGAAAACTATTTTTTTAGAATGTTACACATTCTAAAGAAAACTTTCTTATGAAAAAATACAGCACAATACCAAAGTCCCAAACCTTCTGATTATTGAAATTCTTGGTTAGGGGCACCTGGGTGGCTCAGTCGGTTAAGTGTCTGCCTTTGGCTCAGGTCATGATCTCAGGGTCCTGGGAATTGAGCCCCACGTCAGGTTCCCTGCTCAGTGGGGAGTCTGCTTGGGATCTCTCTCTCTCCCTCTCCCTTTACCCCTCCGCCACTCTCATGCGTGTGCTCTCTCTCTCTCTCAAATAAATAAATGAAAACTTAAAAAAAAAAACTTGGTTCGTGCCAATAAACCTCATTGAAAATTCCACAAAAAATATCTAGATCTTTAGCCTTTGAAGACATACATGCATTGATTTGTTGCTCATTTATTTGCTTGCTTCCAAGTATTTCCTGGGGTTTTAAACTGCTTTTACTTATTAAAAGTAAAAGTTCTTGGTTCTTGATGGTTGGTATATTTGTAAAACTATCTTATTTATTATTATACACTCCTCAGATAACTAACTGCTATTCTAAATGCAGGAACTAAATTCCAGGGAATTTAAAACAAATATATTCCAGATCTGAAAATTAGTCTAAATATCCATTCAATCACTCGACCATTTATTTCACTTAAGAAATAAATGAATATGATGGGAAAATTAATAATATGAAGGATTTATTTGAAAGATTCATAATAGTTGGGAAAAACTGCAGAAAAAGCAATGGATATTACCATTTAAAGCTTCTTCTCAAAGGAGAAGCACATGTAGAAATTTCTACTAACTTTTGGTCAGCCTGATTTATTCTCTTAGACACTTGTGTCTCCTTTTCAACCAACTGAAGTATCAAAGTAAGTAATGACAACTTTTATATCCATTATTTCTAGGTAATGTAATGTCCTGAGACTTGAAGTGTTCCCTAAACTCAAATTTAAGTACATTATGGGGGAACTGTTCATTACTCTACAGTATGTACCCATGTGCCTTTAAATTTCATTTTAATCATTTGTACTAATTGACAGACTATATCTCCTGGAAACCCTGAAAAATCTACTAATAGGCAATTGCTTCATATGTCAGTGTGGTCATTTGCATTTCTAAACCTTTAATCTCATTAGATACTTAATATTTCTCTTGCCATTTAATAGTGTAGCAAAATTTGACTGCCATTTTGCTGTTTATGATATTTGCCAAAAAAAGAAAAAGTCTCTTTACTACTAGTAAAAAGCAATATGATAATAATGGTATTATTTAAGTATTATTATAATAGTAATAGTACTGATGGCCGATAACCTGACTTCTGCTCTTGGGTCTGCCAACCAAATATTTTTGGTGTCTTGGACAAGTCACTTCTGTGAATCTTAATTTTCTAACCTATAAAAAGGAGCTGTGAACATCTGGTCATTAACAAGGATGCTGTGCATATTATATATAGTAACACTTTTAGAGCGCTTTAATTTGTTGCTATACCCCAGTTGCACAGAGGTGTCACTCTAGTAACAGTGGTTGCACCCTTGCCATAGCCACCGTCATCATTGTCATCATCATTATTGGCATAGACAAAGAAGAAGGTGCCCAGAAAAACATGACTAAGGGATACTTGTGGAACAAGGTAAGTAGGTTTCAAAATGTATCCATTTCCCAGGGCTACCTTAAAAAAAGTACCACAAACTGGGGGGCTTAAAACAACAGAAATCTATTCTCAGTTCTAGAGGATGGAAGTCTGAAATCAAGGTGTCAACAGCTCCTTCCAAAAGCTCTAGAAGAGAATCCTTCCTTGCTGCTACCAGCCCCTGCTGGCTCCTGGTGTTCCCTGGCTTGTAGAAACAATCCCAGTCTCTGCCTCTGTTTTCACATGGCCTGCTTCTCAGTGTGTCCTAATATCCCTTTCCTTCCTTTCATAAAGACACCATGCATTGGATTTAGGGCCACCCTAAATCCAGAATGATTTCTTCTTGAGACGTCTTGAGATTAACTGCTTACATCTGCAAAGACCTTATTTACAAAAAAGTTCACATTCTGAGCTTCTGGACATAATTTTGTGGACATAATTTTGGAGGAATATTGCTACCTCCAAAGGATGGTAAAGGCTGACTGGGGACCTGTGTTGAGAAGAATGTTAAGGCTGAATTCAGGATTAGTAGGAAAGAATACCAGCGTCATGAGCAAGGTATGGGAAGTGGACACATACTTGTCATGTTCTTGTCATCACTAAACACTTATCTACAAGGGAATTGAAGAAGATTTGCCACTGCCCCTGGTCACTCAGTGGCAAAGTTGCACTAGAAATAAAATCTCCTGACTCAAAATTCAGTGCTCTTTCCACTACACAATTTAATAATCTCTCATCTCAACCCCTCTCTAGAAGTTATTACTAAAAATGTAAATATAAGACCTTGAAAATTACTGACACCTTAATACTTATGTTGATTTAATCGGTCGGATTAGAGTCATTAAGAACCATTTGGCTGACTTCCATTTCCAGCTCTGATATCATACTAACCTTCCACCCGAGAAAAAATAGAAGCTGGATAAAATTTAAAGGGAAAACTTTGAAAGTTTTGAAGAATTGGGGGTAGAAGATGTCAGTATACTTTAAGGGAAGTATTATAATCAACAAAGGACATTTCATGATGATGAAAGGTGATAAAAAGGGCCAATTCAATAGGAATATTTTGAAAAATTCTTAAATTTGTAAGCATCTAATAGTGTAACTTTAAATATATAAAGAGAAGAAATAGAATTAAAGGACACATAGGCAAATCCATACTTATAGTCAGAAGTTTTTTAAGTCCCTGTTTCTCATGAATGTACCAAGCAGACAAAAAATCAGTAAGGACATAGAAGATTGAACAAGATTAAAAAGCTTGACCTAATTGATATATAGAACCATTTACCCAATTACTGAAAAAGGCACATTCTTTTCAAGGGAACATGAAGTTTTACCAAAATTGAACATTTGCCTGGGGCATAGAGCAAGTCTACACAAATTTCAGGAGACTGAAATAATTTAGAGTATGCCTTCTGACCACAGTGGAATCCAGGTACAAATCAATCCCCCAAAATATAAATAGAAAAAATCCCCCACATATTAGATTGTAGGCAAAGCACATCTAAATAATCATGAGTAAAAGAAGAAATCACAGTAAAAATCAGAAAATAAGTTGAAATAAATAATAATAAAAAATACTACATACTAAAATCTCTAGGATACAAAAAAATAACTTGTGGATTATAGCTAAAACAATCTGTTGAGGAACATTGAGAGCCTTGAATGCATATATTAGAAGAAAGGAAACATTGGAAAATTGATGACCTAGACTTTCCTAAGAGGAAGCTAGGGGGAAATACAAATTAAATCCACAGGGAGTAGAAAGAAAAGAATTTTTTAACGGCAGAAAAGAACTATACCCAGAGAAAATCAACAAACCCTAACATTCATTCATCAAAAAGACTAGTAAGGATTGATAAACTTCTAACAAAATTGATCACAATTTTTTTTTAGAAAGGAAGAGACAAACAATATCAGGAATGAAAAATATCCTACAGACAATTATAAATAAAATTGGGGGATATCATGAACAACTTTATACCAATACATTTAAAAGTGTAGATAAAATGGCAAACTCATTGAAAAAAATAACTAATTTAAAACTGATACAAGAAGAAATAGAAAATATGAGCAGTGTTTCATTAAAGAAATTATTTTTTAATAAAACTATTCCTACAGTATAATCTCCATGGCTTCTCAATGAATTCTTCCTAATATTTAAATAAGAAATAATAGCAGTTTACCACAAACTCATTCAGGGATTAGAAATAGAGGGAAAATCTCTCAACTTGTTTAATGAGATCAGCATAAAGTTGATACCAAACCTGACAAAGGGATTACAAGAAAATTATGGAACAATCTGTTTTAGAAACACCCCCCCCCCCACACAATATCCATTAGCTATGAGGGCAGATGAAACAGTCAGTGGGGGGACAGGGCTTATGCAATTAGTTTCTTCAGTTTCCTTCATTTCACTCTTCAGAAGGAGAGCAACTTTGTGCTTTTGAGGTAGAGACAAGTATCTTATTTACCGGAAAGAAGGCAGCATGGTAGGAGATGCATCTTTCTAAAGTCACAAATATTTATTAAAGCCACTGAGAAAGTAATGCTCTCTTTTTCAAAATTCATCATACTCTACTGTCAGTCCTCCATTCCAGGCCTGTCTGTAGTAACTCAGAGAGACAGGATAAACAGAAGCATGAGTTAGATACTGCTAAGTTCAGTCCTGGTTCTGCCATTTTTGGCAAGGTGATGTTTAGTAAGTTATTTGGCCTCTCTTAGCCTTCGTGTTCTTGTATAAAATAATGGGTGAATGACATTTATCTGAAGGTAGTTCAGGGGATTAAATGAGATGATGGATGTGAAAATGCCTGTACACATAGAGAGGTAGATATTTTCCTGAAGCTGGAGATACTATTTGCATTATTTACTTACAGAATCTGTGCCACTTAAAGTCACTATTGTCTACCATTTTCTATTTATTAGGAGCAATAAATGCATGTCCCTAAAAGATTATCATTTATTGTTGCAGCTACTTGCAATGTATCTCTGTGTCCATCAGACTCATGTGGATTAGAATGCATTTGGTGCCTCTTACAACATGCTAGTTAGACACAATGGATAGACTGTTTGGGGTGGGGGTGGCAGTGTCCAGTATTCAATACAAGTGCTTTAGGTACTCCATTACAAATCAGAGAAAATATTCTGTTTTGGAGAATTACCTTGATAAAATCCTCTGGGGATGGATTGGAGTAAAGCAAGCCATGAAAGGGGCTTTGACTCATGAGATGGCACAAATTGAGGAAACTCAGAGAGTCCATATCTAACTCTGGGCTTAAATTTCCTCACTACTCCAGACCCCTGTGACCGACATCTTTATACCTTTGCAAAAAAATGTCCTTGCCTGGAACGCACCTTCCTCATATCCCTGCCTGGAAAATTCTTACTCATCTTTTTAAAATCACACATTCATTCAATCAAAAATGTTTATGAAGCCCTTCATATGTATTGAGTGCCATACTAGGCACCATGGTTATTAGGATGGTGAGCAAAATCAGACCACGATCTCATTTATGTGTGCAGGCTCTGTACAGATGTCCCGGTCAATCTTGCCTTGGTTGCTCCCTCCTGGGTACTCAAAGCTCTGGGTGTACACAGTATTAGAGAATAATCTCTGTGTTCACATGGCTGTTTCTCCAGCCTGGAAAGGAGCTCCACAAGAGAAAGGCCTAATTCAATCATCTTTTCTTCCCCTGGGCATACCTCGGAGTCTGACATGTAGTGGGCATTCAATAAATGTTTGTTGGCTGAATCATTCATTATTCATGAGGCCTTGATACAGTGAAATCTGTTGAATGATTCTGCTAATGAATATGAGAGAAATTAAAACAATTACCCTCAAGAAAATTATATATTTTTGAGATATTCTTTGTTTTTTCCTATTTTATTAGATTTTATTAGTAGTCCTAGCAGCTATTTTAAATACTTACAAAGTTAACATCACTGATTTTTTTTAAAAGATGCACAGTATAATATAGTTTAAATTATGCCCAATAGCCTTTTCTGGTTTAAAATTATGAGAATTTGGGAGGCAAAACAGAACGAGCTGCCATTTAATTGGAAATAGCCATGCATGTGAATATACCAGAGGATTTGTTAGGTTTCTATACTAATCAATAATATTCACCTAGGAATGTTAAGTGGTAGAAGACATTCATGGAATTTGACTTCACAACACCGAAGTCTGGCACATCCTCCAAACAAAGATAACATTGTTTATTTAAAAACATTTAGTATAGATCTAAAAGTTTCCCGAAGTTTGTGAAAATGTGCTGAACTGTTCTTGAAAAAAATTAAAGAATGAAAACAAGCAAACAAAAGAGCCTGTCATTACTTGTGCCGAAAAAGGAGAAGCCATTCTTTAAGTTGTGCTAGGCAGACCCTAGAGGTTTCAGCATAAATATTAGGGGAGCTTTGGAGATAAAGAGATGTCATTTCTACTGGCTTATTTTGAAATAAGTAAGATGTTTAGCCTTTTTTTTTCACCATGCTATAAATTATATATAGAAGGACTGAAGGGTGAAAGCATGAAAGTACCTACTTGGTCTGGTGTTTGGATCCTTTCAGGTGGGCATGATACTGTTCTATGGAGTTTAGAGAGACACTGCAGATGGTACATCTGTAATTGCGCCTCAGACCTGTGGACAACAGACGGACTTGATTAGCTGCATCCTTGCCATCACTACCTGAATGAATCCCAGAATCTCTAGAAGTTCAGGACAGAGTATCTCACAGGGCATCTGGTCTACCCCACCAACACTTCAGTCCTCCTTACAGAGCCCAGCCAACACCTCCCTTACTAGAAGTTAGAAGCAGGCTGCTCCATTTCTGGATGCCTAAAATTATTAGGACGTGGTAAATTGAACATAATTTTAAAAAGTGGTCGGGGGGAGAACATGCTTCCTGAGATACAATGTTTCTGGACATTTTGTAACCCAAAGACAATTCTACTTTTTCCTTAAGGCATATAGACATGGTATGCTGTCATATCTGCAATGAAATTTGAGACTCCAGAGAAAAATTCTGGAACCCTCTTCCAATGGCAAAATCACAAATTCAACTTTAGACCTTGTTCATTTGAATTCTTCCAGGATCATCTTATAAAATGTAAATACCCAAGAGATGGATAATAATCTAATTCACATAAAAGCTTACTTTCCACCAAAGAGTTTAAAAGAAAGTTACTCATTAATTTGTTTATTAATTTAATTCATTCAATTCATTCATTAATTATCAACTTTGGACCAGGCACTAGGGATTCTGAGATGAATAAGATGTTTTTGCTTTCAAGGAGTTTAGTAAAAATGTTGACTTCTTTATAATATTGATTCATCTAGAGTCAAACGTGTTAGAAAGTAGCTTTAACCAAACTTCAAACATTTGCCATAGCTCAGAGACCCACATGAAACACATTCCTTCTGCTAGTGTGTCCCATCAGAATAGAGAGAAAAGTAAACTGTGAGTCATGATCTGAAAGTTTGAATTTAAATCTTGGCTCCAATCATTCCTGGTTATATGATCTAGGGGAAATCATGCAATTTCTTCCTGGCCTCAACATGAAGACAAAGCCATTCATATCACCAGGCTGCTTTGAGAATTAGGCAAATAAAATATATTAAAATGCTTATCAAGTGACAGTTGTTATTAATTTTGCTCCAACACTCTACGTCTTACCATTGTAAAGCCAGAATTATAAACAGCCATAGCACTTTTTCCCCTGATGAATGCATAGCATTTTCTTTCTAAGAGACAAAATCATTCTCATTTTTCTAAAAGGAAAATAATGCACAGTGTTGGTAGAATTGTGTAACCTACAACCTGGGTGACTATATACAAATTAGTTGACTTCTCTGGACTTCCCTTTCCTTAAAGGATTGTGGGAAGGCCTGAGCGAGATAAAGCATGTATGAAAAAGTATCTGGTACATAACAAGTGATCAACATAAATTGGCTATTACTATGATTTCAAAGTGATATTACAATGGAATTATCCTTTTCCTCAATGTCACAGATGAGGCCCTAAGTTGAAGCCCTATACCCACATTACTAAAGTGAAGTATGAGAGCCCCAGTTCAAAGCATCCAAAGAAAATAGTCAAGAACCAATTTCTAATCCCGAGCTGACCACCCACCACCAGTCTAAAAAAGAGGTTGAAGAAGAAAGAAAGAAATAGGTAGAAGATTTCTTAAAGGAGTCATATTGTACTGTTTTACTTACCCTCCTCCTTGTGAATTGGACTTGTCCTTCTTTCTCACCTCAAACCTATGGGAAAAGACTTCAGTGGAACTAACTCCCTAAAGAGCTTCAGAAGTGTCTCCTTGCACTTGGGAAGCCATGTACTGGACTCTTTGTAACCCCTGCAAGATTCAAAATGCTGGAGTCTGTGGCCAGTTAGCAACTTTGATGGCAAAGCAAGAAAGGTGGCAGGATTGGGAATGTATTCACACAGCTTGTCAGAGTAAGAGATACCTGACAGCTTCCCACAGACGCATGTGTGTCCTGTGTATGAGCAGAGATGGTTTGGTGATATTTTGGATATTGGAGTTGGGGACAGTAAGACCTCAACAGAAAATGCTAAAACTGTTCAGCTGGATATTTAGAGGCTTAAAGTGACCCCAGAGGAAATACTTAGCCCACATCAAGTAATGCTGAGTTCCTGAAAAGCCATGAAATCACCCCATGAAAAGAAGAGGCAGTTTGCAGCCCCTGCTGAATCTGGCAGCATCTATGCCAGCTTTGTATGTTTCTCTATCAAGTCAACTTTTATCCCCCCTTGCATTTATAACCTGAGACCCTGCATCCCTCAGCCTTGGAGGAACCTGAGGCAACCTTCTGAGCTAAAGGGATAAAAGAAAACCCTGGAAGAAAAGCAAGAGCCCTGGGCAGAGGAAAAGAGAGGAGCCTACTGAACTCTCTTTTCTCACAGCAAATAGGCAGCCCAAGCAGATCTGACCTGAGGGAAGGGAAAAAACTAACTTTTAATTAAGTTTGGAGATAATTGAAAAATTATTTTACTATCCTGCATAGATCAATTAATGGCATAGAACTTTTATGTATCTAGGAATGAGAGTAAAGAACTCTTTTCAGCTTGAAAGAAAAGAAAAGAAAGCTAGGCCATAAAGAAGAGCTGTGTTTATATCACCTTTCCATTTCACAGGTGTGCATGACTCAGAAAGATGACCGTAGTCCCCAAACCCAGAGAACATAAGTTGTCACAACCAGCATGTGAGCTGTTTGAATGCTTCTCCAGGACTGGTCCATTCCTTCTTTTATGCATGGAATCAGAATATGAAAACCAGCTTCAGGCCTTCCTCCCTGGGTTTTCCATCACTACCATCATAATAAACGGTACCTACTATTTATACAGATCCTCTTCAGACTATAGACAAATCAAAGTTCGCCTCATAACAAATGGAGGTTCAGCTTGGCAACTGGCATAAATATTTATGTTTAAATATGGGCATTTTTAAGATCATCAACAAATCTAAAAAATATTCTGATCTGTGCTTTTCATTATAGTTCTCATGCTCTGCAGCCCAACAGAGGCGTGGGCAGGAAATATCTGGCACTTTATTACAATGTAAACTACAGGAAGCATAAACTAGAAAGGCAGTGGGTATAAACAGGAACAAAGGCAGGGAAGGGGCAGAGGAGTCCTCCCCCACACATGACACAGTGTCCTCGGTGGGAAGTTAGGCCTTTATTAATGCTCAGTTGAAATCCTAATTAGTTTGGAATTATACAGCTCCTTTTTCCTCAGAGAACTAGAGAATCTTATTAAACAAAAATGCTAACTTTCTTATTCAACTCATTTTCAGTGGAATACCATATTAAGAGTATCCTGAAACCTTTGCATACCTAAGGGTTATTTCTGCAGGATTGCTGGTATGTGTTGGAAAATATAGTCACTGCTGCAAGGAGATGGCCATCCACTTGGAGAGAGAAGGCATGTATACAAATAGCAACAGTGTAAGGTAGATCATAAAAAGTACCACAGTCAGGAGGAGTGGAATGTATGGGAATAGAGGAGGAGATTGTTTCTAACTCAGAAAATCTGGGAAAGCTTCTTGAAGATGCATCACTTTTGTGTTTATATTCTTAGCACAGTGTGTAAAACAGATGGTCCTGGAGTGTTTAGCAGTATGGGACTACTCAATGTGTCTTTTCAAGTCTCACAAAGCCAGACTTTAGATGCCCTGCAACTTCGCTTGGATCCATTTTACATTACAGAAACATAATTGCACCTTTATTACAATGCCAGGTAATTTTGCTGAATGCCAAGAATGTAGCAGAGAATAAAACGGACCAAATAATTTTTGATGGAGCTAGTCAGGTTCAAAGAAAAGAAACAAGTAAACAAATAAACACATTATAGATTGTGAAGGTGTCACTCAGAATGTAAACAGGTAATGAGAGAAATGGGGAGGAAGGGTGATTTTGGACAGTATGGTATTTAACAGAGTTCTCTGAGAAGTGTGAAATGAAACCAGAGTGATAAGACTTAGGCTGTGATGTGAAAAACTGGTTAGAGAGTTGTCCAGGGAGAGTGAATAGTAAGCAGAGACGGCCAGGAATGAAAATGGGCTAGGATTGTTCAAAAAACAAACAAAACAAAGCAACTGCCAACCCAGAATTCTATATTCTACAAAAATATCCTTCAAAATTGAAAGTGGAATAACAACATTTTCAACAGACAAAAACTAAGAGAATAGCAGACCTACATTACAGAAATGCTTATTAGGTTCTTCAGGTGCAAAGCAAATGGCACCAGATGTAAACTCAGATCTAGAGGAAAAAATGAAAAATACCATAATGATTAATATATGGGTATCTATCTTTTTTATTCCTCTAAATTTATTTGAAGACAGAAAACAATTAAAAAAAAGATAACATCGCATTGTGTATTATGGTGTTTATAATGTATTTATACGTGTTAAATATATGACAACAATAGCACAAGAATGGATACAAGTAGAACAATACTGTTAAAAGATCATATTTTACATAAAATGGTAAATATTAGTTATAAATAGACAGCGGTCATTCAAGGATGAATATTATAATTCCCTAGAAACAAATACAAAAATATAAAGCTAAAGAGATATGGAAAAATTACATAGGATAATAAAAAATATTTGACTAACCCAGAAGAAGGCAAGAAAAAATAGGAAAATAGAAAACGGATGGAAAAAAATAGAAAATAAATAGCAAATGGTTTAGTTAAATTCAACCATATCAATAATTATATCATATATAATTGGACGAAATATTTAAAAGGCAGAAATTATCAGTCTAGATAAAAAGCAAGATTTAAATACATACTGTCCCAGAGGTATATTTTGTACACTTATAGGTTAAAAGTAAAGGGATAGAAAAAGACATACCATGCAAGCAATAAGCATACGAAGTGGAGGTGCCATGTTAATATCAGGCAAAATAGATTTCAAGATAAGAAATATTGCCAGATATAAGGAGGGTGTTTTATAATGATAAAGTGAGGAATTCATCAGGAGAACCTAACAATTCTAAGTGCAATTTAGCTAATAATAAGGCTTATGGATACATGAGACAAGAACTGGTAGAAAGAGAGGAAGAAATAGACAAGTCCATAATAATAGGAGATTTTGACATTACTCTCTCAGTAGTTGATAAAACACTAAGACAAAAAAGTCAGTAAAGTTTAAAACATCTAAATAAAACTATCAACCATCACGTACTAACTGATATTTATAGAACACTACACTCAACAATTGCAGAATACACAAACTTTTCAAGTATATATAGGAAGTAAACTAAAGGAAGATGATGAGCCGTTTAAAAATTGTATTAAATTTCAAGAAATTATATTTTGTAGAGTGGTTTCTTTGACTGCAATTGAAATAAATAAATAATGGTAATATTTATAAAAAGGACTAAAATACTTATAAATAACCTGTGCTCAAAGAAAAAATCCAAATGGAAATTAGGATATATTTTGAATTGAATGATAATGACAATATTACATATTAATCAGTTAATCAGTCTTTAATCAGTTTTTAGAGGGACATGCATAGCTTCATACCAGAAAGGAAGAGAGGCTCAAAATCAATGGTCAAAGTTTAAATCCTATGAAACTAGAAAAAAAACAAACACATTAAACCAAAACCAAGTAGAAGAAAAGAAACAATAAAGGGAAGAATTGATACAATAGAAACAAATTACAGAAAAAAATAACAAAACCCATATCTGCTTTTCAGAAAGGATTAATGCATGTATCATAGCAAATCTGTTGGAGGTTATAAAAAACAAGGAACATAAATTATGAAAATCAAGGAACTGTTATTAATACAGGTCTGACAGGCATTTTAAAAGGATAATAAGAGAAAGAATATCATGAACAATGTTATGCTAGTAAATCTGACCAAGTATACGAGATGGACAAATGTCTTTAAAAATTCAATTTACCAAAGCTAACACATGATGAAATAGAAAATCAGGATAGCAATTTATCTACTAATGAAATTGAATTTCTTGTCCAAAATTTTCCCACAAAGAAAGCTCTAGAACCAGAAAGTTCCTTGGACAATTCTATCAAATATTAAATGATTGCATAATATCAACTTACACAAACTCTTTTTAGTAAACAGAGGAAGAAATATTTCCATACTCATTTTTGAGCCAACACAACACCAGTAAAAATGCTGATAGACTCCTAAAGACAATAAAATTGCAAGCCAATATTTGTCATGAATATGACCAAAAAAATCCTTTAAAAATTAGAAACACATAAACAGATATAGATATGTGTGTATCTATGTACACATATCAGTTCCATCATAACCAAGTTTGTTTATTCCAGGAAGTTAAGAATGGTTTAACATTTAAAAATCAAATAATATAATTCACTACATTAACACACAAAATGAGAATATAATATAGTCTTAATAGATGCAGAAAAGAGCATTTGACAAATTTTGATATCCATTAATGATCAAAATTTTCAGCATACTAGAAAAGAACTTTCTTAATTTAATAAAGAGCATCTATCAAAAACCTACAGCAGGTGCCTGGGTGGCTCAGATGGTTAAGCGTCTGCCTTCGGCTCAGGTCATGATTCCAGGGTCCTGGGATTGAGTCCCACACTGGGCTCCCTGCTCTTTGGGAGCCTGCTTCTCCCTCTGCCTCTTTCTCTCTCTCTCTCTCTCTCTGTCTCTCATGAATAAATAAATAAAATCTTAAAAAAAAAACCCTACAGCTAATACATTAAATGGTGAAATATTGAACAGTTTCCTAAAATCAGAAAAAAGCCAAGAATGTCACTCTTGTAATTTGTATATAACCTTGAACCAGAGATTCTAGGCAGTGCAGTTAAAAAAAAAAAACATAGAGGATATGATTGTTTATAAAAAGATCCTAAGGGACCTACAAAATAACTACTAGAATAAGTGAGTTTAGAAAGGTCACCATACACAAAGCCAGTACCAAAAAGAAAAAAAAATTACATTCTTAAAATAGCTTCAAACACTGGAAAATAAAAATGAAAAATACCATTATAATAGTATCAAAAATATTTTAAAACACTTAGGAATAAAAGGAATAAATTTAGTAAGAGCTGTACAAGACTGAGAACTACAAAACATTGTTGAAAGAAATTAAGAGCTACCTAAATAGGAACAGAATATACCATATTCATGAACCAAAAGAATCATTACCGTTAAGACACCAGTTCTCTTACAGATTCAGTGCAAACTTCATCAGAATTTTGACAGGCTCTTTATAGAAATAGACAAGTGGGTTCTAAAATTTGTGTGGAAATCTAAGTACCTAAAATGGCCAAAACAATTTGAAAAAAGAAAATTTTGAGGACTCGCACTTGAGGATATCAAGATTTACTACAAAAGTTGATGTAATCATAACAGTGTTGCATTAGCATTAGGATGGATAAATTGTATCAATGGAACACAATAGAGAGAAAACACAATAATTATATCAATGGAACACAATGGAACACCAGGACTAGGTGTACACACAAAGGATCAATTGATATTTTTCCAGTTTTATTGAAATATAATTGACACACATCCCTATAGAAGTTTAAGGTGTACCCCATAATGACGTGACATACATATATTGTAAAATGATCACCGCAATAAGTTTAGTTAACATCCATCATCTCATATAGATAAAAAAAATTAAAGGAAAGAGAAAACAAAAAATAGATTTTTTCTTATTATGAGAACTTTCAGGATCTACCTTTTTAGCCACTTTCGAATATACCATGTAGCACTGCTAACCATAGTCATCATGTTGTACATTACATCCCCAGTAGTTATTTTTTTTATAACTAGAAATTTGTACCTTTTGACCACTTTCATTGATTTTCAATAAAGGTGTCAAGGCAATTCAATAGGGTTTTTCAACAAACAGTGCTAGAACAACCAGATAAGTGTATGAAACAAAAAGATGAACATCAACCTATGCTTCACAGCACACATTAAAATTAAGATTAATTATAGATTTCAATGCAAAAGCTAAAACTATAAAGCTTCTAGGAAAATATAGGAGAATAGCTTGATGAACTTGGCATAGCACAGATATCCTAGGGAACAAAACATATTAAACATAAAAAAATGATCAACTGGATTTTATAAAAAAATGAAAGCTTCTGCTTATAAAAAGACACCATAAAGAAAACAAAAAGGTGAGCCATATCTTAGAGACGAGAAAAATATTTGTAATACTTACATCTGATACAGCACAAGTGCATACAGCACAAGTGCAATAGCAGAATATGCAAATAACTCCTACATACATGTCAATAATAAAAAGATATACAACACAGTTTTTCAAAGGACAAAATACTTGAACAGCTTAGTCATAAAAGAAGATATAAAAATGATCAATAAGCACATGAAAAGGTGCTCAACATCATTTGTCACCAGGGAAATAAAAATCAAAAGAACAACTAAATACTATCTCATGCCCACTACAAATGCTAACATCAAATAAAACAACAATACCAAATGTAAATGT
Source organism: Eumetopias jubatus (assembly GCF_037043125.1). NCBI lineage: Eukaryota > Metazoa > Chordata > Mammalia > Carnivora > Otariidae > Eumetopias > Eumetopias jubatus. The sequence continues at coordinate 37,615,955 of NW_028274808.1, forward strand.
CCATGTAAAACAACTGGAATTCTCAGACCTTCTGGAGGAGATTGCAAAAATGGTAAAACTACTTAGGAAACCTGTCAGTTTCTTATAAATTTAATCAGATATTTACCCTAAGACTCAGAAATTCTATTCCTAGATTATGTATTCCAAAGACACAAAAACTTAATATATATATATAAAAGACTTGTACAAGAATGTTTATAACAACTTTATGTCTAATAGCCCAAATCTCAAAACAATCTAAATGTTCATCAACACGAATTGATAAGCAAATTATGATATATTCATACAATGCAATAATACCTAGAAACCAAAAAAAAAAAACCCAAAATAAAACAAAAAACCTAACTTATGCAACCACATCAATGAGTCTCAAAAACATAACATGTAGGTAAAGAAGTCAGACACAAAGGAGCACATACTGTATGATTTCACTCATATAAAGCTCAACAACAGCAAAGCTATTCTCTAATAACAGAATTCAGAACAGTGTTGTCTTTGGGAAGTGGATTGACTGGAAGGGGACACAGGAAAATTTTCCAGAGCAAAGTACCCGATTGGAATGGTAGTTACAGGGTATATTCATTTACCAAAATTCAGCAGATTTGTATACCCAAGATCCTTAATATTTCATTTTATTAAGAAAAGTTAATGGATGGGGGTTTACACAAAAACCTCAGCAAACTAAAGACTCAAGTTCTGCCAGTTTCTGTTCCTCCTCATTTACACCCTACAAATTCTATTGTTTTACATTACTAGAAAGTAAATTTCATTTTCCTATTTATGCTTTGATAACCTTGTAACACGCCAAGAAATATTTCCATATGTTCTGTATTACAGTGCTTACTAAAGCTGGGACCATTTTGAAAGATGATTAAGTAAAAAAAAAAAAAAGGCGTTTGGTTTTGAATTATTTCTTTCTCCTCTACTTCTTACACATTCATTAATCAAATGGTCCTCTAAATGAATTTGTCATCTTCCAGTATAAAAAATAGTAGCTAATACTTACATTATATATGCCATACATAAGCACCATTGTGCTCACTTTATCCATTTACTCTTTGCAACACCTTATGAGCAGACACTACCATTATCCTGATTTAATAGATGAGGAAATTGAGGTACAGAGACTTAAAATCACAGAGCTGGTTGTAGACACAGTTGGATTTTGAACCCATGCATTCTGCTCAGGAGTCAAGCTCCTAACCATTATGCATTCCGCCTCCTGTGACAGGTGACTAGGAATGAAGTCACAGAAATACAAAAGGCTCTTTAGGGCTTATCTAGTCCAGTGGTCCTCACACTGGCCACTAGAGAATCAAGTGCAAATTGTTAACACAAATTCCAGGTGACTGTGATTCAATAAATCCAGAGTGCAACCTAGAAATCTACATTTTCTAAAGCTCCCTAAGGTGCAAGTTTTGGAGAAACCATTGATATGGTCCAAAACCCCATGGTGGACACATGAAGTTTTTTATAAGCAGAATTGTTTGTATTGGCTTGCACTTGGAGGTGTTCTTTTTTAAATATGGCTGACTTCAGCCACTGGCCTCAGTTCTGTTCTGTGCACAAGTTTATTACCATCTCTTCAATATGTATCTACATCACAGTCTTGAGGAAAGTTATCATGTCCCCTAAGGTTCTGTTTACCAGGCTAAAAGTCTACTGGCACTTCAACAATGTTCTTCATTATAACATAAGTTCAAGTTCCCTGCATGGTCTCTATCATTACCTTCTGAATGCCATTTCCTGTTTGTTGATGGCATTCTTAAGCTATAACCCTCAAACTGAAGGCCAAGTCTCTAGGGTGGTTTCATCAGTATACAACACATAGCAGGATGGTCACAGCCCTTGTGCAGCATTAATTCTAACAATACTTTTAAAGCTTTGAGAGAGAGAGAGAGAGAGTGTGTGTGTGTGTATGGCAAAAATGACCCACTGAAATATGTACTTACATTGAACCTACTGTCAACCAATTCTGTCTTTTCCACACAGGTTTCTGCTAAGCCAAATTTTCATTTCCTCTAATTTTATATTAGATTATTTAGATGTTCCTGCTTATTCCCATTAAGCTCCACCTCAGTGAATTCTACTTATACCACTAGGGATAGAAAGTATAATGCAGCTCATGTATCAATTCTCATTGGTTGGTAGTGGCTGCCAGAGTGCTATGAAAAGATTATGAGCCCTCCTTCCAGATGATAAAGAAAGATCGCCATCATCTGTTAGCCAAGTCTGTCATTGGTGAGGGGCAGAGTGCTAGTGGCATGCTTTTGATGTCTGTGTCATTCCAGTTCCAGCACATTAATATAAATAATAGAAAATTCAGGCCAAGGAATATTCTGGTAAACCAGGAAGTCATCAAAATGTTGGTGGTAGTTAAAACCATAGGAATGGTTAGATCATCTATGGAGATGGGAAGAGAATATAGAAGTTAGAACTTCTCGATGTCAGAGCATTGATGACCTGATATCTCACCCTGATGCACAGGGTAGGAACCAGGACCATGGATATCTCCTGCTCCCACCAGATCTCCACTTTTGGTGTTGCTGAATCCAGGGCTAGATGTGGGTGTGGGAAGCCAGTGCAAGGTCACCCAAATTCTTGAAGCTGTGGCACCAACACTTAGACACAGTCTTTAGTTCCAGTTTTCCCTCCTGAGTAGTTTATCTTTGCCCTTCCCTACCTCACAACCATTTTTCCTTCCTGGCTGTTGGCCCTGCTGACTTCAGGTCCAACACTAGATGCAGAAGAAACAGCTTTATGTAGACTACCACATCACTTCCCATAATTACATAAAGTCTGATCCTTATAATGAGTTCCTTACTCTATACCAATCATGGTGCCTGTACTCCTCTGATCAAATCCTAACTGATAGAGGTGGTATTGAGGAAGCAGAGGGAAGAAAGCTTTTCTAGAAGAGTGAAGGAGTCACTATTATCATATTTAATAAAGTAATTATTAAACATGATCATATTTAATGATTTAGTAATAATAATTTAATAATAAGGTGGTTGTCTTATGAACATTAGCCCATTTTACAGATGAGAAAACCATAGTTTAAAGACATTAAAATCATAGAACTAGCAAGTGGAAAAGCTAGATCTTAATCCACCTATTTCTGATTTCAAAGCTAGTGACCTTAATAACTACATTAGAGCTTTTATTAGAAAAATGGGCATGAGAGAAGGAAAGTAGAAGGATCCTGTTTCTAAAAAACAAAAAACAAAAAACAAAAACTTAATTTGAAACTAATATGTAAAATAGACAAAGCACAGCTGCTCTAGTCGAAATGGGGTTAGGGAGCTCAAACGCCAGTCAGTTTCCCACTACGCTCCAAGCATAGCACTTAGGGTACCCCAAGTAAGGGACTGTGTGGGTTCTGTAGAGCAGAGTTTGACAACCACTGCATTCTGTCACACTACCCCTCACAAGGATAACATGAAGAATTCTTGTATGTCCAATATTAGCCTTGCACTATGGAATACCTCTTCCCTGTGAGTTTAAGCCAAGGGAGACCTCACTTTCTTCCTGGCTCTTGGCCAGGAAGTCTCCTGAGACTTCACTAAGGAGAGCTCACTAAGATCAGGGTTTGATGCAGTCCTGGTTAAAGAAGAGCCTGTGTTCCTCCATCCTACAGTCATTACTGTGTACAGGATACTTAAATGCTTAGCCTTCTGAATTCATCCCGTTGCCTATAGGCATAGACTGCAGGATACCAAGCAGTAAATTAAACAAAGAACACACACCCCTTTTCTAAAACAATTCTTTCTCTGCGTAAATAGTATATATGCAAAGCCTTGAAAATGGAATCAGGAAGCAAATGGCTTTGTATCTTTAAAAGTTATTTCCAAACAAAATCTAAAGCTATGGAATAAATTTATTCTCAGTAATTAAAAGACAATTTCAACCATGTTGGATGCCTGACCCAAGAAAGGACTGGAAAATTGTCACCCTACTGGGAAGACTCAGAAGGGACAGAGTAGTTTATTCTAAATATTTAAAAAGCTGCTTTACTGGAAGAAGGTTTAGATGTATTCTACATGGCAGAGGATAGATGATACATTTTCATGCTTTGAGCATATCAGCCCCATACAACCTTGATCTTAGCCTTAGAGGTTATCACTACTATTGTGATAATACCCAAAGGATTGAACTGGTGTTTCTTTTATTTTTGTGAGTTGAATTAAATGTTAAGAAAACAGAAATAAACCTACTCTGAAGCAATCTACTATTTGAATTGTACTCAAGTGATTTTTAAAAATATATTAAATAACCACATATGAGCAAAATACTTTCTTCCTGGTCTGGATGTTGATGTAATACAAATGGAAAGTCTCAGAACATAAAAATGTACTTTTTCCTTTGAGTCCCACAGCCATTGATTTCTGTGGATATAAACAACTAATAACATAGCTGGGCCATTTTTTTTTTTATGTAAAGTGTTTTCATAGAATTTATTTTTTCTACAACACAATTGCTGATTACAGATTCCATTATGCCTAAACTAGACTATATTCCTAACATGAAGTTATAGGTTATGGCATCAAATTAAACAACGGGTTAAGTGAAGGCTCAAATAGTCATTTGTGATCCGCAAGGTGTGTAGGAAAGCACAGATGCACAGATCTTCCCTTCTTCTCTGTCCTGCAGGGGTGCCTCTTCAGACCATCTCTCATTTCTTCCCAAGGGCTCAGGATCACAGGCTGCTGTGATTTCCCTGAAGAATTTTCACTAGTGCTATTAGGGCCACAGCTGTCAAAGAATAATGGGATTGACCTTTTAGCTGCATCAGCTGAGGCCACAGTGATTGTCAGCTCTTTCAGACATCCGCTGGATGTCCAAATGCCTCTTTAGCAACCCTTGTTCTGGAGCTGTACCAGCTACCTAGTCCATCAAAAGGCCCCAGGAAGCAGGAGAAGCTTTGGTGGTCATTTCTAAGAGATCTAGCCCAAGAAGGACTCAAAGGTGAAGTATGAACAGCAAAAGAGTCCTAATTGTATCTCCTTTGAATCACTTTATAAACGAGATTGTGCTCTTTCCCTCTCTCTCTCTATCATTCACACACAAACCAGCCATTAGGTACATGAATATAATCTTTGGTGTCCTTCTAGTTCTTTTGTTAGTCACTCTTGCCTGCTTATAGACATCCATCTCCTATGGCCAGGTCTTTTTTTTTTTTTTAAGATTTTATTTATTTATTTGACAGAGAAAGAGAGAGACACAGCAAGAGAGGGAACACAAGCAGGCCGAGTGGGAGAGGGAGAAGCAGGCTTCCTGCGGAGCAGGGAGCCCGATGCGGGGCTCAATCCCAGGACCCTGAGATCATGACCTGAGCTGAAGGCAGACGCTTAATGACTGAGCCACCCAGGCGCCCCTCCTATGGCCAGGTCTTTATCTTACTTTGAGCAGATAGTGTGACAAACTGTGTTAAGTCATGGCTCGTGCTGCTTCCCTGCAGGATTGGCCCTCTAATAGGGATGTTTGAAATTAAAAAGTCTTCAACGTGCAAAGAAAATAACTTTAAAGGTGAAGTTTCCGGTTTGGCCAGATGGGTAGGAGAGAGCTTTATGAAGTCAGTGGCCTTCAAATCACTGCAACCACGAAGTTGCCTGCTCTGCCTCCCCCTGGCAGATACCCTGACACATGCGGCCCCACTGTGACTTGAGGAAGTGACTTTTCTCCAGGACACATGGCAGGAGAGCTCCCTATTTAATACCATTGTCCAGTGGCCTTACCTATTTATAGAAATGTGCCCAATCTTGTTTGATTTATAATGTAACAGACAACAGCCAAAATGCACAACTTACAGGTAGAAGAAACGTGATTTTAGAAAAAGAAAACATTGTGAAAAATCTAGGAAAGACTGACTCAATAATTCTCATATATTGAAGCCTAAAATATGGGAAACAAAGGACATGGAAGAATGATGGACCCTTCGATCATTTTCAGGAGGCTGGAAACTGTATTTTTCCCTCTTTGAATCTATACTTGTTATTTAAACCTCAGATGTCTCCATTCCCTCATCTGTAAGTTGGAGATAATTGTACCTACCTTAGAGAGTTTATATGAAAAGCAAAAGAGTTAATGTAGGTGAATAACTACACAACACCTCAATAAATGTAACCTACAATTGTTATTTTTAATAATGATGATCCTTTGCCTTGGACAAAAATACAGCCCTAACTCATGAATGGGAGAGTCATAATAATTTAATATTCTGAAGAATTCTCTTTTTTACAATTCTGAGGCATATTCAAATTATTCTGGCAAGCTGCCTTCTCTACAGATGCTGTTTATACACATCTTTTTTGACAGGTCAAATGCTTCCTTATATACTAATCATCCTACATATTTGCTTGGCATTAAGTTGAATTGAAAATTATCTCTGTTCTTCATTTAAAAATTTTTTTGAAAACATGGAAGATATGACATTACATGAACTGCTTCTTAGAAAGCTGTTGACACAGTGGATCTCAATATATTTCCCCTGCTTTGTTCCTAAATTGAGTGATTGAGGCTATTGAATAGGTAATTAGCTAAGTTCATAAATTAGATAAAAAGGAAAACGCAGAAGGGTATATTGGAAGTCGTGTAATTGCATCTTTTTTATTCTTAAGGAGTGCACTCAAGAATCTATCTGAAGACTTGGGTTTTTTCTTCCACTAACAGCCTCTGTTAACAATGCCATTTGTTCTCTAGAGTCCTTATAAATACTGAGCAGGCAGTGGCTCTGGTGAAAGTGGCAATTCCTTTCTAATTGCTCAAACTGACTTCCCAGTAGACTTGGATGTATCTGAATATCTATCTATCATCTATCTTCTATTATCTATATATCCACATAATGATACAATATGATATGATATATGATATCATTTATGGATTCATATTTACAAAATCACCTACTCTCTAAAACTTATTTGTAATCCCCGAATCAATACTGACAATGCTTTGTGGTCATTCACAGACATGTACAAAGCAGCCCACATGCATGTTCCCAAAAGAGGTTGAACAGATGACACTCTGCCGTCTTGTTTCAGCTGTCCCACAGAGATGACCAGAGGATGGAACAGCCAGTGTAGTCCAACAAATCCAGCTTTGGGGCCATTTGATGAGTTTGAATCCCAGATCTGGCACCTGTTAGTGGGATGGCCTCAGGCAAGTCACTTAACACTTTCATAATATAAAGAAAATAGACTCTACTGGTACGAGTGGTTTGTTGAGAAGATTATAATCTATGTGAGATGTGTGTACAGATGAAATGTACATATTTCCCCTAGGAGCGGTGGTTCAGTAGTGGCTCCATCAGTGTTGGGGTGGAGGAATTTATAGAATAAGTAGTGTGCATAAAGAGAACTGACTGTATATTTTCGCAGTGGGAGGCTGAGACAATGTGAGGACCTGCAAGCCATTGTGATGGGTAGCTCAAAAAGCATAAAATGTCAAAAAATGAGGTTAGAATATCCCCTTCTCCCCGCCAAAGAAGAAAGGTGAGAGAAATTTAACTGAAATGTCTGTGTGTGTAAAACCAAGCTTTTTGCTTTCCATTCAGAGCCATTCCTCCCACAGTGCTCTGCTTTCCTTCCCGGCTGCTCAGACTCAAACGTGTACAGCCAGCCTCCAAGCCTCTTTCCACCCCATCGGCTCAGTGGCATGCTGCTTCCCTGCAGGATTGGCTCCGTCTTCAAAATACATCCAGAATCTATTCTTACATTTAAAAAATGTAAGTTGTTTTGATTGTGGTAAATACCCATAACATAAATGTGCCACCTTGACCATGTTGAGGTGTATAGTTCAGTGGCATGAAGCACATCCACACTGTCATGCTGCCCTTGCCACCCTCCACCCATGGGACTCTTCTCATCTCATAAAATGGAACTCTGCACCCATTAAACAGCATTGCCCCTTCTCCCCACCAGCCCCTGGCAACCACCATTCCACTTTGTCTCTGAATCTGACTGCTCATATGAGTGGATCCACACAGTATTTGTCCTCTTGTGATTGGCTTATTTCATCCTCAGTTTCATCCATGTTAGAGCATGTCAGAATCTCCTTCCTTTTAAAGGCTGAATACTATTCCATTTGTGCATATATACAACAAATTGTTTTCCCATTCATCCATCAACAGAAACGTGTCACCTCTGCCCATAGTAAGTAATGCTGCTATGGGCATGGGTGTGCGCTTCTTTGTTTGAGTCCTTGCTTTCAGTTCTTCTGAGTATACACCCAGAAGTAGAATATCGATAAAATAGATCCAAAATCCATTCTTAACACCTCTGCTGCTACCACCCTAGCCTAAGCCCTGCTTATTTCCCATCAGAATGATCATAATTGGTGTCTACCCCGTCTCCCTGCTGCTGCTCTTTTCCCCTCCTTAGTTCTTAACACAGACGTCACAGTGATCCTACTAACATGCCAGTCCAGTGGGTTCCCTTCACACTCGGATGACAAGCTAGAGTCATCACAGCGGCCTCACACTGTCATGCTGGCCTGACCTCTCCCAGTGTCTCTCTGCCTCGCCTCCCTGGACCCCCACCCCTTGCTCACCCCTCTGTCTGATCATAGCCAGATCTGGGCATAGCTTGTCCTCAGCCACTTCAGATCTTCATTCAAGTGTCACTTTCTCTGGGAAGCCTTTGTTGACTGCTCTGGTTGCACTGCAAACCTCCTCACCTCATCCCCCCACCCCCCGCCACTTTATTCTCCTCATCTTTCTTTTGGTACTGAGCAGCATCTAATATATTACATATTTTACTTTTTAAAACAATTTTCTGAAATGCTGCATTAAAATCTAACTTTCAAGAAGACACATAGTTTTGTCTTTCTGTTTACCAAGCTCAGAAGGAGTGTCTGATACATAGTGGCACTCAGTAAATATTTGAATGGATACATTCATGGATGAGCAACTGAGATGAATAACCATTAAAAGGTAATACAGAAACCATTATTGCACTGTATGCTCACTAACTAAAATTTAAATTAAAAAATAAAAATAAATAAAAGGTAATACAGATAAGTTGAACACTAGAGAAATGCTTAATCTTTAGAGAAATATCCAAATGATCCTTTCTTTTTTGGTTACCTGGATGGGAAAATGCACATAACTATTATTTGAATTTCATGCCTATTTATTTTTTTTAAAGATTTTATTTACTTGAGAGAGAGAGAGTGAGAGAGAGAGCATGAGTGGGGCGGGAGGAGTGAGAAGCAGACTGGGAGGACCCCAGGATCATGACCTGACCCAAAGGCAGATGCTTAACCGACTGAGCCACCCGGGTGCCCCTATTTCATGCCTATTTAAAACCGGTATCTGTGGATGAGGGAAGGGTGTTAAAAATAACTATAGTGCTTCTCTTCCTCCCACCAAAATTCTAATGTGCCTCTCCTAAAGGAAGTATTTGAAGAGACAAAGTGTATGTATATTTTTAAAAACTCCCTGAGTTTTATAAGATTAGACTACAGATTAGAAAAAAAGAACACATACAATTCGCTTTTTTTCTCATACGCCAACATGTGATATGCTTATTTTGAACATCAAAGTGATGCACAAAGTACCTTATTAAAGGGTACAATAAATTTATTGTGGAATTTTATGTGAACATGTATAGAAAAATAAATAAAATATTAGGCCTACAATCCCATGAGATAAAATCTCAACAGCTCCAAATTTCTTTTTGATGTTCCAACGAATAATTTCTAGGTATAACTATTAGCAGGTATATGGATTGTCACAGGATTTTTCCTGATCAGCCAATACAAATAGCTGATCTTTAGTCAACAGTTATAATTTGGTGGGAAAATTTGACTGGAAAATAGCTAATTCAGTAAGATAAGTAGACATAGTCAAATCAAACAACAGTTTTTAATTTAAGATTTTTAGAACTCTTACAAAGGCTTGGCATTGACCGCTATTCTGACATAGTCCCAAAATAAATTCTTAGGGTCCCAGATTCACTCATTGCAATTTCTCTCATCCTTTTTCCTTTTTTTATCCACTGCATTTTAATTATCTAATGCTCTGACCTCTTCTCCTACTTAATTATAAATCCCTGGAGAACAGGGAATGTCTGATTTATTTAGTACTTCTAACATAAGTCCTGACACATAGTAGGTATTCAATTTAGGTCTAGAATTAAAGTTAATCAGGAGGGCTCTGATTGTCAAATACACACACAAATACATACATTCACACAGACACACACACACATAAATACACATTTATATACACATAACATATACACATATAGACTTAAATGTTTTCTATACCAACTTTCAGGGAGTTGAAGAGCTGAATTTCCAAGGTAATATTGAAGAATTTCACTGAAGAAGGGCTTTTCTAGTATAAGGGGTCCTCTCCACTAAAAGAGCTAAAGTTTTCTTTCCTTTGGTAAAAAATAGGGTAACCTCACACAGTGGTACATCATCTTAGGGAACCACCCTCTCTCTCTTTGAATCTGAGAGTTGGAGTATGTTGAGGGCTCATAAGGATGTGGCTGTGTCCCACGTGCAGCTTCCTCTCCCAGGGCTGTGCCTAGAGGCAGGTTGGGGATTGGTTTAGTGACATGTGGATGGTGATTGTTTAAGCATGTGCTGTATTAAGGGGAATGGTGGGGAGGTAGATAGGATACCCATCATTCAGTCCAACCAGCCTTCAGTTTTGGCACTAATCCCTTCTGTCTGTCCTTCTTCACAGTGCACAGTGCCCAGGTCGTCCTCTGGATCCTTGGATAGTGACTCTCTCTACTAACCATGCAGAGTTTGTAACTTCTCTTGGTCCTGAACTATTCAAAGTAGTACAACTTAATTTTTCCTATGTTTGCATCCCTTATTTAAACTAAAAGCTGATTTGAAGCAACAATGGCATTTCAAGACAGTCATCCTTTTACTCACCCCAGCACCTGCAAAGAGTCCTGCTCATAGAGCTGCTCACTAAACAGCTGCTTAAGTAAATGGGGAGGGGGGGGGATGCAGGTGATAAAGAAAGCTCTTTTCTGCCTTATTTCCATGAATTAGAACATCTGTCATTCCTCCTAGGGCAAAAGCAATAGACAAGGAGGGTTAAGTTTCCCTTGAATTCAGATTTTCTCTGTTATTCTGAACTTTTCTATGGCCTAAGACCTGTAAACTTTTATCTTCAAGTTCTACCAAGATAAATATGGACCAACTAAAGCTTTCCCACCCAACTCAGTACAGGAAGTTGGCAGAGTCCTGCCTGGGTCTCAGCCCACATATCCTTTCTCTGCCTTCACAGGTGGGCCCAACGGTTCTTAACCACAGGCAAATGCACACACACACCCGTAACACCCAGCCTCACCTCTGCAGGCCCTAGAGCCCCCCTCAATCTCAGGCAGGAGGAAGTGAGACGGCTCTAGTCCTACACCCCGGGAATGAGCAGCCAGCCAGTGATACTCGCTGTCATCTGACCTTGCCGTGGTGCCCCACGTGCCCCACGTAAATGAAGCTTCTGAAGAGGTTCCCAATGTCTAGACTGATACACCTCCATCTCATGCCAAGTCCAGAGGTTAGATTCTTGCCTTGGGTGTGATCCCTGAAAAGTGCTTATGTCCTTATGTCCATCCCCACTGCTGCCCCAGTGCCATTTCAACTGTCCACAGAGAGACCAGTAAGCTGCTCTGCCCCTCTCCTCAATTACAGTAGATAGATAGGTATCCTATCTACCTCCCCACCATTCCCCTTAATACAGCACATGCTTAAACAATCACCATCCACATGTCACTAAACAGAAAATAAGTAAATTTTGTCCCTCTGGACAGGTGAGTGTGGAAATCTACTATTCAGTGTATACCTGAGCACTAAAATGTCAAGCATAGAACACAGATTGGCAGCAGTATAAGACTCATCCCCAGACCCTCAACTTGAAAATGAAAATATTCGGTTGTTGAAGGAAACCATTTAAGGGATGCAAATGGAACTGAAAGGCTTTATTCAGCTGATGTGCTATCAGGGAGCACTGAAGACTGGGTGGCCCCCAGTTGAAACAGGGTCAGGATTTTTAGGGCAGGACAAAGTTGAATGTGTGCCCTGATGGTATTCACTAAGGCTGCAGTCCGGGTACCAAAGACCATCAGCATAGCATCTTCTGAGAAGTATTTCAGTAAGCCTCGTGATTTATCAGGTATTCAGAGTTCCCAGGCAGGGGAGGTAGACAACAGAAAAAAAAAAAAAAAAAAGGAAAATGGGGCAAAGGTGGAAGGCAAGGAAGAAACTGGGACCCACTGAGGTCTGTTTTATTTCTCTTACATAGTCAAGAGATATTTTGAGCTTCTCAAAATATCTGTGGTTAAAGACCAGATTTTTTCATTTTTATTGACTTTTAACTCTCAATATGTTGCAGAGCATACTTGCATAAAATCCAATAAAAATTAAATTAGTAGCAAAATAAAATAAAAAACCAAGACATGTAAGATGCAAGCCCAAAATTTTATTATTAGACTGAACAAACTTAAAATTACTCTATAAAGTTATGGTAAAAAGTTTCTAAATGTTTACTCTCAATTTCTAGACCTGCCTCATTACAGATCAGTAAAAATCAGTTTTCAGACCAGCACCAGTCTATGAACTACATTTTGAGTAGCATGATTTTAATTAACTGCAATTTCTTCATTGCCTCTAGATCTTGAAGCCATACTCCTCCTGCCCACGGGACCACTCCCTCACTTCACACTGGGCATCCCTGGGGCTGACTGTGTGTTTTACTGACAACAACATGCTGACCACTGCCCAAGGACTGGTTACTTGCTTTCGAACAAGAACTTAATCCCCAAACACACAGTTTAGGCTCTGATACTGGCCAACCTGACTTACCATCAGCCCTTTGACCTTGGCCAAACCAGACATACACCTTACTATGACAAAATAGCAGTCAGATTATTTTTCCTGGATTCTTCTCAATTTCCTTCTTACCCTCACTTTTTCTGATTCTTTGATGGATAACCAATTTAAGGCCCCTTGGTCTGTCACCCCTCCGGACTTCTCTCATAGCACTGGAACTTGGCTTCCCTCAAACTTGCAAGCCCTTTCCATTCGCTCAGTTACCTTTGAGATACTCCCTGTTTCAGCTGAGCCCTCAGAGAAAATGCAGGTCACAGAATTTGCTGTACCAATGGCCAAATCTATGCTCTAGTCTCTTCTTTACTCTCTCCTGATGTATTTAATCAGTTCTTAGGTAAGACAGTATCTCTAAACTTTATAGTTGTTAGATTAATCAGTGCACTACAATTTTAAGAGATTCCAAATGGTGAACTCTTACATAGCTTGTTTAAAGAATAAAAACAAAAGTATCTTCCAATAATACCAATCCTTAAAAACAAAACTACAAAGCATCCACAAATAAATCCCCATTGATTATTGAATCCAGGGCCTGGATAGCTTCCATTTTATACAATACATACAGAAAACTGAGAAAGTATTCACAGAAACACATATGAAAAAATTTAAAGAACACCAAAAATATTTTTCACACGCACAAAGAACACCTGGGTATATACCCAGGCATACACCCAGGGTATACTCATCTTTTATCCTAGATCAAACAGGCAAAGCTTTGTAAGCACGTTACGCCATAGGTCGACACACTATTACAAAGCAAAAATGGGTTGTGTGAGGAGTTATGCAGGGTCGGAATTCATCCCATGAGGGGATATCCAGAGAAAATCACACAAAAATATCCTAATCAAGTAGATGATCCATCAAATTATATACGTTTTTTGATTGCATCTGTCTGGAAAGCTTGATTGCCAGTTGAATCACTTAAGGGAAAATGAGCCGTCTGCTTTATTTGGATGAAAGCAGAAACAATTTCTTTCATAAATGGCGTGAATACAATTTAATTCTGTTATCTTTTCTGCTTGGGAAAAGTGCCTGGATTTCACACAGAAATAAGAATTTGATGTTTGTACTTTTGCCATGTTTTCCTTGAGACTGTAAACAAGAAAGAGATGGTACCTCATGCACTTCTGAGTCTTTGGATGTGTCTTTGATTCAAATTTTCAGCCTCTATAAACAACAAAAAAGTAGGCAATAGAGAAAACAGGTTGTGTGTGAAACCCAGGATAGTTCTAAACTAACTTTCTCCATTTGCCTATTCTCAAACTAAATAACCAGATTTACTCTTTTGCATTACTTGTCTGGTCTTAGCTCATGTGTGTGATGGCTATTATGGAGATTTCCCTTCATTACCACATAACACATATAGAATTATCATTTTCAAAACGACCTCGAGTGGCATCTGCACTTTCCTTGGAGTTCTGAGAACAGTGGTCTGTGCTTAATTGAAAAGTTTCTTTTGCAAATGCAAAAGTTGTGGAATCTTTTGCTATAGAGAGTCACTTAAAAGTAGTTGTAATGGACCATGTAATAGCTTATTTCACTGTGCTCTTTTATTCTAGCATAAGAGCATAACTATTCCATTCAAATGTTGGAAACCTATTCAAGGCAAAAATATAGGCCCAGCATGATTTGGGTAGTGGTCCACTTAAACTACATTAATGTATCATCATTAATTGTGTCTGCTTAAAACTTTTACGTATTATCTGTGGAATATATCTGATCTCTAAAATTCATGCTTCAGTATATTGACTGGTGCATGAAATCATATTTAGAAAAACATTATTCTGTCCTATACCATATCAATGTAGGATTTCCTTCTGGAGAAAATGTTTGTATGGTGTTCATTATTCTGAGTACTAGTGAGAGAGATCAGTAAAGATGAAAAGTAAAAGTTTCAAATGTTCAAATGGTTTCTCAAGAGGAGTTAAAAATAACATTTTCCTATCATCTATTTTAGTTTTACAGACAAGAAGCTTAAGTGCAGCACTAAACTAGAAGAAGTAGGGTCTGGAACTCTCTCTTCAATCTAGAGAGCTGGTTTTTCAGCAAGATTTTTATGGCCAGACCCCCATTGCCATGGTTGAAAGGCAGGGGTAGTCCAGTATAGGGGAAGTACCTGGACTTTGGGTTCAAACAAACCTGAGGTTCCAATCCCAGCACTATTTCTTACTATTGTCAGGCCCTGAGGCCAAGTTTCCTGCTTTGTAAGAAATAATGATAACACCATTCACTTCACAGGATTAGTGTAAAGGGATGAAGGTGGCACCATATGTCAAGTGCCTAGCATAGCTCATGATCTAGTACAGATACTCAATAAATTCTCATTTATAATTTCCTTCTTTTTTCTCTTTTTCATGAGTATGTGCATACTAAATGAGTATGTGCACACTAAAGGGTGATATTTATAGACCCAAAGACTCATTTCTGTGTCCACACAAAGAGTGGGCAGGAAATGCAGTTTCCATGCCAAGTAACTTACTAGTGACACCCATAGGAAATTTCTGACAACTCCTTCTAAGTGTCCCTTATTGCCAACTCTTCTCATGCATACACAATATCCATTCCTTGTACATTGATATTCCTCAAGTTTCTGTGCTTTAGCCCACCTTTCTCCTTGCTCTTATCACTGATTTTATCCACTCAAGGAGGTCAGCACTTCCTCCATGCTGATGATCTAAAGTCCCTATGGTTAGACCGGGCTTTACTCCTAAGTTCCCCTCACATATCCAATGGCTGACTGGCATCTTCACCTAAGTGACTTGCATGTGCCTCAACTTTAACATATCCAAAAGTGCTCTTGCTCCCTCAACCCACTCAATCCTTTTACCTCACAGTAAACAGGTTTCTCTTATTTCCTATATTTCGGTTACTTGTATTTCTACATAATCATTTAAGCTAGGAATTCTTCACTTGCTAATTTAAAGTGGTTAAATAAACTTTGCCCTCTTCCCAACATTCTTACATTTACTACTCTACTAGCTATGGATTTTTATTCCCTCCCGCCTTTCTTCCACCTTCCACCTTTAACCTGTTCCCTACTTCCTTATCTACTTGTACATCAAATGCACATCTTCTCTGTCTTGAATTTCTTCAGCTGGCCAGTTTCCTGGACTTGATGCCACCAACCAGGGGCCAATAAGTCACTTGGTATTACTGAGAGTGGTGGGCCAGGCACATGCACCGAGGTTCCTGGCTCCTTCAACAACTTCTGAACCTGAATGAAACATCACACTGCAGAGCGTGGGATCTGGCTTCCCAATGCAGCCTGCAAAAGGCTTGGATAACACACTCTGGAAGTGTGAAAGAATTAGCTTCCCGTGGGGCCAATTTTGCCCCAAAGAAAATCAGAAATGGAATGAGTCTAGTCAAAGGACTTCTCCCTAGTTCCTCCCTCTTATGGGCTTGTTTAAGGTAAGTCTCCTCAATACAGACAGTCTAGAGGCATTCCACATACTGAGTGACAGCCTTGCTGGACCACCTATGTCTCTTCACAGCTCACCACGAAGCAGCAGCCCACAGGGCAATGTATCATATTTATTGCCTCATATCCTTCTTTGTATTCCCTCCATTTCCCCTCACTTCTGTCACCCTGGGTTTGCACCTAGCAAACAAAGCATCGACATTTAATTTTTGCCTCAAGCTCTGTTTTCTAGGGAATCCAGAACTAAGAAAACCTCTAAACAGGATTTTAGGCAACTTTAAAGGGAAGCCTCTTTTCAATAAGATAAGAACCTTTGGCTCATTTTCCTTTTCTGCATCAAGTCTTAAAGGGAAAAAAAAATGAATATTTATAGTTTAAAAGCCTACTGGGGCAAGCTATAGTAATTTCAAAACATTTTGCTTTAGTTTTTCTAGCAGCCAGAATGAAGAAGGAAAAATAAAAGTTTCACAAGTGAATAATAATTGGAAGTAAATTTATCAAGAAAACTATTATTAGACCCTGAGCTTTGGGAGAAATTTTCTCATGATGTCATGATGATCTTTACACAAGGGTCATAAAGTGATGCAGTGAATCACATTCTTTATATTATATATTTAAAAAATACTTAAAAATACAGAGTGCTCCCCATGTGTTTCTTTGTTTTTTTATATATATTAGAATTTAGGGGAAAGCAATAGCAAGATTTCAGGGCAGTGGTTGTAAAACATTGATGTACACAAGCAGCTTCTTAAATATACATATTTCTGGGCCCCATTCCAGACTCATGAACCAGAATTTCCAGAGCTAAGGTCTAGTCATCTGTATTTTGGACAGGATGAATCTAATGCTCACCAAAGGTTGAATATTGCTAATTTCCAACAGTTCAACCTAAGTGTTATCTAAAAAAATTGTTAAAATTTTATAGCAGAAGTAGCTTCTAAGAATATATTCTACATGTTACCATAGAATGGAAGATCACTACACAAATAGACACCAAGTTTTGGATTTTTGGAATTTCAGAATGTATATAAAGCTAAAATGAAATGGAAAATTGTGGATTTTCCACAATTATCTGTGAAACACCCTCTGTGGTTACGACGCCTTAGTTAAGTAAATAGCGTGATGTGGGATATGGGATATTTAAGAGTAGAAGCAGGGTCCCCACCATCAATAAGCTTCTAGCATAATTCAGAAGTCCCACAACTAAGTATCATATCACTGAGGACCAGATGTTACACTATGAGCTATGCCTACAGGTACAAACCATTTATTGAATATGCAATCCACTGAGGAAGCCCAAGATCAGCCAAATGTTTTGTCTTTTGTAAGAGGAAGTTTCCCTCCCATAGGTAGTTTTGCTATAGACAATTGGTATAAGATTAAAAATAAAGCAAATAAGGCACACGGTACAGATCAGACCATTAGAATTTTCTCTCAAATTCTACCCCACTCTCCACCTTTAGAAGGTTGTGATTGAGTATCACTGTTGCTTTTTCACATGAAATTACAGGCACTAGGTTTCCAGCGTGTGTGTGTTTTAACAAGCCTAACAATCTTTAGAAATAGCACTATCTTAATCTGACTTTTCAGATTCGATATTTAGAGATTTTCAAAAATATCAGTCCAATTAGAACAAAAAGGAAAAGAAATTTCCTGGGGTATCCAGGACAAAGGCAATATGACGCAATGTTTTTCTTTGTAACAGAGAGTCCCGCAGGAGCCGTTGGTATTTATCTCCTATATCACCACTCTAAGAGGTTAAACGCTCACAAACAATTCTGTCAGAGGGTCTGGGGAAAAAAAGCAGGCATAAATAATACTTCCTGACATCAAATATATTTCATCATGTCTAACCGATGCTCCTGATTTAAAAAATGAAACCATGGTTTAAATATCATTTAAAAGGATGCAGTTTGTGTTGACAGAAAATCAGATACTACTTAGTACAAGGTTTTTAATTGTTTTTTAATACTTTTAAATCCAAGGTACTCATTTGTTTAATACGAAAATTGAAATTGCATGGTCATTTTTATTGAGCATATTACATTTTCCTACACCTAGAAAAAGAAAAAAAATACATGGGTTTTATTTAGAGGTCAGCTCCACACAAAAGGTGGAAAGGAGAAGAGAAGCAAAGGTCTGGTTCACGCAAGCCAACAGTGCATTAGTCTGAAAAACAGCTTCCTAAGTCATGTCCCTATTTGGTATTGTTTAGGTGGTGTCTTAGTTTGGGTTTCTCCAGAATTGACTGATTCAAGGAATTGAGTGCAAGAAGTTTATTCTGGAGCCAATTCCAGGAAACCCTTATGAGGGAGTAGGGAAATAGGCAGGTAAGGAAAACAGCTAATGAAGGGTTTGTTTTCTAGTGAGCTCTAAGAACACAATTAACTCCCACTGGGATCTGGGAAGTGAGTATAAAGTAGAGTGTCTGCAGAGGGTAGCAGAGCAATCCCAGCAGAGGGTCAAAGGTCTTATACCAACTCTCCAGTCAATCATTTGAGAGTAGGTTGCTGGAGTGGGGGCGGCAGGGGGTGTTAATTCTTTGATGCTTTCAGCCTACCACAGGGACTAGAATGTGGGCTCGGGTGATCAGAAAAAGCCCTCAGACAAAGAGATGCTGGTGGCGACTGTGTTAAGTCAAGTTGATGTGCACTAAGGAGTTGTAGGTGGGGGAGGAGGTTGTAATATGGGCAGAGCACCCATGGGGTTGGCCCCACAAGGACTCACAAATGGACATACAAATGCGCATTCAAACTCTTTGGAGTCTTCCTAGTTCAGGAAATTACCTCGGGGCATGGGCGAGGCAGTAAAAGAAACAAGCCATATAAAATAAAATGAAAGCAGAAATAATTTGACTTCTCTACATGGGTAGAGCACCCGTGGCACCTTCAACGCTGAGGCTGTGCTGGGTGGGATTCAGGCTGCAATCAAGCAGAGCTCACAGATGTGCTCATAAGGCAGACACTGACGGGGAAGCTGTGAGTCCAGATGCGGACAGCAAGAAGGGACAAGCAGGGAGAGAAACTGTGATGGAACCTTTTTCTTGGGCATGGGATAACACAAAGTGGAGATGGTGTAGCCAGCAGAAAGAGGTCCAAGTAGGCAGGTGCCAGAGAGAAGCAGGGACCTGGAGACGGTCAGCAATATCTAGGGAAGAGTGCTTACCAGTTGCAGTTTCATCTCACCCATTTCTTAGCACCAGCTATCCACTGCTACCATCTATATATCCCAGGCATCAAAGGGGACTCAGCCATTCTGCACTCCCCTGAGTGAAGAAGCAAGCCCTGAGGAGTGGGGAGGGATCCGAGTAGATCCCGTCCAACACAAACAGCCCAATGCATGCTCTTTAACTGTGGGTTAATAATGTGTTTTCCAGACTTAAAGCACAGTTTATGTCCAGTGGCCCTAGATACCTCAATCTTGTTGCTCTGAGTGAATCACTAACTCATGAGAAGGAAGCATACTAGAAACATTTGGCTTCACAACTGTGAGGTGACCAGCCAAACTAAATCCCAGTATTTGGAGGGTGTTTGATACAAAATATAAATCTAGATTTTTCTCACTAGACATACAGAGTTCAGAGAGATCCCAAGATATGAAAGTGTCTCAGCTTATTTAGGAACATCACAGGCTGAGAATCGCTAGGGGGGCGTGAGTACTGACCCATCTTGCCATCACTTCACCTCTGCCACTCTAGATTCTGAAGGGTCAGCAGCAGAGGCGAACTTTAAAGTGAAAAATAAAAGTCCAGGCAAGTTAAAGCAACAAGAGAGTTGATGTTGGAGCAAAGGCTGATATGGGAAACATGTCAGAGGGATCCCTCCTCCAGCCTTCCCTGGAGCATGGCAGGACTCATGGCCACGAGCCACAGAACCAGGACAAAATGAGGTCTTCCCTGCCCAGGGCTAGGAGATCTGTAACCTGATTAAAATTGCTTTGATTCCTCTGTCAAAAAAACATTTTTGTAGCTCAGGGACCCTTCCTATAAGATCTAGGAAACTGATTTAATAGCAAGGCAAGGATTTTTTTGAAGGGGAGACAGATTCGTTTCAGATTTTGAGGTATTCCCAATGTAAAATCTATCATACATTATTATAACATAAATTATCCAACCAACAATTCCTCACTCCCAATTGCTCGTTTTACAGATTTTATTATTAAGCTCTTTATCTAGCCACTTGGTTTCCTATTCCTTCTATTTGAGTCATCCCACAACAAATATCCCTGATAGGTTATAATTCTGCAAATATAGTGCCTAATATAATCTGTATGCAAACTGGCACCAAAGTGTTGAGGAAGATCTGTTTATATTTAGTGGTATTCTCACACAAGCTTTTTTTGTGGCTCAGGCTCTTTTTAAGCCTGCACTGTACATTTATTTTTCAGTAGAGGCATTTGATTATATATCCCCCTGCTGCTTATTCATTTGCAATGCATCTTAGACCATTTGGAATACTAGTAAAATCTTGACAGAATTATTTATATTCTAAAATTATCAATGTTCTGTTTTAAAAAATGGAGGCCTAAGTCATTTTATTAGGGAAGTGACAGCCACCTTTTCTGGTTTCTGTCATTGTAATTTAATATGAGCTTAATACCACAGACAGTGTGTTGGAGAGAAGGAGAGACCCTGTGATTCTAGTGTCAGCCCTACCAGAGAGGGACCGGCGTGGGGGGGGGCTTTGGGAAAGTTACTCAGTGTCAGACACAGAGCTTGTGCCCATGAGATAGGTGAGCACACACAAGGACCACTTGTCTGGGGAAAACCTACCAGGCAGAGAGATGGCAGGATGTTGGAATATTTGGCAAGGCTGGATCTTGCTTCACTGAAGGATGAATACGGACACAAAAAACTGAAGATAGTCCCAAACCAGTACTTCAAATCTGGAGAGAAATGGCTGGAAGCAGGTTATAATACTACTAGCTGGTGCTCTGAAGTGAGTCCAAGTCTGAGCAGCTGATAATTTACAAAGATTCAAGGGTTCAGAAGTTGGAGCAAATAATAACAACAGGGGAAAGAAAAGAGATTCACCCTGGTGGTACTGGGCCAGGCTGGAAATTTAAAGTACCAAGGTTAGAGCTGAAAGAAGCAACAATAGTGATGCAATGTGACATCATTAAGTTGATGGCATGAGTCCTTGGGTCTTACCCTGGGGCATGTTTTGTGCCCCATCTGGAAGTGGTCTAGAGGCCTCAGCTTTCAAGGTCACTGGGAAATGGGGTGGAGAATCAGGAAAACATGCATGTCTCCTCTTTGGATTTTCCGCTCTGTAAAATGAATGACTTAGACCAGATCTCTCAGTGTCATGTGGGGTCTAAGATTTAATACTTCTAATGATTCTTTCATGCTATCTATGAATTGTTCAAGGTAGGTCAAACCATATTTTTAAAGCTTACCCATTTGTGTTAGAGCTAACACACCTTTTACAGGGTCACTGAATTTACTTAAAGGGCACTATATATACTGAAGCATTCATTTATGTTTAGTAAAAATAGAAACCCTACTCTCATTTACTCTAATAATAGTTATCATAAGCTTAGTAGCAGGAGTTAGCTCAAAGGATTTAATAACACGTGCAAACTGCACATCAGCAACATGTGAAAATACAACAGGAAGTTCAGTTGATAAATGACCTGGTAGTTCTTTTTACTAACCAATTACTTTGCTTATAATTTAAATGTATGAAACATAAAGGAAACAAAATAGTTTATTTCAGACATCCAGAGTTTACACTTGCATCTATTAAAGAAAACGAACAGGATGAATATGTGTGTATGGTCCACCATGGAAGGACCCTGGGAAGGGACCATTGCCCCAAATACCTCTATCCTCAAACACTTAAGGGAAGGCCCCTCTGAGGACCTGGCGGGTTGGCACCGGGTTTGGGAGAGGAAAGAAGCCTGGGTCAAGAATCTTCCTCCTCAAAACAATGGCATTCACAGGATGAGACCTTACACAAATCCTTTCCTTTTTTGGAGTTTTGTGCCTTATTTGCTAAAGAGGGTATTTAAGGCCAGCTCAAATGTTAGGATTCTAAGAGGCAATATGGCATGAACGCTTTCTATGACAAACATGCATTGTCTCCCTCCTAGGTGTCAAACTGTGTTAAGAGCTGAAACATCAAGATAGAGAAAACAGCATCTGAGGCCTCGGAGAGCCTTCCGTCTAGCGAGGGGCCTAACAAGGACACTGCTAACCACTGAGCAGAATGAAGACTGGGGAAGGCAGCACAGGATTCCACCAACCCAGAGGAGGGGTCGCTTAATTAGCGACTGGTCACCTGAGTACTTGGCTTTGTGGCAACTGCAGGGGGCAGCATGCGACACTAGGACAATGTGGCATAGATGTAAGAGTGCAGGCCTGGAAGTTGCTCATGGAAAGTACTGTAACCACTCTAATCATTCTTTTGTGAATCTGAAAAACACAACTAATACTATTTTCCTTGCAGTGTGGGTGCGATAATGCGTGAGAAAATACTAGCTAGTGCCTAGTGTGATTATTTTATCTATTTTCACTTTTACTTATGTGCAACATACCCAGAAGAGGAGTCAAGAAATCAAGGAGGCAAACTTGGCAATTTTGCCTCAGTTTGGCCTTGCTTAACCTGGCTGACTGAAGTAGTCATCACTAAGCCTGTAGATCCCCAGATCTATCTTTCCTCTGACTATCGGGAAATATCATGGGCACGAGTGACCGCATTAAACATTCTAGCAACAACCAGGAAACAACAGTTCTCTCAGCTGTTGGAAATTCATCATACCAGGGCATGAGACATGTAGAGGTCCAGAAACCACAGGGACCCCTGACAGGTCACATCAATCCTAAGATGAAATAAAGGACCCCTTCTTCCTCCAAGCTTCATCACTGCAGTAATAAACCACAGAAAGACCAAAGTCTCTGCCTGCCCCATGCAAACAACAGTGCCGATGTGTTGATTCTAGTGGGAGACACTTTCTGGAAGACTGGTAGCCCTTTGTCCCCTGTGTCCCACAGACACTCCACGAAGCTTATGAGAACACCAGTTTGCCAGGATCTCATTACTGGCCCATGCTGACTCCTTTGGGGAAGCATCTGGACTGGCTAACCCCTGCATGCACTGCCTTTTCTTGCTTGTGCTCCACAGCACCCCATGTTTCCCTCTTTTGGTGCCCTGCAAGGACCTGTGTATGTGTCTGCTATGGGCTGAACTGTGTCCCCCCAAAATTCATATCTTGGGGTCCTAAGCCCAATGTGACAGGATTTGGAGATGGGGTCTTTAGGAAGTAATTAAGGTTAAATGAGGTCACAAGAGTAGGGTATTTCTCCCCGTGCACACTCACCGAGGAAAAGCCGTGTGAGGAAACAGCAAGATGGCAGCCATTTGCAAGACAGCAAGAAGACTCTCACCAGAAACTGACCCTGGTGGCACCCTGACCTTGGACTTCCAGAATCCAGAACTGTGAGAAAGTTCACTTCTGTTACTTAAGCCACCCAGTATTTTGTCTTGGAAGTCCAAGCTGACTAAGACAGTGTCCACTTTCTTTACCAAGTAGTGAACTCCTTAAGGGGAGAGATCATGATTTACCTGCCTTTGTTGCCCAGCCTCTAATGCCCAACTACCTTTGATCTTTAAGAATATATGTTGAATAATATTTGATTAAATGATTAGCTGTAAATATATTCCAAGTGCTCACAGATTCTTCTCAGATCTCAATACACATTCCCTTCCTACCCTCCTCAGGGACTGAACTAATGGGACTGGACCACATAAAGGAGATTCTCTCCTATGAAGGAAACTTCCATGTTTTCATCTAGTCACTGAAGAGGCAAAGCAGCAAGAGCTGGTTGAACCTAGTGGTCATACAACAAATAGTGACACAATCAACAAAAAGTGACAGTGTACCTCCTGCAGGCCAGGCATTGACCCAGCCACTGAGGATGCGGCCATAAAGCCATGAACAGAGTCACTGGCCCAAAGAGCTTATACTTTGGTAGATAGAAACAGATAGTGAAGATGTGGGAAAAAATCAGATAATTTCAGACACTGCCAAGTGCTCTGAAGAAGTTGAAATAAAGTAATGCAATAAAGCATAATGGAGCAGGGACTGCCTTTCCTAGAGTGTTGAGAAGCATCTCTCTGAAAAAATGACATTTGAATTGAAACTGAATAATGAGAAGGTGGCAGCCATGAGGGTGTGGAGATCTGGGGAACAGAATTCCATGCAATTAGGAAGAGTAAATCCAAAGGCTCTGTGAATGGAATAAGCTTGATGTACCCAGTGTATAGAAAATCAGCAGCTGGAGAATAGTGAACCAGGGGGAGAATGGAGAGAGGGGAAGGCAGGTGCCAGAGTGTGTGGGCCTCACGGGATTTTACTCAGTTTCAACGGAAAGCCATTAGAGATGTCTTAGCAGGGGTATTTAAGAATATCATCTA
Organism: Eumetopias jubatus; assembly: GCF_037043125.1. Taxonomy (NCBI): domain Eukaryota; kingdom Metazoa; phylum Chordata; class Mammalia; order Carnivora; family Otariidae; genus Eumetopias; species Eumetopias jubatus. Next base: position 37,640,639 of record NW_028274808.1, read on the forward strand.
TGCTTTAGAAATATAACTCTGATTGTCCTGCAGAACAGGAAGAACACAGAGGCTGTGGCTGTGGTTGGAGAGTCGAAGTAGCTTAGACCAGGGTGGTCGTGGTAGAGGTGCTTAAACATGACCAGACTATGGGCATATATTTTGGAAAAGAGAAAACTGGACTTATGGATGGGTAAAATGTGGGAATGGAAGGAAAGAAAAGAATCCATAATGACTCTTATCCAGGTTTTTAGCATGAGTAACTAACTGCACGGATGAGGTACCACTTAAAGCGACAAGGTGGGAAGCAGGGCTGGCAGTACTGGGTGCAGAGGCAGTTGGCTCACTCGAGACATGTTAAGCTTAAAATACTTATCAGACACCAAGTGCAGATGTGGATTCATCAGGGAAGAGGTTAGAGCGAGATAAATAAATATGTCAATCATCACGGTAAAGCCAGTATTTGAAGCCATGGGACTAGAGGAGAGCATTGAGGGAGAACATATAGATGGAGAAAAGAAGATGATAAGGATGAGGCCCTGGGGCACTTCAATTTCTAGAATCAGATATGCAAGAAGAAGACAGTCAGGGAGCCTTGGAAGGCACAGCTATTGAGGAGGAAAACCAGGAAAGCGTGGTGTTTCGGAAGCCAGTAGGAAATAAAAATGTTCCCAGTTGAGTAAGATGAGGATTCTGACAAAATCAGAATTTGTGTGGCTGCTTTCTAGGAAGAGCAACATTAGAAGAGATTTCAGTTCTCAATTAAGGAAACTCAAGAAAAAAAAAATCCCCCAAGGATATACAAGTCATCTGTGTATAGGGCCCAGACTAGTGGCCCAAGATGAAACTCACCTGCTAACTGCCAATCCTGCCTTCTCGACCTGCCCACCTGTCGCATCACTTGTCACTCTCTCAGCCACCGTGCCGTGAGCAGGAAACAAGCAGGGCATGCGAGGAGTGGCAAGCTGGTTGTTTAAGGATCTATTTGTTTGTGATTGGGCTCTGTACCCAGCACTTTGTCTGAGAGGACAGATCTTCATCCCGCTGGTGTGAAGTCAGGTGTCAGACTAAAGGAAATTGCCCATGTGTCTTTTGAGTGAAGAGGGAGCAAAGTTGCAGGTGCTAATGGGAGATGTCAGGTGGATAGGCAGTGAGCAGGGCAACTAAGGAGATTTAAAAAAAAAGCACAGAAGGGATGTACATAGGCTGGAGCGAGCCATTTACCACTGCAGCGCTCCACAGGAGAAGCCACAATGCACAGGGTTTTGGAATTTGAATAGAAGGAGGATAGAATGAGGAAATATGGAATTACTAATTTGATGAACTAGATTTCCAAACCAGAGTTAGGTCATATGACCATGTGAAGCTTTTCCTGATAACCTCATCTGAATTATCTGTTCCCTTTGCAGTTTTCCCAAGTAATTCTGTTTATAAAATTGCATTGCTCTTATCTACATCTGCACCTACCTTCCCCACTGCACTGTGCCTGGTCTAGCAAATAGCTAATAAATGATTATTAAACCAATCAACAATCAAACAACGAATGGGTCAGGAGATTTGAGATTTCATTTGTCCTTGAAAATCTGAGACATGTATTCCTCTCAAGAATATTGCTGTGGAATATCTGATGAGAGACTGAGATTTTTAAATTTTCAAGGGCATAAAGCCCACAAAGAATGTATCACCACATTATGTCACTAGAACATTTCATAACCAGATATATCTGTAGCATAGTCAGGCATTAGGATCTTATGCTAAGATAAATAAAAGACAAAGAAGAATATATATACATATATACACACACTCACACATACATATACACAAAAGTGTATATACACATGCATTGTGTATATATAGAGAGAATATTCATTGTTTTACTGTCTTCATGGACCAGAAAGATATACACTCCTAAATTTAATATTCAGTAACATTTATTAACAATATTATAATTCAATTTATCATTTGAATTATATTTCTTCTACCATTTAGAATTTTTCAACTAGGTTTTAGCAGGGAATATAATTAAAATATCTTTTACCTGTGAGATTTAAATACTTCCTAAGCTAATTTTTCATATTTGAATTATTTCAGCTTGCTTACTCAGACTTTAAATCCAATGAGAAAAGCATCTTTTTTCATACAGCAATAAGCACTCTCTGTGTTCAACAAATAGGTATGTTAATAAGGCTTTGTAATTGATATAGCTCTATTTCTGAAAGAATCCTTTGAGAGGATGGGGGGAGGAGGTAAAAGTAAGTCTACAGATGCAGAGACAGGAGGCCATGGGATTTACCGCCTGAAGTTCTCAATTTTGTCTCTGTAGGATGAGGGGAAGCCACCTGCTGAGAAAGAACACGGTAGAAGGTAAAGACTTCAGACAAGTTGTCAGCCTTGAATTGTCTGTTCATAGGGAATGGGAAAGAATGTTATATAGGGATACCCCAAAGAACTGAGGTCTGAGTTAGGAGGTAAGGAAGGATGGTGTTAATTTATCATGGCCCAAGTTTTAGGTGATTTTTCCCATTGGAGCCTCAACATCCTGATCATAGGCGAGGAGATGGAGAACACGGGATGGCTCCAAGTTACAGCCTGTCTGAGGGGGTGTAAATACAAGAAGGCAAGGGACCTGAGGGTACTAAAAGAGATGTACTAAAGACATGTGCACATCTAGGCTAAATAAGAAATGAAATGAAGACAGGAAGGATTTGTTAAGACGGTAATGTATTAATTACAGGACTAAAGATCATAACACCGAAAAGCAAAATTTTTAGAAGGCTTATTATGGTATCAAGCATTTCAGATACATCATCTTATTTCATAATAACTTTACTAAGTATACACTATGCCTATTGCTATTATAAGCTCAGAGGAGTTAAGCAAATTATCTAAGGTCATACTGCTAATAAATGGTGAGGCTAGGACCCAGCCCCCTCATCTGTTACATGACAAGACCACATGGAGAACAGTTATAGTAGAATTAAGAAACTATTTTAAAGTTTAGAAAGCTGTGATCCAGGCATGAAATTTTGGATGGAAAGGAGGAATTGCTGGAGGGGGTGACAAGGAAGCCTAGAATTTGGTAGCTGGATGGCATGAGACTTGAAGGAGCATGATCACTAATTTGGAGCAGAGAGATGGGAATTTGGAAATGACATTAATAAACTAGGAGGATGTCCATATTGCTTCTGGGGTTCTTTGGAATTTAGAGAGAATGAAACTAAGGAGTAGACACGAGGGAAAATGCCAACACAAATCTATACAGAATCACTACTACTTAGAATTTAAATATGGCTATAAAGATACACCATACAATAGAAATAAAAGGATTGCATTTCTATGGAAGATCATGTGTAAATATAATAATGTCTACTTGAGAAAGTCTTATTCTCAGTCTTCTTTTTTGATCTTAATTCTCTCTACTTCTTCTCAGAAATCATATTTTCAACACCTACTTAATGATTGGCTGTTCCATAGGCAAGTTTCATGTCACTCATGTCAGTTCCTCTATTTAGAATATCCAACCCTCATCTGCATTTAGGTAAACTCTCTTGTCTGGACCAAATCCCACATTCTACACAAAGTTTTCCTCCCTTCTTCAAATGGAAGAAGGTGCTACTTATTCTAAAAAATTTCCAGCACATTCATTTGTGCTTCAAATGCCTATCCTTCCTATAGGATTATAGGATTATATATATGGGTATATATATATGTATATACGGGATTATATATATTATATATAGGATTAATATTTATATATAAATTATATAATATATATAATAAACATATTAAAATATATGTACAAGCCTGCCTATAGAACTATAATCATAGTTATACCCATAATTAAATCATAGTTATATTCCATAATTAAAAAACAGTAGCTCACATTCATTGAGCACATATTCCCTGCCAGGCTTAGAACTGATCCCTTTAAGTGAATTATCTTCTCTAAACTAGAAGATAACTGGTATCAGTTTCATTTTATAGATAAAGAAACTGAGGTTCAAAGAGATAAACTTACTTGTCCAAGCTCACACAACCAAACAGTAGGAGACCTAGTATTAAAACACAGGCATTGTGATACTTGCTATTTATCTTGTGCTCACCCTTGCAGTAGACTACACCACATATACAGACTGACATTCTATATATCTTACGCACTGCCTAAAGAGTAAATACAGGTTAAGATCGGAGTCTAATTTATCTTTGCATTTCCTTAAGTGCCTATGACAGTGCTTTGCCTAGAGCAGGCTGTGCGAAGATAATGAACAAGGGGATGAATTCATCTGCTTATGATATTTAATAAGGGAAAGCTTTCTTCTGAGAATATAAATAATTGTAGGAAAGGATAAATTATCAGCAGAAAATAGGCTTAGGAAATGAGGAATAATTGGTGATGGGAGAATAGAGGGAAAATGGGGCCACAAGAAGTGGTGGCCAGCACTATGTATCCAGAGTGCTAAAGAGAACTGAGCCAGAGCAGGGTAGCAAGACCACAGCTGAACCCCAGTCACTGGGAATGCACATCTGTTGTGGGAGGGTATCTGTGGATATGAGGTCATTTTCTTATCTTTGGGAGTTTTGATTTTTTTAAGTTTTAAATTTTAGTTTTTTCTTTTCTCATTTCCTTAATACCTTACCGATATATAACCTGTCAACGGCATGTATTATTTTTTCCAAAAATAAGTAATGTTTAAAAAGGTAATCTACATTGATACATAATTTGTGTTAGGTCAAAGCCTTTATTTTTCTAAATTGAGTGTTTATGACCAAGACGGGTGGTGGTACTAGATTGCCTGATAGCAAAGGAAGGGGATGAAACATGCTTTTACAGTTACGTTGTTTTTCAAAAGATGCCTCGCGTATGTGTACATGTGCAGGTATTTATATGTATATCCATGCAAATTAAAAGCACACATGGCACATGATCACTCTATGTAACTCTGGACATATGGGCCTTAGTCTCAAAACTGTTTTGTGTAGATATTATAGAACAGTGCTATACAATAGAAATATATTGTGAGCTACATATATAGTTTAAATTTTCTAGAAGCCACAGTAAACTATGGATTCTGGGAAACAAACTGAGGGTTTTAGGGGAGGGGGGGTGGGGGGTTGGGCTAGCCCCGATGATGTGTATTAAGGAGGGCACAAATTGCATGGAGCACTGAGTGTTATACACAAACAATGAATCATGGAACACTAAAAAAAAAAAAAGAAGCCACAGGAAAAAAAATGAAGCAAAAGAGATGCAATTAATTTTAATAATGTTATTTTATCTCATATATCCAAAAAGCTGTCATTTCAACATATAATTAATATAAAAATATAGTGAGAAATGTACATTACTTTCGAGTGTCCAAAAGACACATGTGTCCAGTGGCTATCACATTAGACAGTGCCATCATGGAAAATTAGAGCTGGAAAGGCACATAGGGATTACCCATTCTAATGCCGTTATTTTACAGATTAAACACTATGGAACAGTAAGGTTGAGTGACTTGTTTAATTCCACTGAGCTCTAATGCAAGATAGTTTCAGTTTTCCTTTCTGGCCTGTTCCCTCATTGCTTCATGTTTGAATGGAGACTTACGGAGATAGATTGGGATAGTCAAATCAGTCTTTTAAACTCCCTGACATAAGAGGAGCAAAATGGTACCATGTAGTCCAAACCTCTTATTTCACAAATGAGAAAGAGGAATGGAGTCACATTTCAAGGTTTCATGTTCCAAGATCTGGGGGATGAAAAATCTGAGGCTCTGACGGGAGAACTACTCCTTAGAAGGTTCCTGAACCTAAGCCTAAGCTGGCACCCTAACCTTGAGATGATGACGACTAATTCCTCAGTACAAGGTAAATGCTTCAGCTTCAAATACAAAGACTAACCCTCTTAAGTCAACACTGTCCTGAAGATATTTTGTGTCTATTTGTGAGAGAACTAGATTTCCACTCACCTCTTCTTTCCAAGTTAAATGACCACAGGGAAACCTTTTCTGTCTTATCCAACTAGTTAAGTAGAACGAAGAATTTCTATGATTCTATTTATAGGGCTGTTTAGTAGTTGAACAGACAGAGCTGTGGATTCCTGGGGTGGAATATTTGATCCTTGATGTCCTAAATACCAGCTTTACAGAGCTCGTTTCTAGATGCAAGAATTACTGTACAAAAGATAGCCAGGCACACAGAACTTCTTCAGGAGTGACAGGAAGGGAAAAGTTTAGAAAAAGGGTAATCAGCCCAGGCAGAGAGTTTTACTGATTTTTTAAAATCCATGCTATTTTCTCTTTTATTATTAATAGATAATATAATATAAAAACAATACTACCATAGGAATAAGAAAGTAATAAATGAGAACAATACATCACTATAGTGGTTTGAATAGTGGCCCTCAAAAGATATGTCTGCCTAAAACCCCAGAATGTGACCTTATTTGGAATAAGGGTCTTTGCAGATGTGGTGATGGTAAGGATATCAAGATGAGAGCTTACATGTTTTTATCTTTTTTACTTCTCAATCATCTCTGCCTTCTAACCAACTCTTCAATGTAGCATTTGGGTATATGTGGAGAGTTATGGCTTATGCAAACGTGTGATTACAGAGAGGTCCCCAGGCTCAGTGTCCTTCAGCAATATTGACCTCCAAGGTGACGTCATTCAGCCACTTGATTGTTTCCCTGCTGGCATTTGCAGTGGTAGCTGGAGTAACTCATGGTCCAACTGCTTTCTGAGCATGGAGAGATCATAGTAGAGCTCCTGGCTTATGTGGACTCACTTCAGCTCCCCCAGATACTGGAGACATCTTGAGGTCTGACTATGACAACCACTTATCTCTGCCTGGGTAAGCTGTTCGGAAACTCTTCCTATGGAGCCATCCTGCCCCTACTTTGGCAATCCCTTCTGGAAGCTCCCAGCCAAGCTAGCCAATATTTCTGGGACCTGCATATACCATTAGGGAAGCAAGGGAAGCTTGGAGAAGTGAAACTTTCAGGGCCTCTTGGCTTGCTTACGCTATGCCTAAGTCACCTTGATGTGGCTGCACCAGGTTTATATGGGATGGTCCATGGGATGGTAATGGAGTGGAGAAAGTCCTCTTCTGCACTAAGTATCACCCCCGCTTAATACACTTCTGCCCAATGGTTGACTAGTTCTTTTCCCTACACTGTATCCTCTCTGTCAGTACACAGCATGTTTCACTGAGAAAGGTCTCACTAATCGGGGCAGAAGGGGTTTTCTACCTCTGGGAAAACTCTGACCTGAGTTGCCCAGGTTTGGCTTTTTATATACTCAGAAGGGTAGATTTGGGGGATGGACTTGTGGGTAATGATAGAAGAAAACAATAGAGGGATTTTGAAAAATGCCCATTTTTGACATCAGCCTAGCTTTCATGGCCGTTGTATTACTACTGCGCAATCATATTCTGAATGTCAAAAGGGTAATGTTAATTACTTTTCTTTGCATTTTTTCTGCAACAGATCGTCATCTGCACCCCATTCCAACCCAACTTTCCCAGCCCTGGAAGATTCTTTGGACTAACTGGATGAAAACCATACCCAACCAAAAAAGAAAGCCCCATGACAGCAAGTGCCCACTCTGTTTGGCACATATGCTCAACAAGTAATAGCTTTTCTTCCCCTTTAACTGGAACCTATACCATAACACTACTCTGTCAAGTATGTGTGCACATGAGAATACAGAATGGAGACAAACAATTGATAGGTTACAGTGGAAAGGTAGTCTCTAGCTGTATTCATTTCCTAAGGTTGCTATAACAAATTACTACAAATTGCATGGCTTAAAACAACAGAAGTTTATTCTCTTGCAGTCTGGGGGCTAGAAGTCAGAAATCAAAGTGACAACAGAGTCCCATTCCCTCTGAAGGCTCTCAGAGAAAACCTTTCCTTCCCTCGGCCAGATTCTGTTGGCTCCAGGCATTCTTTATTTTCTGACATACATAATTCCAATCTCTGCTTTATCTCTTATCTTCCAATGGCTTTCCTCTCTGTGTTTCTGGGTATTTGTTTGTTATTTTCCTGCCTCTTATAAGTCATTCATTATTGGAGTTAATGCCCATTAATCCAGGATAATCTCATTTTGAGATCTTACCTTAACTATATCTGCAAAGACCCTTTGTCCAAATAAGGTCACAGGTCTGACATTCTGGATGGACATACATTTTGGGAACCACTATTCAACCCACCATAGTGATAGATTGTTCTCTTTTATTATTTTCTTATATCTATGATAGTACTCTTTTTAAATTATCAATTAACAATAATAAGGAAAGAATACAGCATGACTTTTGAAAAAAATCTGTAAAACTATTCAGCTAGGATGATTTCTTACTGTAGGCAGGGGGAAAAGGAGAGGTATGAGAAAGTACCCTATAGATGGAGTGTTATCTAAAGGTTGTTCAAACATCAGATACAACTAAGCTTTAAATGCCATTGGACTGAATAAAGTTAATTTCTTTTTGGTCAAGAGCAGTTAGAGATACATGGAAAAGACCCGATAGGTTTAGACAAACAAAAGAGCTTCCTTTCTCTATGCATCTAAGAACTGTGTGAATGAACTTGAATTTACCCAAGGTTTGTCCTTTTAAATAGCTAGGGAGAAATATCTTCTATTTGCTGTCACCTCTAAGAAATTATCCTTTACAGCCCAGAAACACTCCTAATAACACCTATCCTAGAGAAAGATTATTTCCACATCCTTAATTTCACCCAGAAATTTAAAAGTAAGTCAAGGCAATAATATTATGCATCCAGCAGTCGTTCTACATGTAATTAAGAGGCTCTAGAAGTTCTAATTCTGTATGTGGGGAGTTGGGCAGGAAATATGCACTGTTTGCAGGTAAAGATTTCCTTTTGGGGGAAATCATTCAGCATGGTGATCTTAAGCACAACTGCCTTCTTTGCATTCATAATACCTTCTGATAACTTTACAAAAAACAACTCAAACATCAATAATCTCACACAATTAATTTGTGCGTAAAAGCTACTCAGGAATGGAGCCATCCACCCAGTTACAGAAAAGCTACTAATGCATGATTTATTTTGCAATCTAGCCTCCTACAGATTCTGATGAGTCCATTACCCACATCCCTTCAGCACCTTGCATCATTTGCAGTCTATGAATTTGTATACATTTATAGGGGTTTTCTAGTGATATTTCTAGAGTCCAGTCATATGTTTTGATTCTGTCTCTCCATTTAAATCATGGATGATCTTCTCAAAGGCAAGGGCAGCAATTTCTCAGTGGTCCATGTGTAAACTGTTCAGCTACTAATACATAAAACTCAATGCCCCCAAATCACATGGACAACAGGTTTTCTCTCCCAAACCTATACAAAGCCTTCCCACTTGTATGATTCCTGAGAGGCCCCCTTAGACAAGGAACCAATTTGTCTTGGGAACTGATTTTCTATAAATATTGATCATGCCTTTTTCCAGGGACGTGAACACAAATGATGAGAATGACTAGGGAAAATACGTTACTGCTTCCTTCCATCTTACTTTGTGCATCCTCTTTCCCCCTAACAATCGCCCGCTAATGCCTCTGTTCTCTGTGAGCTGTTTCCTTTTAAAGGGCACCTCTACCCCACCACATGCAAACATACTCACATTCTTCCGCCTAGCACCCAGGCCTACTTATGTTCCAAGAGCCCCTGTCCTCTGACCAAGCCATCAAAAACCCATTCCCTGGTAGTAAAGGTACACTAAATATTTACTTAAAGGAATTCCCACTGAAAGAGTGGCTGCAATGTTCCAGAAAAAGCACTGGAGTTCAATTTGAAAGCCCTGGGTTTGCATCCTCGTTTTATCATTTACTAACACTGTGGCCTTGAAAAATCACTCTGCATCTTCAGTGACCTCCTTGCTAACTTTGGTGTCATGGACATGAAAAGACTCCTGAAAATATTTGTTATTGTAGAGCATGTGACTAATAGACCTTGCCTTTATGTGTGTGCTCTGAAAAGCAATGTTTTGAAAGGACTTATTAAGTCAAATAAAGTATAATCTAATTAGTACAAGTTTGAGGAGGAAAGACTACTTTCTGAAACATTTTGGGGGCCCCATCACTGCCTACCAGAAAAAAATGTCAGTGGCCCAGACCTTTTTCTAAAGGTTACAGACATTTGAGTAAGCTTCTTAGCTGACTGCTGACAAATTCCAGCACCCAAAATTGAGGAAACTTCCAAAAGAGCTCATGATTATTCAAACACACTTCTCAACATGTCATTGTTTTTTCATTTAATGGACATAAGAAAATCCCTTAGTAGAAATTTAAGTGTGCAAACACACACACACACACACACACACACACACACACACACCTTGTATGCCTTTTCTTCTTGAGAAACGTGCTTGCACTCACAGAACTGATTGCAATTGAGAAACCAACTCCACGAAGCAGTAAGGATTGAAGTATGGTGCACAAAAGCTTTCAGTTTGGAAAAAAACAGCATCTCTGACACAAAGTCAAACAGTTGCCTCAAGTCCCGCACGTATCCGTTATTTTTTTAAGCCACTGCTCAACTTATTCTGACAAACACAATCAAAATTGCCTTACAATAGCTGTTCATTTGGGTTTTTTTTTTTTTTTTTTTTTTGGCATTCAGAAGGTCAGCTTTAACATGCCTTCACATTTCTTCAGCTGCCTTCTATTATTCTTCCAGGAAAATAAACAACAACTTGGAAAAGGAGGATAATTTGCTGTGCTGTGAAAGCTTCTGCAGCTATAAGAGGAGAAGAACAGAGGGCGATCACAAGTGGCACAGCCCAGAGGAGCTCATGATTAAATAGTGGAGCTTGGAGTGCCAACCAGGAACCACAGACACTGGGTCAATGCGCAGGGAAGAGTCTGTGTCTCAGACAATCAAGTAACAGCCTAACGAGTGGGTATGTTTGGGGCATTGAGAAATCTTTTATGAGGGACTGGGGCCCTGAGATCAATTTTAATTTCACTCAAGTCAAAAGACACAATTGCCAAGTTTTTTAATGAAAACCTTTCATCTTTTTAACAAACACCTCCCTCCAGAGGGAGTCACAGTACCTTTTTCTGATCTGAGAGCTGCCAAATGCAGAACTAGGTATCCTTAAAAAGTAATTGCTTCTGTAGCTGAGGCTCGAATGTGTAATTCCTGAAAAAATAACCTCCTTCAAAAGTTCCAAAAAGAAGAAGATAGTCTGAGTCTCAAACATAAAAAATAATGAAATAGATTAAAAAAAAAAAAAAAAACCAACAACTCTGCAATTCCCAGGAGAGTACACAGAACTCAGGAAATGTCTTCTCTGTCTAGAAGCTACATTTCTCAGCCAAATTGCAAGTGTCGGAGAAGGGGTTGGAGGGAACACTACAGTAATATGACCAAAATAAAATAACATGAAATTAGCTTCAGATTATTCTCAGAATGGAACCAATTTCAGAGAGACAATAAAAGTCAATAGTTGTCATGGGAATTGCTGAGCACCAAATCAGAATTAATGACAATGCGGCTGACAGTCGCAGTAAATGTGTGACTTCTACATGGAAGTCTCCAAATCACTCAAAGTCTGGATAAAGAGACTTTTAAAAAGGTGTTAACACGCAATTCCTTAAGGGTATGCATGCACCACTCCCTGTCTCCCCCAAAAGAGAGAGAGATTAATGGACTCAATTAGAGAATTATTAAAATTACATTTTAGAAACATAAATCCTCCCAATGCCATATTAAAATAATTATTAAGTGGGTCACTTGCTACAATAGAAGCTATGTACAGAAAGCCCTGAGACAGTCCAGGCCGTGACAGCATCCTGGGAGAATGGCTGCTTGTTTACCAAGAATACCTGAGCCACTCACATTGCTGTTGGATGGAGGGCTCCTTCCTTCCCAGATGCAGTGCGACACTGTGCACCAGTCCCTGGGAGGTCAGCGCGTGGAGTATTATACATCACAGTGCTGCAGTTTGGGGAGGGTGCCGGGAAGATGTTCATGCCAACAACAAAAACAAAAATAACAAATCTTTAATTTGTCTTTACTTTATACTCATTGAATGGGAGATAGAGTCTTTCTCGTCGCACAGCGGAAGTAAGGGCTAAAAAGCACCTCTTGTAGGAGGAAATCCACGGAGAGCTTGTTCTACAGGACAAGCTACTGCCTCAGGACACAAGAGTGCATGTGTCATCAGACACAAAGTGGGGAGGGTTAGAGGCATGGGCAGCAGAAAGGTACTGTAGAAGAGGTTCTGTGAGAGCAGACAAGGCATCAGAGAAACAAATCAGAGCATTAAAGTCAAACTTCACCCACCTCTCAATTTTGCATTTCTCAGGCTGTGCCTGGAGGTCAAGGCCTCGCAAAATGCATCTAGTGTTTTGGAGAAAATGTGCATAAACAAGAGAGTCAGCAATGAACACATACACTGTTTGGATTTCTATTAAATAGGGAAACACTGAGTAAATGTAGAAGGTTCATATTTGAAGGTATAAAAAGTGATAATAAATAGAAGGCACATTATAAATATTAAATGCAAAAGAAAAGCTTTTATGAGTTCAGCCTATTACCTAGTAGTGCCGAGTCTAATACATAACTGTTAGGTCATTATATGATAATGGAAAAATTACTCCACGTTGCAGTAAGCTCACTCTACTCCTCTGGCACGCTCTATGCTGGCAGACAACAGGGCAGACAATAGGGCTTCCCCAACTGCCCTGCAGCTCCCAGGCCTCTGACTGCGAGCCTGGCCCTCCTGCTTCGTCAGCTGAGCAAAGCTTGGAGGTGGTAGGGACTCATGCTATGGACAGCGGCGTGGCCAGAAGCACTGGCTGGCCACTCCTTAGATGGAATTCCTGCATTCACTTTTTCTAATCTCTTTAACTTTATTTCTTGTCTATGACAGCTTAGACCTCGTTGGCAAAATTGGGGATATAAAGATTGTACCCTAGTAAAGTTTCCTACAGGGCTTTGCATGCGAATGGATATAGTTTGTGAGATGGCCAAACCCTGCTGGGACTAATGCACCCAGGTTGGCTCTGAGGCCTCAAATCGACATAAGGTTACCAAACCAATTCAGGTATCAGCTCAGACAGTGATTCTTGAGCTTCAGAGTTTCCACCATTCTTGCTCATGGGGATTTTTCTAAAAATGCTCTATAGAAGTGGAATAGAAAGACAAAAAATGCCTGGGTGGCTCAGTCGGCTAAGCGTCTGCCTTCAGCTCAGGTCATGGTCCTGGAGTCCCAGAATCAAGTCCCACATAGGCCTGCCTCTCCTTCTGACCCTATCCCCTCTCGTGCTCTCTCTCTCAAATAAATAAATCTTTTTAAAAAAAGAAAGCAAAAAGATTCAACCAAGGGAAAGTTGGATTTTCCCAAATAACTTTTACTATAAAAATAAAGACAGGGAGGGGAAGAGTGAGAGAAGGCAAGAACACACACACACACACACACACACACACACACACACACACACACTGATGAAATTACCTGTCTGTGTTCCTGCTTGCCTGGGTCTAATCCTTATAGCTTTGAGGGTGGATGCTCATCTCAAACTAACAAAAGGATTTTATACACATATATACATATATATGTATGTATATATATTCACACATATTTTACACAACAGAAAGATCAAGGAGAGGACTCAAGTGAGAAGTTTTTTGTTTTGTTGTTTTTAAGATTTGTTTATTTTTTTGAGAGAGGGAGGAGGGGCAGAGGGAGAGAATCTTAAGCAGACTCTACACTGAGGGTGGAGTTCCACAAGGGACCCATGAGATCATGACCCATGCGATTATGACCTGAGCCAAATCCAAGAGTCAGACGCTTTAACTGACTGAGCAACCCAGGTGTCCCATCAAATGAGAAGGAGTTTTAAAAACAAAAAGGAAAAAATGACAAGCTAACACAAGTCACTCCCTTACCCTGACCTCTGTCTTTCCCTGCACTTGTCTTAATATTGGTAGAAAACTTTACAAAGGATGTGAAGTCTAGGAGGGTAGCTCAGCAATATGTTCACACATTAAGGGATGCTTGAAAAGACACAGTTATAAAGTCCTCCAACAATAACTCCATCTTGATTGCAGGGAGGAAGAACCATTATCCTAAGAGTTGTTTCTTTTTTATATGGTTCTTATCACAAAGACAGAACAATCAGTGCCTGGTAATAAACAACTAACAAAAAGCATTTTTATTTATTTATTTGTTTTAGAGAGAGAGAATGCAAACATGGGGCAGGGCAGAAGGAGAGGGAGAAAGAGTCTTAAGCAGAGTCCCCACTAAGCGCATAGCCCCACAAGGGGCTCAATCTCAGGACACTGAGATCATGACCCGAGTTGAAATCAAGAATTAGATGCTTAACCAACCGAGCCACCCAAGCACCCCACAAAAAGCATTTTTTGATATGTAGGCTTGGTTTGTTGCCAAGTAATTTTAAAGATATATCAGAGGCTTTTCTTGTTAGTTCTGGTAAGTTCTTATTTGGAAAAAAACAAAAAGAAGCTTTTGTTAACTTAATTCACTTTTTAAAAGAAGGCAAAATATATTGCAGCAGCAAAAACAAAGCAGGAGACACATGACTTGCTTAAGAATTCATAAACTTTTCAAATCCAACTTTTTAAATATTTAAGAGAATGGCTAAAGCTAGCTCAATCCTGATAAGAATTATTCTGTAAATGTGTTAAATATTTCCAGTATCCCTGGAGCTCTGTGTTTAGGTGGCAGATAAAATCATCTGTCTGAGAAAAATATAGCAAAGGTTAGTAATGGACAAAATTGACATAAAAACGCTTCAAAAGAAAAGAGGAGATGGCTGAGGCTTTTAATGTCACAATATAATGGAAAAGAAGTCAAACTTTATGTGGAAAAAGATTTACATTTATTTTGCTTGGGTTACTTTTCAAATCTTGTTAGAGGAATGGGAATGTAGTATAAGCTCAGAAATGTTTATATACTTTAAACTTCCCAATAATTTGCTCAGAAATAAATTATTAAAAAAAAAAACAGTGTAGGTAGCTCTATTCTTTTTTTTTTTTTTTTTTTTTTCAAAAAGACTTTGCAGGGTGCCTGGGTTGCTCAGTCAGTTGAGCTTCCAGCTCTTGATTTCAGCTCAGGTCATGATCTCAGGGTCATGAGATCCAGCCCCTTATGGGGCTCCACGTGTGACATCTGCTCTTCTCTGTCTCCCCCTACCCTCCCCCAGCTCATGTGCTTGTGCTCTCGTGTGCTCTCTCTCTCCCAAAATAAATAAATAAATAAATATTTTAAAAAATGACTTTGTTAATTTGGGGATCATGAGGAGGCAAAGCTGATGTAAAATTGCAGTGAACCCATTTTCTTCTTCTAAAATAGTCCTTTATTCTTTGATTGAAATTCAAACTTTTAAAGATATTTTGGCCTGAAGGATTAGGCATGACATTAAGTTAACCAAATTTAGCAAAAAAAAAATATAGGATGCTTAGTTAAATTTGAATTTTGGATAAACAAAAAATGATTTTTAGTGTAAAAGTGTCCCAGATATTACATACTTATATATTTATATTAAAAAATATTTGACTATCTGAAATTCAGATTTAACTGACCATCTTATATTTTATCTGACAACCCTAGTGCTATAAAAATAAAATCATACCTGCCTCATATGGCCCACTGTTCTAATGGATGAGCACTAAATAACATACAGTATTGACAAAATGATTATCCTTGGTTGTCAAAGGTAGAGAGTAGGAGAAAAAATTAAACAGTTAAGTCATCCTAATTAGCATGGCCAAGAGGGACAGTACATATACACAATCAACATGGCTTCTAGGAGACTAAAGAAACCAAACACTTTAGTGTATTCAGCTGTTCTATCTTCCTCACTTCACTACACAAAGCCAATCCCTTGAAGACAAATATATCCAGTTAACTCCATTTAATACCAAGGTGAAAGACTTTCCTTCCAAACCTGATACACAAGCATGTTCTCCTTCATGAGAAAAACCTGGTAAAGTTTGGCAGCTTTAGGCTCTCTCCTGGAAGAACTATCTGTTAGAGGAGGGTTATTAATATTCTCTCCATTCCCCCTCTAAGGGAGATCTAAGTTAAGAGGAGAAGATTGAAGGCAATGTCTATAATATACTATCAGATTTAAAGGAAGGGCATTGCTGCACATATGTTCAGAAGGAGTAGAGATCATTTCCATTTGGGTAGCTCTGGAAGCCTCACATTCAAGCCATATTTCATGAGAGCAAAATGATTGTCCTAGTTTCCCAAGGAAAAAAAAATTAAAGATACCAAAGTTTTCTGTGGGTATAAAAGGGTGTGGTGAGCAATGCCAAACTTTATCTGTTTGTTCTTTGTGTTAGAATCTCTGTGAGTGTGTAACAGTCAGAAGGAAAGTGTAGAAGTTTTGGAAATTGTTTGGTAATCCTTTTGAGACCAGGCTCTATTCTGAGCCATGAGGTGCAGGTGTAAATTTCTTGGCAGCTTTAGAATTCCTGTTCATTCCTCCATGGCTAGTTTTCCAGTCTGTTTAAGCAAGCACATGCCCACACATTAGATTAGAACTGATCTCAGCAGCCCAGAAGCTGCACTGGGCTTTCTATTTGCATTTGGAAATGAATAACAAGGAAGCTAGAAATTCTGCCTTATTATGAGTAACAATAGATGGGTTGTATTAACTCTTCACATCTTTCCATTATGGAGGAGATGTCTCACATACTGAGGGATACTCTGCCTACAGAAATTTATATACATTTAACACCTGACAAACCTTTAGAAATACATTAGTGACCACTATATCCTTGAGACCAGCATGATGGAAAATACCCTGAGTCACTTATTGATTCAGTAAACAAACGCTTCTTTAGTGTACATCAAGTGCTAAATATTTGGTTATGTTCATAATACAGTGATGAAACAAATGTACAAAGTCCCTGCCATCACAGACCTTTCTGTCTGAAGGAAGAGACACGTGAAAAGGTGACTGTCAAACACTGTGATGAGGCTGCAACAATAAACCAAGGTATTGGTTCTCCCTGTGGGAGAATGTAGGAAGGGAGCCCAGTCTGGAGAAAGTGTCCTAGAAGATGATCATCTAGGGAGAGATCTAGAAGTTGAGGAGGAATCTATCTGAGGAGGTAGGGGTGTGTGAGTGTGTGTGTGTGTGTGTGTGTGTGTGTGTGTGTGTGTGTGTGTGTGTTGGCAAAAAGAAGAGTAATGGCAGTGTTCCAGGAATAAAACTATGCAAGGCTTATAAGGAAATAAAATTATTTCAGTATGGATGCAGTGTAAACTGAGAGTGAACATTTTTAGAGGTGAAGTTGGAGAGGAAAATAGCAACCAGATCCCAAAATTCTTTCCAACAATATTAAGTTTAAACTTTCTCCTGAGGGCAATGCTGAGCTTATGAAGATTTTTAAGCAGGGTAATGGCATAATGAGATTTGTATTTTATAAAAAACCTCTGGCTTCCAAATGGGAAATAGATTGAAGAGAGAAACCATTTAAGAGATTCTTATAGTAGAGGAATGATGAACTAAAGGGTATAGATGGCAATTGGTAAAAGGAAAATAGAAAAAAAAAACATTTGAAGAGAAAGAATTTGACTGGATGGAATGATAGGAAAAATCAAAGAAAGCAGGAAATCTAGAACCAGATCTTGGTTTCTAGTATCATTCTCTTAAAAAAAGAAAAGAAAAGAAAAGAAAAGAAAAGAAAAGAAAAGAAAAGAAAAGAAAAGAAAAGAAAAGAAAAGGAAGAACACCTTCCAGAAAACACTGATTCTAGGACCAAGGCAGGAAATTTAAAAGATGAGCCTCAAAATCTTGTTATGCCAGAAAGTAAGGAAGTGCAAACAAAACAAATAAAAAAAATCCCAATAAATCAAACCCAATAAAACTTCCAGCAATATGTGAGTACATCAAAGAGACACAGGAGCTAACTAAAAGAATCTTCCATGGTAAAATCTAGAAAAATTTGAGCAACAAATAGAGTAGAACTGGATTATAATCAAAAGTATAAAATAAATACATCCACAAGTTTATAAATAAATGATATAAATAAATGATTGGATAAATAAATGAAGAGAAAAGACAACTTCCCCATGCAGAAGAACTCTAATTAATTTATGAAGATACTCCATTCTCGCAGAGGTGGAGGATAATTCCCCCATTCCTCAAGTGTGAACTATGCATAGTGACTTCCTTCCAAAAAGTACAATATGACAAACATGATCATGAGGCAGGTATCAAGGTTAACATCAACAATTATAAGTTACATTGATAATATGTACACTTACTATGATGTGATAAGAATGGCACTTTACTACCATGGTCTTTGCCTCAAAAACTCATAACCCCAGTTGAATCCTGAGGATAACACCAATGAAGAGGCATTCTCCAAAATATCTGACCAATACCGTCAAAACTATCAAGATCACGAAAAACAAAGGAAGGCTAAGAAAGTGTCCCAGCTAAAAGGAGCCTAAGAAGACATGATTAATAATTATAAAGGAGTACAGGATTTTGGAACAGAAAACGTATAAGAGGTAAAAAACTAAGGAAGTTTAAATAAGTTGTGGACTTTTGTTAATAACAATCTACCAGTATTGATTCATTAACTGTGACAAATGTACTTCACAAATGTAAGATGTTAAGAGGAAAAAAATGGATATGGTATATACGAAAACTGTACTAGCTTCACAATTCTTCTGTAAGTCTATAACTATTCTAAAATTAAAAAAAATAAACAAATGGAAATAGAAATGAAAACCATGAATTATTGAATTGAGAAAGAACTAACTTTGCTCAGCAAAGGGACACATAAAGTTTTGGGGAGAGTCATGACATAATAAATTTTGTGCTTTTTTTTTTTAAAAAAAGATTTTATTTATTTATTTGACAGAGAGAGAGACAGTGAGAGAGGGAACACAAGCAGAGGGAGTGGGAGAGGGAGAAGCAGGTTTCCCGCTGAGCAGAGAGCCTGATGTGGGGCTCGATCCCAGGACCCTGAGATCATGACCCAAGCCGAAGGCAGACGCTTAACGACTGAGCCACCCAGGCGCCCCTAAATTTTGTGCTTTTAAAGTTAAACTAATGGATTAGAGAGAAGAATGTAGAGTCAAATAGAACTGATAGGAAATTCAGGTCCACTGTAGTAAGGGTCTTTATTTGGTTAAATATCTGTA
This sequence comes from Eumetopias jubatus, assembly GCF_037043125.1. Classification (NCBI taxonomy): domain Eukaryota; kingdom Metazoa; phylum Chordata; class Mammalia; order Carnivora; family Otariidae; genus Eumetopias; species Eumetopias jubatus. The sequence continues at coordinate 37,659,750 of NW_028274808.1, forward strand.
CAAATGGAGAAAAAAAATCATTACGAGAGAAATTTTATGTCCAGCCATATTCTTGCTTGGGAAAAAGAATTCTCCTTAACCCAGGGGATGGGTTATGGAGAGCCTTAAGATAAAGGTAGTAGAGGAAATGCCTGATTGAGTTATAATTGGAATGCTTCAAGTGGGGCAGTAAGATTTCTAGCACTGGGTAGATGTTCATACAAGGAAGATGAGCTAAGTACAGTTCAGTGACAACTCAAGAGGGACAAAGTTTCCATATGAAACAAAATACATCAAAGTCAAAATTTCCTTTGAATACCCTTAAGTCATCCATAAAATATAGTATACAGGTTGTGGGGGGCGGAGCAAGATGGCGGAGGAGTAGGAGACCTGGATTTCATCTGGTCTCAGGAATTCAGCTGGATAGGGATCAAACCATTCTGAACACCTACGAATTCAATAGGAGATTGAAGAAAAGAATAGCAGCAACTCTCTGAACAGAAAAGCGACCACTTTCTGGAAGGTAAGACGTGCAGAGAAGTGAATCCAAGGCGATATTCGGGAGGATAGACGGCAGGGGAGGGGGCCTCTGTCGGCCGCTTCTGGCAAGTGCTAGAGCCGCGGAGCACAAAATTGGAACTTTTAGAAGTCAGCTCCACTGAGGGATGTCGCTCCAGTGGCTAAGTGGGGGGTGGAACACTCGTGGGACAGTGTGGTCTCAGGACCATCAGGGTCACAGAAAGACTGGCGGTGCCTGAGTGCGGCAGACCACACAAGTATCAGAGCAGGGAAGCTGGCTGCAGAGAGAGAGCTGAGGCGTGGGCTCTCAGCTTAGGGTTGCCATAAACTGTGATCGGTGACAGTCGGGCCACTGCTCCTCCAGCAGGGACCCAACAAGCGGCAGATCCGGGGAGAATCCCCTTCCTCCCCTGGGAGGAGCGGCGCGGGAGCGCACCACAGGGATCTGCTGGGTTTGGAGACTCCACACAGGGTCGGTGCCAGAGATAGAAACGCTCAGTCACAGGCCGGGTGAGCACGGAGTGCGGCCTGACATGAGGGAGACAGGAGTGACTGCTTTTCTCTGGGGGTGCAATGAGGAGTGGGGCCCCGAGTTCTCAGCTCCTCCAGGGCAGAGATTGGGAGGCTGCCATTTTCACTCTCATCTTCTAACACTGTACGGAAAGTTTGCAGGGAACAAAAGCTCCTGAGAGCAAACCTGAGCAGATGACTTACCCCAGACCCAGCAAGAGCTAGGCAATTCCGCCTCTGGCAAAGACATTTGGGAACCACGGCAACAGGCCCCTCCCCCAGAAGATCAGCAAGAACCGCCAGCCAAGACCAAGTTTACCGATCAATGAGAATGGGAGAACTCCACCACTAGGGGAATACTGCACATAGAATTCATGGCTTTTTTTTTTTTACCATGATTCATTAGTCTTTCAAAGTTAATTTTTTTAACTGTTTTTTTTTTTGAATTTTTCTTTTCCCCTTTTCCAACCAACATCTTATCAATCCCTTTTTTAAAAAAATATTTTTATTTTTCATTTTTAGAGTCATATTCTATCCCTTCATAGTAGTTACCCTTATTTTTGGCATATATATATGTTATTCTCTCTTTAAAATTTTGAGATACAGTTTCTTCTAACATATCAAAATATACCCTAAATCTCCAGTGTATGGCTTTGTTCTACTCTCCTGCCTGATCACATTCTCTCCCCCTTTATTCTTTCTTTCTTTCCTTTTTTTTAATCCTCTTCTTTCCTTTTTTAAACATCTTCTTATCAATTCCTTTTCAAAAATTTTTTATATTTTTCATCTTTACAGGCATATTCCATCCCTTCATAGTATCAACCCTTATTTTGTACATATATAAGTCTTTCTTTCTTTAAAATTTTAGGAGGTACTTTCTTCTAACAGACCAAAATACAACCAAAATCTAGTGTGTGGCACTCGTCTATGCACCAGCCTGATCATATTTGATCATATTTTGTTTTTTTGTTTTGTTCTGTTCTTGTTTTTATCTTTTTCTTTTTCCCTTCTCTTTCTTTTCTCTTTCTTTCCCTTTCTTTTTCCCTGGTTTCAGGTCTTTTCTGATTTGTTTAGAGTATATTTTCTGGAGACGTTGTTAACCTGTTAGCATTTTGTTCTCTCATTCATCTTTTCTCCTCTGGACAAAATGACAAGATGAAAAAAATCACCTCAAAAAAAGAACAAGAGGTAGTACCGTCTGCCAGGGACCTACTCAATATGGACATTAGTGTGATGTCGGACCTAGAGTTCAGAATCATGACTTTAAAGATACTAGCTGGGCTTGAAAAAAAGCATGGCAGTTATTAGAGAAACCCTTTCTGGAGAAATAAAAGAACTAAAATCTAACCAAGTCGAAATCAAAAAGGCTACTAAAGAGGTGCAAGCAAAAATGGGGGCATTAACTGCTAGGATAAATGAGGCAGAAGAGAGAATCAGCGATATGGAAGACCAAATGATGGAAAATAAAGAAGCTGAGAAAAAGAGAGATAAACAACTACTGGATCACGGGGGCAGAATTCGAGAGATAAGCGATACCATAAGATGAAACAACATTAGCATAATTGGGATCCCAGAAGAAGAAGAAAGAGAGAGAGGGGCAGAAGGTATATTGGAGCAAATTATAGCAGAGAACTTCCCAAATGTGGGGAAGGAAACACGCATAAATCCAGGAGGCACAGAGAACCCTTCTCAAAATCAATAAAAATAGGTCAACACCCCGACATCTAATAATAAAACTTACAAGTCTTAGAGACAAAGAGAAAATCCTGAAAGCAGCTCGGGAGAGGAGATATGTAACCTATAATGGTAGAAACATTAGATTGGCAACAGGCCTATCCACAGAGACCTAGCAGCCCAAAAGGACTGGCATGATATATTCAGAGCACTAAACGAGAAAAATATGCAGCCAAGAATACGATATCCAGCTAGGCTGTCACTGAAAATAGAAGGAGAGATAAAAAGCTTCCAGGACAAACAAAAACTCAAGGAATTTGCAAACATGAAACCAGCCCTACAAGAAATATTGAAAGGGGTCCTGTAAGCAAACAGAGAGCCTAAAAGCAGCATAGACCAGAAAGGAACACAGACAATGTAGAGTAACAGTCACCTTACAGGCAATACAATGGCACTAAATTCATATCCTTCAATAGTTACCCTGAATGTAAATGGGCTAAATGTCCCAATCAAAAGACACAGGCTGTCAGATTGGATTAAAAAAACAAGACCCATCGATATGCTGTCTGCAAGAGACTCATTTTAGACCCAAAGACACCCCCACATTGAAAGTGAGGGGGTGGAAACCATTTACCATGCTGATGGACACCAAAAGAAAGCTGGGGTGGCAATCCTGATATCAGACAAATTAGATTTTAAAACAAAGACTATAATAAGAGATGAGGAAGGACACTATATCCTACTTAAAGGGTCTATCCAACAAGAAGATCTAACAATTGTAAATATCTATGCCCCTAACATGGGAGCAGCCAATTATATAAGGCAATTAATAACAAAAGCAAAGAAACACATTGACAACAATACAATAATAGTGGGGGACTTTAACACCCCCCTCACTGAAATAAACTCATCATCCAAGCAAAAGATCAACAAGGAAATAAAGACTTTAAATGACACACTGGACCAAATGGACTTCACAGACATATTCAGAACATTCCATCCCAAAGCAACGGAATACACATTCTTCTCTAGTGCCCATGGAACATTCTCCAGAATAGATCACATCCTAGGTCAAAAATCAGGTCTCAACCAGTACCAAAAGATTGGGATCATTCCCTGCATATTTTCAGACCACAATGCTTTGAAACTAGAACTCAATCACAAGAGGAAAGTCGGAAAGAACTCAAATACATGGAGGCTAAAGAGCATCCTACTAAGGAATGAATGGGTCAACAAGGAAATTAAAGAAGAATTAAAACCATTCATGAAAACCAATGAAAATGTAAATACAACTGTTCAAAATCTTTGGGATGCAGCAAAGGCAGTCCTGAGAGTAAAGTATATAGCAATACAAGCCTTTCTCAAGAAACAAGAAAGGTCTCAAATACACACCCTAACCCTACACCTAAAGGAGCTAGAGAAAAAACAGCAAATAAAGCCTAAACCCAGAAGGAGAAGGGAATTCATAAAGATCAGAGCAGAAATCAATGAAATAGAAATGAAAAGAACAGTAGAACAGATCAACGAAACTAGGAGCTGGTTCTTTGAAAGAATTAACAAGATTGATAAACCCCTGGCCAGACTTATCAAAAAGAAAAATGACCCAAATCAACAAAATCATGAATGAAAGAGGAGAGATCACAACCAACACCAAAGAAATACAAACAATTATAAGAACATATTATGAGCAACTCTATGCCAGCAAATTAGATAACCTGGAAGAAATGGATGCATTCCTAGAGATGTATCAACTACCAAAATTGAACCAGGAAGAAACAGAAAACCTGAACAGACCTACAACCACTAAGGAAATTGAAGCAGTCATCAAAAATCTCCCAACGAACAAAAGCCCAGGGTCAGATGGCTTCCCAGGTGAATTCTACCAAATATTTAAAGATGATTTAATACCTATTCTCCTGAAACTGTTCCAAAAAATAGAAATGGAAGGAAAACTTCCAAACTCATTTTATGAGGCCACCATTACCTTGATCCCCAAACCAGACAAAGACCCCATCAAAAAGGAGAATTACAGACCAATATCCTTGATGAACATGGATGCAAAAATTCTCACCTAAATACCAGCCAATAGAATCCAACAGTACATTAAAAGGATTATTCACCACGACCAAGTGGGATTTATCCCTGGGCTGCAAGTTTGGTTCAACATCTACAAATCAATCAATGTGATACAATATATTAACAAAAGAAAGAACAAGAATCATATAATACTCTCAATAGATGCAGAAAAAGCATTTGATAAAGTACAGCATCCTTTCTTGATCAGAACTCTTCTGAGTATAGTGTTAGAGGGTACATACCTCAATATCATAAAAGCCATCTATGAAAAACCTACAGCGAAAAATCATTCTCAATGGGGAAAAACTGAGAGCTTTGCCCCTAAGGTCAGGAATGCAGCAGGGATGTCCCCTGTCACCACTGCTATTCAACATAGTATTAGAAGTCCTAGCCACAGCAATCAGACAACAAAAAGAAATCAAAGGCATCCAAATCGGCAAGGAGGAAGTCAAACTCTCACTGTTTGCAGATGATATAATACTTAATGTGGAAAACCCAAAAAACTCCACCCCAAAACTGCTAGAACTCATACAGGAATTCAGTAAAGTGGGAGGATAGAAAATCAATGCACAGAAATCAGTGGCATTCCTATACACCAACAACAAGACAGAAGAGAGAGAAATTAAGGAGTCGATCCCATTTACAATTGCACCCAAAACCATAAGATACCTAGGAATAAATCTAACCAAAGAGGAAAAGGATCTGTACTCAGAAAACTATAAAATACTCATGAAAGAAATTGAGGAAGACACAAAGAAATGGAAAAACGTTCCATGCTCATGGATTGGAAGAACAAACTTTGTGAAGATGTCAATGCTACCTAGAGCAATCTACACATTCAATGCAATCCCCATCAAAATACCATCCAGTTTTTTCAAAGAAAGGGAACAAATAATCCTAAAATTTGTATGGAACCAGAAAAGACCCCGAATAGCCAGAGGAATGTTGAAAAAGAAAAGCAAAGCTGGCGGCATCACAATTCCGGACTTCCAGCTGTATTACAAAGCTGTCATCATCAAGACAGTATGGTCCTGGCACAAAAACAGACACATAGATCAATGGAACTGAATAGAGAGCCCAGAAATGGACCCTCAACTATATGGTCAACTAATCTTCCACAAAGCAGGAAAGAATGTCCAATGGAAAAAAGACAGTCTCTTCAACAAATGGTGTTGGGAAAATTGGACAGCCACATGCAGAAGAATGAAACTGGACCATTTCCTTACAGCACACAAAAAATTGACTCGAAATGGTTGAAAGACCTAAATGTGAGACAGGAGTCCATCAAAATCCTAAAGGAGAACACAGGCAGCAACCTCTTCGACCTCAGCCACAGCAACTTCTTCCTAGAAACATCGCCAAAGGCAAGGGAAGCCAGGGCAAAAATGAACTATTGGGATTTCATCAAGATAAAAAGCTTTTGCACAGCAAAGGAAACCGTCAACAAAACCAAAAGACAACCGACAGAATGGGAGAAGATATTTGCAAATGACATATTAGATAAAGGGCTAGTCTCCAAAATCTATAAAGAACTTATCAAACTCAACACCCAAAGAACAAATAATCCAATCCAGAAATGGGCAGAACATGAACAGACATTTTTCCAAAGAAGACATCCAAATGGCCAACAGACACATGAAAAAGTGCTCAACATCACTTGGCATCAGGGAATTCCAAATCAAAACCTCAATGAGATACCACCTCACACCAGTCACAATGGCTAAAATTAACAAGTCAGGACACGACAGATGTTGGCGGGGATGTGGAGAAAGGGGAACCCTCCTATACTGTTGGTGGGAATGCAAGCTCGTGCCTCCACTCTGGAAACCAGTATGGAGGTTCCTCAAAAAGTTGAAAATAGAGCTACCATACGATCCAGCAATTGCACTACTGGGTATTTACCACAAAGATACAAATGTAGGGATCCAAAGGGGTATGTGCACCCCAATATTTATAGCAGCAATGTCCACAATAGGCAATCTGTGGAAAGAGCCAAGATGTCCATCGACAGATGAAAGGATCAAGAAGAGGTGGTATATATATACAATGGAATATTATGCAGCCATCAAAAGGAATGAGATCTTGCCGTTTGCCATGATGTGGATGGAACTGGAGGGTGTTATGCTGAGTGAAATAAGTCAATCAGAGAAAGACATGTATCATATGACCTCACTGATAGGAGGAATTCTTAATCTCAGGAAACAACCTGAGTGTTGCTGGAGTGGTGGGGAGTGGGAGGGAGGGGGTGGCTGGGTGATAGACATTGGGGAGGGTATGTGCTATGGTAAGCACTGTGAATTGTGCAATACTGTTGAATCACAGATCCATACCTCTGAAACAAATAATGCAATATATGTTAAGAAAAAAAAAAAAAGAAGTAGAAGAAGATAGCAGGAGGGGAAGAATGAAGGGGGGGAAATCGGAGGGGGAGATGAACCATGAGAGATGATGGACTCTGTAAAACAAACTGAGCGTTCTAGAGGGGAGGGGGTGGGGGGATGGGTTAGCCTGGTGATGGGTATTAAGGAGGGCACGTTCTGCATGGAGCACTGGGTATTGTGTACAAACAATGAATCATGGAACACTACATCAAAAACTAATGATGCAATGTATGGTGATTAACATAACAATAAAAAATTTAAAGAAAATAAGTATAGTATACAGGTTGTATAATATATATAGCCATATGGAGTAATATGTATATAGTAATGTAACAAATGAAACAGGGTAATTTTGCAGTGTTAGTATGCATATTTTACCAAAAGAATCATAATCTTTTTACTGTAAGTTATTCACACTATGGGAGATAAACATCCCTTCTGGAATAAATTCACACAAAGAGGAGAGTCAATTTTAGGCTAATAATGTTTAGGTCTTCACTGTTTTAGTTGAGTCTTAGATTTTGTCCATTCTGAAAATGTCTTTTGATCCATTTACACTTAATGTAACTATTAAGATGGTCAGATTTGGGGTCCATTTTTACTACTTGTTTTCTTTTCATCTCATGTATTTTGTATTTTCCTGTTTCTCCTTTCATGTTTCTTTAGATTTAATTGATCTTTTTCAGAATATCATTTTAATTTATCTGTTATCTTTTAGTTATACCTCTGTATTTTTTTGGTGGTTTCTCTAAGGATCATTGTACACATACTTTAATTTTTCTTTTATTTAGAAATTATATTGTATCACTTCATATAAAGTGTTAGAACCTTACATTTCCATTCTTTAGGTTATAGTTATCTATTTTATTTAGTCTAAATATGGTATAAAGGAGGACATTTTAACCAACTGAGCTACCCAGGCACCTCTCTCTCTCTTCGCAGATGGGATGATACTATATGTGGAAAACCCAAAAGACTCCACCCCCAAATTACTAGAACTCATACAACAATTCAGTAATGTGTCAGGATACAAAATCAATGCACAGAAATCAGTTGCTTTTCTATACACTAACAATGTAACTGTAGAAAGAGAAATTAAGGAATCTATTCCATTCACAATAGCAACAAAAACCATAAAATACGTAGGAATAAACCTAACCAAAGAGGTAAAGGATCTATACTCTACAAACTACAGAACACTTATGAAAGAAATTGAGGAAGACACAAAAATATGGACAAATATTCCATGCTCATGGAATGGAATAATAAACATTATTAAAATATCTATCCTACCCAGAGTAATTTACACTTTCAATGTCATCCCTATTAAAATACCCTTGGCCTGTGTGACCTGTACCTCTGAAACAAATAATAAATTATATGTTAAAAAAAAAAGAAGAAGAAGAAGAAGAAGATAGCAGGAAGGGAAAAATAAAGTGGGGGGGAATCAGAGAGGGAGATGAACCATGAGAGACTATGGACTCTGAGAAACAAACTGAGGGTTCTAGAGGGGATGGGCTTGGGGGGATGGGTTAGCCTGGTGATGAGTATTAAAGAGGGCATGTACTGAATGGAGCACTGGGTGTTATATGCAAACAATGAATCATGGAACACTACATCAAAAATGAATGATGTAATGTATGGTGATTAACATAACATAATAAAATAAAATAAAAATACCACTGGCATTTTTCAAAGAGCTGGAACAAACAATCCTAAAATTTGTATGGAACCAGAAAAGACCCTGAATTGCCAGGGGAATGATGAAAAAGAAAAAGCTGGGAGCATCACATTGCCCAACTTCAAGCTATATTACAAAGCTGTGATCACCAAGACAGCATGGTATCAGCACAGAAATAGACACATAGCCCAATGGAACAGAATAGAGTCTCTAGATATGGACCCTTAACTCTATCATCAACTAATCTTTGACAAATCAGGAAAAATATCCAATGGAGAAAAGACAGTCTCTTCAAAAAGTGGTGCTGGGAAAATTGGACAGCTACATATAAGAGAATGAAACTGGACCATTCCCTTATACCATACACAATGATAAACTCAAAATGGATGAAAGACCTCAATGTGAGACAGGAATCCATCAAAATCCTAGAGGAGAACATAGGCAGTAACCTCTTTGACATCGGCCACAGTAACTTCTTTCAAGACACGTCTCCAAAGGCAAAGGCAACAAAAACAAAAATGAACCCTTGGGACTTCATCAAGATAAAAAGCTTCTGTACAGCAAAGGAAACAGTCAACAAAACTAAGAGGCAACGCACAGAATAGGAGAAGAGATTTGCAAATGACATTACAGATAAAGGGCTGATATCCAAGATCTATAAAGAACTTCTCAAACTCAACACTCAAAAAACAAATAATCCAGTCAAACAATGGGCAGAAGATATGAACAGACACTTCTCTAAAGAAGACATACAAATGGCTAACAGATACATGAAAAAAATGCTCAACATCATTAGCCATCAGGAAAATAACAATCAAAACCACAACGAGATACCACCTCACATCAGTTAGAATGGCAAAAATTAACCAAACAGGAAACAACAAATGTTGGTGAGGATGTAGAGAAAGGGGAACCCTTTTACACTGTTGGTAGGAATGCAAGCTGGTACAGCCACTCTGGAAAACAGTATGGAGGTTCCTCAAGATGTTAAAAATAGAGCTACCCTATGACCCAGCAATTGCACTACTAGGTATTTACCACAAATATACAGATGTAGTGAAAAGAAGGGGCACATGCACCCCAATGTTCATAGCAGCAATGTTCACAATAGCCAAACTGTGGAAGGAGCCAAGATGCCTTTCAACAGATGAATGGAAAAAGAAGATGTGGTACATATATACAATGGAATATTATTCAGGCATCAGAAAGGATGAATACCCACCATTTGCATCGACATGGATAGAACTGGAGGGGATTATGCTAAGTGAAGTAAGCCAGTCAGAGAAAGAATATTATCACATGGTTTCACTCATACGTGGAACATAAGCAATAGCACAGAGGACCATAGGGGAAGGGAGGGAAATCTGAAGGGAGAGAAACCAGGGAGGGAGATGAACCATGAGAGACTATGGTCCCTGGGGAATGAACTGAGGGTCTCAGAGGGGAGGGGCTGGGGGGAGGGGGTAACAGGGTGATGGGTATTAAGGAGGGCACATGTTGTGATGTGCACTGGGTATTATATGTAACTAATGAATCATTGAACACTACATCAAAAACTAATGATACACTCAGTGGCTAACTGAACATAAAAAAAATGAAAACATAAAGGACATTTTATAATGATAATATAGACAAACTATCTTTGTGTGTGGTATAAGGAAATGATCCAGTTACACCACACACAAAAATAGACTCAAAATGGATGAAAGACCTAAATGTGACACAGGAATCCATCAAAATCCTTGAGGAGAATACAGGCAGCAACCTCTTCAACCTCAGCCACAGCAACTTCTTCCCAGAAACATCACCAAAGGCAAGGGAAGCAAGGGCAAAAATGAACTATTGGGACTTCATCAAAATAAAAAGCTTTTGCACAGCAAAGGAAACCGTCAACAAAACCAAAAGACAACCAACGGAACGGGAGAAGATATTTGCAAATGACATATTAGATAAAGGGCTAGTCTCCAAAACCTATAAAGTACTTATCAAACTCAACACCCAAAGAACAAGTAATCCAATCCAGAAATGGGCAGAAGACATGAACAGACATTTTTCCAAAGAAGACATCCCAATGGCCAACAGACACATGAAAAAGTGCTCAACATCGCTCAGCATCAGGGAAATACAAATCAAAACCCCAATGAGATACCACCTCACACCAGTCAGAATGGCTAAAATTAACAAGTCAGGAAATGACAGATGTTGGCAAGGATGCAGAGAAAGGGGAACCCTCCTACACTCTTGGTGGGAATGCAAGCTGGTTCAGCCACTCTGGAAAACAGTATGGAGATTCATCAAAAAGTTGAAAATAGAGCTACCCTATGGCCCAGCAATTGCAGTACTGGGTATTTACCCTAAAGATACAGATGGAGTAAAAGGAAGGGGCACATGCATCCCAATGTTCTTAACAGCAATGTCCACAACAGCCAAACTGTGGAAAGAGCTGAGATGTCCATCAACAGATGAATGGATAAAGAAGATGTGGTATATACATACAATGGAATATTAGGCAGCCATCAAAAAAATGAAATCTTGCCATCTGCACAATGTGGATGGAACTAGAGGGTATTATGCTAAGCAAAATAAGTCAATCTGAGAAAGACAAGTATCATATGATCTCACTGATATGAGGAACCTGAGAAACAAGGGAGAGGATCATAGGGGAAGGGAGGGAAAAATGAAACAAAATGAAACCAGAGAGGGACACAAACCATAAGAGACTCTTAATCTCAGGAAACAAACTGAGGGTTGCTGGAGTGGAGGGGGGTGGGAGGGATGGTGTGGCTGGGTGATAGACATTGGGAAAGGTATGTGCTATGGTGAGTGCTGTGAATTGTGTAAGATTGATGAATCACAGACCTGTACCTCTGAAACAAATAATATATATTATGTGTGTGTGTGTGTATATATATATAGCTAAACTATAAGCAAGATATAACAATTATATATGCACCTAACAACAGGGCCTCCGAAGTACATGAAGTAAAAACTGACCAAATTTTAGGGAGAACAGACAATTCAACTTTAATAATTGGAGATGTCAATATCTCACTTCCAATATATATAAAACAACTAGGCAAAAGATCAAGAAGGAAATTGAACACTTGAACAATGCTGTAAACCAAGTAGACCTAAGAGACATTTACAGAATGCTTAGCTCATGAACAGCGGAATACCTATTCTTCTCAAGGGCACATGGACCATTCTCTAGAACAGATAATATGTTGGCCCAAAAACATGTGTCATGCTAAGTATGTCCTCTAAGCATCATGGAACAAAATTAGAAATCAGTAACAGAAAGAAATTTGAGAAATTCATAAATATATGAAAATTAAATCACACATTCAAATAACCAATGGCTTAAAGAAGAAATCAAAATGGTAACAGGATATACACTGAGATGAACGGACTGAAAACAACATATCAAAATTTATGGGATACAGCAAAAGCAATACTCAGATGGAAATTTATGGCTATAAATACATGCATTAAAAAACAGAATAAAGGGGTGTCTGAGTGGCTTAGTTGGATAAGTTTCCAGCTCTTGATTTTGGCTCAGGTCATGATCTCAATATTTTTTGTTTTTGTTTTTGTTTTAGAAAGAGAGAGACAGAGAGAGCACAAGCAGGGGAAGCAACAGAGAGGGAGAAGCAGGCTCCCCGCTGAGCAGGGAGCCCAATGTGGGACTTAATCCCAGGACCCTGGGATTATGATCTGGGCAGAAGGCAGACACTTAACCAACTGAACCACCCAGGCACCCTCACTGTTTTGAGACTGAGCCCCGTGTTAGGCTCCACAATGGGCGTGGAACCTCCCTCTTCTTAAGCCCCTACCCCTCTAAAAAACAAAACAAAACAAACAAAATATAATAAAGATCTGAAATCAATAACCTAACTTTCCATCTTAAGAAGCTAGAAAATGAGCAAAATAAGACCCCTAAAAGCAGAAGGGAGTAAATAATAAACATTACAGTGGAAATACATGACATAGAGAAAAACATTAAAGAAAACTAGCAAAACCAAAAGTTGATTCTTTGAAAAGATCAACAAAATTAATAAACTTTTAGCTAGATTGACAAAAAACAGAGAGAGAGAGAACTCACAAATTACTAAAATCAGGAATAAAAGTGAGGACATCACTAATGATCTTACAGAAATAAAAAGGATCATAAGTGAATACCATGGACAATTGTGTGCCAACAAATAAAACAACCTAGTGAAATTAAATAAATTCTTAGAAAAAAAAACCTACAAAAACTGGTTTGAGAAAAAATAGAATATATGAATAGACTTATATCAAATAAAGATCAAATTAGTAATCAGACTTTCCACACAAAGCCAAGTGTAGGACTAGATGGCTTCAATGGTAAATTCCACCAACCATCTTAAGAATTAACACCAATCCTTCACAAACTCTTTCTAAAAACAAAAGGAGTGAAAACACTTCCTAACTCACTCTATGAGGCCATATTATATAAATGAGCCAAAGATAGTCCCTGTATATTGGCCTTATGTTGCTTCCTTCTTCACAGTACACTAACACTTATTAGCTCAAAGCTCACAGACACCAAACTCAAATTTTTACACACCTAATTATTTTAAACAGAGCTCAAATAAGCAGATGTTAGGCCCTTAGAGCCTGCCTGATTTGCACACCCCATGAAACTATATCCCAAACCTGCTAGCCATAGATAAAATAAATCTTATAGCTATAAAATCCTAATTGACGCCTTGTTGCCTTCAGAGCTCTTTGATTCAGAGACATCCTATCTTGCCAAACTGCCCATGTAAGTCCCTTCTCCCAACTTTCTTTCCATTAGTAGCTCCCTTGACCTTCTCTTTCTGGATACTGATCCCTGTGCTATAGCCTCTGGATGGTCTTATACTATGAGGAACTTTCTCAGCATGCAAATCTGCCAAAGAACCACTCAAATAAATCTCCCATGTGCTACTGTCACCTAGTGTCACATTTTTTTCCTTGATCAGTCCCCAGATTCTTCAATCTCAATCTCACTACAGTCCTATAGTATACCCTGACACAAAGCCCAGACAAAATCCTTATAAGAAAACTATGCTAAATATCCCTTGAAATAAAAGTCCTCAACAAAATACTAGCAACTGGACTCAGAAAAATAAAAATTATTCACTATGACCAAGTGAAAAATCATACCAGGAATTCAAGGTTGGTTCAACATACAAAAAAATCTATGAATGTAATTTATCATATAAATAGAATAAAAGACTCAAATCACATGATCATCTCAGTGGATGAATAAAAAGCATTTGACAATTCCCAACAGTGTTTCTTGATAAAAACACTCACCAAATTAGGAATAGAAAGGAAATTCCTTAACTTGATAAAGATGAAAAACCCACAACTAGCATCATACTTGCAGTGAACAACTAAAAGCTTTCTCCCTGGGATCAGGAATAAGACCAGTATATTCACTCTTACCACTTCTATCAACAATGCCCTCGAGGTTCTGGCCTCTCAATTTTCAGATGACATGATTTTGTATATAGAAAATCCTAAGGAATACACACACTCACAAACTACTAGTGCTAGTAAATGAGTTTTACAAAGGTGTAAGATATAAGAGTAATACAAAAAGTTCACACAATTGTATTTCTATACACTTGCAATGAATAATCCAAGATGAAATTAACAATTCACTTATAGTTGCATGAAAAATAATACAATATTAAGAATAAGTTTAACAAAATAGATGTAAGACTTGTACACTGAATACTATAAAATATTGTTGAAAAAATGTTTAAAAGATCTAAATAAAGGGAGAGTCATCTTGTGCTCATGGAAGACAATATTGGTAAGATGACAATATTCCCCAAATTGATCTATAGATTCAAAGATAAGCACTATCAAGCTTTAGCTGCTATTTTTAAAGAATTAACAAAGTGACCCTAAAATTCATATGGAAATTAATAGCAAAATAAGCCAAAACATGTTTTGAAAAAGAAAAATATTCCCACCAACAGTGTAAGAGGGTTCCCCTTTCTCCACAACCTCTCCAACATTTGTTGTTTCTCGCCTTGTCATTTTTTGCCATTCTAACCGGTGTAAGGTGGTATCTCAGTGTGGTTTTGATTTGAATTTCCCTGATGGCTAATGATAATGAACATTTTTTCATGTGTCTGTTAGCCATTTGTAGGTCTTCTTTGGAGAAGTGTCTGTTCATGTCTTCTGCCCATTTTTTGACTTATTTGTTTTTTGGGTGTTGAGTTAGAGCTACCCTATAACCCAGCAATTGCACTACTGGGTATTTACCCCAAAGACACAGATGTAGTGAAAAGAAGGGCCATATGCACTCCAGTGTTCATAACAGCCATGTCCACAATAGCCAAACTGTGGAAAGAGCTGAGATGCCCTTCAACAGATGAATGGATAAAGAAGATGGGGTCCATATATACAATGGAATATTACTCAGCCATCAGAAAGGATGAATACCTAACTTTTACATAAACATGGATGGGACTGGTGGAGATTATACTAAGTGAAATAAGTCAAGCAGAGAAAGTCAATTATCACATGGTTTCACTTATTTGTGGAACATTAGGAATAGCATGGAGGACATTAGGAGAAGGAAGGGAAAAATGAAGGGGGGGAAGTTGGAGGGGGAGATGAACCATGAGAGACTATGGACTCTGAGAAACAAACTGAGGGTTTTAAGGGGAGGGGGTTGGGGGGATGGGTTAGCCCAGTGATGGGTATTAAGGATGGCATGTTCTGCATGGAGCACTGGGTGTTATATGAAAACAATGATTCGTGGATCACTACATCAAAAATTAATGATGTATTGTATGGTGACTAACATAACATAATAAAATAAAATTTAAATAAATAAATAAATAACAAAAAAAAGTTGCAGCACTGATACTTCTTGATCTCAAAGCTTACTATGATGCTACAGTAATCAAGATTGGGTGGTAGTGGAATAAAGAGACCTATAGATCAATAGAATAGAATTGGTAGCCCAGAAATAAACCCATACATTTATGGTCATTTGTTGTTCAATAAGGATGTCAAGACAATTCAATAAGGAAATAGTCTTTTCAACCAATGCTGCAGGTACAACTGGATATTCACATGCAAAAGAAGGAAGTTGGACTCCTACCTCAAACCATATACAAAAATTAACTCAAAGTGGATCAAAGTCCTGAATGTAAGAGATAGAAGAAAATTTGCTGTAAATCTTTGTGACAATTAGATTAACCAATGCTCCCTTAGATAAGATACCAAAACTACAAACAACAAAGAACACATATAAACTTAATCAAAATTAAAAATATTTGTGCTTCAAAGGATACTACTAAGAAACTGAAAAGATAATCTATGGATGAAAGAAAAAAATGCAAATCATATATCTGCTAAGAGTCTAGTATCCAAACTATAAAAATCCAAAGATAAAAAGACAAATAACTCAATTAAAAAGTTGACAAAGGGGGCTCTGAATGGTTTAGTTGGTTAAACGTCTGCCTTCAGCTCAGGTCATGATCCCAGGGTCCGAGCTTAGTGGAGAGCCTGCTTCTCCCTCTCCCACTTTCCCTGCTTGTGCTCTCACTCTCTCTCTCTCTGTCAAAGAAATAAGTAAAACCTAAAACAAACAAACAAACAAACAAAAAACAACTTGACAAAAAATATGCATAGGTATTTTTCCAGGAACATACACAAATGTCCAATATGATAAGATGCTCATGTCATTAGCCTACTAGGATAGTTGGAATTAAGAAGATAGAAAATAATAAATGTTGACAAGGATGTAAAGAAACTAGAATACTCAGACATTGCTAGCGGGAATATAAAATAGTGCAACCGTTTTCGGAAAACAGGTTTATAGTTTCTTAAAAAGTTAAATATAAGAGTTATCACATACCCAATCATTCCTAGATATACATCCAAGAACTGAAAACATATATCTACACAAAAAATTTCACATGAATGTTAAAATTAGTATTAATCATAATAGTCAAAATACAGAAACTACCCAAATGCCCATTAATTGATGAATGAATAAACAAAAGGTGATCCATGCAATGAAATGTTATTCAGCAATAAAAATGAATGATGTACTAGCACAGCACATGCTACAACATGGATTAACCTTAAAAACAATATGCTAAGTGAAAAAAATGGACAGGGAAAGGCACATATTGTAGGATTCCATTTACATGAAATGTCCAGAACAGGCAAGTTCAGAGACAGAATGTCTATTCATGGGGGGCTGTGGCAGGGAAGCTGGGAAGAATGGGGAATAACTGCTGATGATAGAGGGCCTTATGGGAGTGATGAAACACTCTAAAATTGATTGTGTTCGTGGTTCCACAAGTTTGTGAATATACTAAACTCCACTGAATTGTATACTTTGAAATGGTGAATTACATCTCGTTTTTTTTACAACGGAGGCATAGGAAAAGATCATATGTATTTCAAAGTAATTAAGAGAAAAGAAAGTCTGTTATGCTAATCTACATATTTATCATGCCTGGTGATTTTCATTCCTTCTTGAAGATCTGATTTTCCATCTGGTATTCCTGGATAGCCTGAAGAACTCTTTAGCACTTGTTGTGCAGATCTGCTGGCAACAAATTCTTCAGTTTTTGTTCATTTGAAAATGTCTTTATTACACCTTTATTCTTGAAGAACATTTTCACTGGTTGACAAGTTTGTTTGTTTTTCTTTCAGTACTTTGAAGAGTTTCACTGACTTCTGGATTTAATTTTTTTGTTTTAATGAGAAATCAGCTATAATTCATATTGTTGCTTTCTTTGTAGTATGTAATTTTTCTCTGGCTACTTTCAAGATTTTCTCTTAATCTTTTGTTTTCAGCAGTTTGACTATGGTGTACATGATTCTAGGTGTGGTTTTCTGTATATTTATCACTTCATGAGCTTCTTAAATATGTAAATTTGTGTCTTTCACATATATTAGAATTTTTGACATTGTCAATCACTGCTAGGATATTTTTATTCTTTGTAAATGTTTTTTCTGATTTCTTTAGATCAGATGATTTCTATTGCTCTAACTTCAAGTTCACTGACTCTTTCATCAATCCAATTAATTATAAACACATCCAGTGCAGGGGGGAAGGAGAGGATAACACATCGAGTAATTTTTAAATTTTGAATGTTTTATTTTTCAGATCTAAAATTTTCACTTGGTTCTTTTTATTTCTGTTACTAGTTATATTTTTTATTCCCTTACTCATTATGAATATATTTTCTTTTATGTCTCTGAGCATATCCATTAGCTGGATCATCTCAGTATTATCTCCATCGATTGCATTTTCTTTTTAATAATGGGTCACATTTTCCTATTTCTTCATATGCATATATATTAATTTAGTACTGTATCTGGACATTATGATTCATTGTGTAAACTCTAGATTTTGTTATATTTCTCTAAAGAGTACTGATTTTTAAAGCAGGCAGTGAACTTAGCTGAACTCATACTGCAAACTCTGCCTCCCCAGTGGTATGTGCGTTAAGAGGGGGCAGCAGTTAAATTTTCTCCTCAATACTTTCAGCTTTAATGAGGCTGTTTGTAGTTGGCCTCATAGATGTGTTGCTTAGGTATGAGGTACAAGTTTAGGCAAAGTATATACATAAAATCTGAGCCATCCCCTCTATGGCTTTCTCCTTTCTTTAATTTTCCCTCAACTTCCCAGTACTATGTACCCTGTTACTCTTTCCTCTGGTTCTTTGAGCCAGTAAGATTTTGGGCTTTTATCTGAGTCTTAGCTAACCAGCTTGGTGCTGTCTTGGGTCAGCCCTGAGTTAAAAAGCTATAAAAATGGGGAAAACCACTCAATGTTGTGTTCTTCTTCCAAGTATTCACTTTCCTCAAGTTCCTGCTTGTTTTTGAATGTTCTTCATTGCCTTCAAGTAAATGATCTTAACATTTTGATCAGAGTTTATAATTATAAGTAGGGGTTGATTCGCTAGGAATTACTCCACTATTACTAGAGTAGATCATGACTGGGTAGCAGCAATGGTGAATTCCATTCACATGGTGCCATTCTTGCAAAAGTGAGAGACAAAACAATATGTATGATTAGCAATCATGTATGTATATGTGGGTACGTGTGTGTGCATGTGTGTTATCAATGACCACTGATTCCACTGGAGAACTCTTATGTCTGAGAACTAAAATAGGAAACTTACAGATGTGTACTTGAAGTTGAGGGAGGGCTATGGAACAGAGACAAGATAAAGGCATGAGTAAAAAGATGAAGTTGGCACTGACTTTTGAGGATTGTCAACAGTCTCAGGTATGAGGGGAATAACTTGAAGTGTCTCCTCTGTTGGTTTGCCAGTTGAGATATAGTTTGTTCAGATTCAAGCTAAATAGAAATCAAAAGCTTTTTGCTATCACCACATACCTGAATCAATTCTTACACTGCCCTTTGACTGCAGAAGTCCATGGGTTATCAAAAGAATAGAGAGGGGACAAAATAAAATTCTTTCTTATGGGCACAAGGTAGGATCAGTTCATCATTAAAACTGGGCTTGGACATTCTGATATACCAAATCTTATTCTGGAGGTGAAACTATCCATATGCCTGGCATGCAGACTCACAAGGAAGTGTTCCTCTGTGGTTCACACTGACCTAGATGGAAACTAAATGGAAGATAATGTGAGAAGAGACACTGTGAATGACCCAGCCCAACACCTTCATTTTATAGAGCAGAAATTGAGGCCCAGAGAGGTGAAGAAGCTCATCAAGTTCTCACAGCTACTTGGTAACAGGAGTTGGGACTCACCTCCAGGGTTTCTGACTCTGAGTCCACTGTACTGAACCTTAATGATTCACCAGGATTTTGTGAAACCATGGCTTCCCCCAAAAGGGTTCATACTGAGCAATAGATGCCTATCTTTCATATCTAAAGGCAAAGGAAATCAAGACTTATTTACAAAACAGCAGTGCTTGATAACTCATTTCAAATCATTTAACAGTTTGCCAGCTGGTATCTGTGAAAAGCGATGCTACCACTTCACTGGTCCATTAGCTATTTCAGTAAATGTATCATTATTTGTCATACTTTGTAAAAATAGACTCCAAATTCAAATTATTGCATATTTTTGTTCATTATTCAGGTCTAAGAGCCCACTTAGCTAATGTAGGCATCACACACACCTTCCAAATAAAAGATCTGTTTTGGTAAATAATGGTTCTATTGGCAGCACACGACCAGCTTCTATATTTCCAAAGAAATCTTTAGTTTTATTGCTTTGTATTTTTAAGTTAAAGAGGTTTTTCCAAGATTTTAGGAGAAATTTTTCCATTTCTTACAGTAAAGGCATGTAAACCATTTGGGGATTATTAAACATAGTCTTTAAGTAATATTAAAATGCTTGAATTTCCTACTAGCAATGAAGTTTCCTGAAGGCAAGGACCATGCTTTCTTCATTATTGCATCTCCAGCATTGAACATGATGTCTATAACATAATAATCACCTAGTATTTGTTGAATGATTAATGGATGAATAAAGAAAGAGATCTTTCTTCCAGGTGACTCCATTACAAAAAGCATCTACAGGATTGATTTTCTCCATTTTCATGTAGCAGCTAAGGTCCTGGGCATACAGCCAATCAAAGGTTCCAGACACAATTTATCAGGATGCCTGCTGATTCCTTCCTTACCTCAACCTTAAATATAAAATCCCCATTTTCATGGGGAAACATTCACAGGAGATGATAATTTCTAATAGCAGAACCTATTTGAAAAATAGATTGAAAGTGTAGAATGGACTATACTTTTGTCTGTTTTTTTTCTTTCCCATATATCTAAGCATTTACATACAGAAAATACACTAAAACCTTCAAGTAGAAAGTTTTGCAATATTTCACTTGCCACAGCAATCACAATGTATAGACTTCTTGAAGACAGGAGAATGTCTTCTTTCACATTCATCTTTATATTCCTGGGTTTATCACAATGTCTGTCACATGGTACATGCTCATTAAAAATTAGTCAAAATAAGATAGTGAACAAAAACATCTGTAGGTATGTTCTACTTTGAGTAAACCTGACATTTGTTTCATATACTTTTAATACCAACTTACAATCAACTTTATAGAATCCCACCTAATGCAGAAAATTAGGTCTGTCTGCAGCAGCTTTAAAATAAAAGAAAATATGACTGCTTTTTTTGCATGGAGTTAAAGCTATAATTTTAGAAACAAACAAAATAGTTTTCCTATTTGTTGAAGGACGGTTTCTCCTGATTTTGCATCTTTTTGCAAGCATCCCTTCTTTTGTCAAATGAATGCATGCCACTAACAAAGCCCAGGGCTATTTAAGATCCAGTGTAACAGAGACATGTTCCTAGAACTTTAGGAAAACATTGTGCTGAGCTCTTGCAAAATACTCTCCTAGTTCTTGAGCTTAAACTAAACAGTAGAGACCTTCAGTCAATACTGAAGAAAGGCCTTAAGGTACAAAGAGAGAAAAATAACTTGGTTATCAGCTTCACATAATACTGTCAGCTTTCTCAATGTAGCCCAAATTGGCAACTATAGATCAGTTAACTGGCTTGGATTTTGGTGGGTGTGTGTGGCTTCTGTCCTTTTCTTGGTCAACCCCTCACAGCCAAGGATACTGGTTTCATGCATCAAACTTGGGGCTGTCTCTAATGTATTAGCCAATTCTGAAATTAGAAATCCAAGTTGGTGTGTAGTTCTCTATTTAATGAGCACCCACATAATGCATAAATGGAGGCAGAATGATTCCATTTTAAAAGCCATGTTCATCTTTTTTGAAACCTAGTCAGTGATGATAAAGAGTTAACCAAGCTTCTTTAGATAGTGTTCCATTTATTAGCTTCATTAATAACAATAATGGACAAGAATCTGTCTTGGCTGAAGAAGGAATTGCTTTACAGGATGTAAATAGACTACTGTGAATGTTTGACCACATTCCTTGTTGGATTTGAGATTAAACAGAAATTTAAGTTATTACTCATATTATTCATTAAATTTATATCTTTTCCTATTAGTGTTCTCAAGGCCTTGCCAAGGTGTCTTTCAGAATCCTAATGCCCCTGCTCCCTTGAATTTTGTTGAGGGGAAGAGTACACTGACTGGTACAGAGAGAAATATATTTTTCACTGTCCCACTTCTCCCCCGACCCTCCAGTCCTCTCCAGGCCTTCACACAGGCTTCTACATTGATTTCATTTGGTTTTCGGGCTTCTTGAATCACCCCACTCCAGTCCATCACACCATAATCCCCGTAAAGCACACATGGGATCAGCCATATCCCCACTCAAAAAAAAGAAAAATGTCTGTGGCTGTCAAAAGAAGTACAGGTGTGCCTGACATGCAAGGCTACTTACAATTTGGTTCTGATCTGTCTTCCCAGCTTTGTCTCACTTATGCATCTAACCCCGCTGAACTCGATTACTAATTATGCTCACACTTTTCCCATCTCTCCATGCTTTTAGTCATGCAGATCTCTTGGCTCTAGAGAACCTGGTCAACCAATTTCCATACGTATGATGCTAACTCCAAGTTGGAAGTAATTTCTCCTTGATTTTCAAATTCCAATGCAGTAGGCTGGAGTAACTCCTAAGCTCTCATTTCTTTTTCATATTTTGTGTTATATTTATTTCCATAAAGGTATTATCTTGCTCTCCTCCCCTTCTTCAGACTTTAAACCCTTTGAGATTTAGAAGACGAGTCAGACATTTCAATATTCTATATAACTTCAGCCACAAAGCCTGCACATAATAGACACCTAGTAACTGTGAATGAATGAATGAATGAAAATGATCTCTTCTATATCACACTATTTTCCCACTTCAATAATATGATGGGAACATGAGCCATTTAAGCAGTTGAATTATCTAACCCAAAATGTGGGCTCTGAGGATCAGAGTGAGTCTATATGCAACAGCTGAGGTGTCAAAACACATTAAAAATAATAATGCAAAAATAACCAGGTGTAATCTAAGCTGAGTATTTCCTTCTGGCACCTCTTCCCCTACCATTCAATTTAGAAATGTGTTCTATAATTATCATATCTGCTTAAAGGTCCTATTTTCTGCTGATTCTTAACTAAATAAAATACATACAGCTTTCAGAGATTGAAAATATTAGTACAAGGAATGAACTAATGTTTTTGTTTTAATTTATGAAATGCAATAAAAAGGCACCTAACTTGACATAGTAATTTTTTATTAAGTATTAAGCACTAGGAAATGTTCAATCATCAACTTGAGATGCATAATTCTGATTGCACTTAGAAACTGAAAAATATGGATTATGGTCTTGAAGTTAGTTAACAGGATAAGACCATTCAAATCCCTGGACATTCATTCAGGACTTTCTATCAGCGGTTGTTCTGGCTTCTGTCAGTGATGCAAAAAAGAATAAGACATGGACCACCCTGCCCTCAAGATTTTTTGACAAGACCAAAACTGGGTTAAAAGTATCAGGACTGATAAAACCAAATGCTCAGAGCTGGGATTCACGATTCAGAAGAAGGCTCTCACAGTAGTGTGGGATGTGGCATGGTAAGTTAAGAGTAAATCATGGACAGGCCCTGCCATGGAAGGGGTGGCTATCAGGGGCTATGAAGCATCATCTCTTCACCAAATTCCCCTGAACTCACATCCAATTTTTTTTTTCTCATTTTGTTCCCTTTACTTATATGCTCAGTGCTATTTTCTTTAATTCAAGTTGGCATAATTTCTCACTGGATTAAATTAATAGCCTTCCAAAAAATCTCCCTGTCTTCTGTCTACTTTCCTAACCCACCCTTCATGCTGCTGTCTATAGCAACTTCTTTCAGAAATGCAAATTTTGGGACGCCTTGGTGGCTCAGTTGGTTAAGCGGCTGCCTTTGGCCTGGGTCATGATCCCAGAGTCCTGGGATCGAGTCCCACATTGGGCTCCCTGCTCAGCAGGGAGCCTGCTTCTCCCTCTCTCTCCCTCTGCTTGTGCTCTCTCTGTCCAATAAATAAAATCTTTTAAAAAAATGCAAATTTCCGTCCAAAAATTTTGAAATCCCTCCCACAGCGTTCAGGGTTAAATAAAAGTATTCGACTCCTATCATGATCTGACTCTTATTTCTCCAGCTACTTCTCCCATTAATCCCAAACCTGACATTAAGCTCCAGACATACCATATAGCTCTTCAAAGGGGACCTGTTTCCCTTGCCGCCACGACTTTTCATAGGCTCTATCTTCAGCCTGCAAAGTCGTCCCACTCCACTGGCCAACCTGAATAGCTTCTAGTTGTCTTTCAAGGCCCACCTGACACCACTGATATGAAAGTCCAGTAGCTTCACTGCTCCATTCCCACTGTCCCCTTTACATTTCCATACTTAAGCAGTATGGCTCTTCTACTTGCCTAATTAGACAAGGTTTAATCAGTGGCCAGAATCCTCTGTTCTAAAATGAAGACTTCAGTGTGTACTTGTTAGGTCCATTTTTCCCATGAATCAGCTGCTCCTAACATGCCCAAATACACCTAATACATTCCAATTTAATAGCCCTCCTATTCTGCAGTAACCAATATGCTGTTCCTGAGCTTAGTTTCCTCTCAATTCAATGACTGCCAAGAAATTTCTCTTCTCCAAAGTACTCACTCACCCACAGCGAACATCATGAAGGAAACATAGGTCAATTGTTCTTTCCTTTAAACACTAAAGAGAACTACCAGGGCGTTTTGTTTTGTTTTGTTTTGTTTTAGCCCTGAAAAACATAAACGAATGATGGATCTCTGGCCAGAAAGTTTTGCTACCCTAAAAATCTGCTAACAGCATGAGAAATGTAGCCTTGAACAAAGGAAGTATGTAAAGGGTGTATTCACAGGAATGACAGGAGCAAGACAGAGGGAAGAGACGTGACCTAGAGTGGAAATGAAGCTAGCCCATTGGTAGAGAAAAAAAAGTGGATCATGTGGATTCACAAGTAAGATGAGCTGCAATCACCTATTGCACTTAGAATAAATCAAAACTTTCACAATGACCCATTCAGATCTGCAAAATGTGACTCTATCTAAACCCAATCTCACTTTTTACCCCTCTTATTATCTTCAGGCACTCTGCCGACCATTAGTACTCAGATGTACCAAGCCCCTTCCCCACACAGGGCCATTTGCACTTGCTAATTCCTCTGCAAAAAATGAGCAGGCACTTCATATCTGGATGCTCCCCCTCCTTCAGGTCATAGTCCAAAATGTCAGCTTCTCTGTAAAGCTGTCACGAATCATCCCATTTAAAGAAACCTACCTCTACTTCATTATTTATTATATCACCTCACTTTTATCCCTTTAGCCTTTGCTACATGCTAAAAATATTTTACTTCTTTATTTTCTGTCTTCTTCCCAAGATAGAGACCTTTTTTTCTCATTCACTGTAGTATCTCCAACACTTTATGCCTGGTATATAGTAGGAGTTCAATATTAGCAGATGAATAAAAAGTGAATGAATAAATAAATGAAAAATCAGAGAGGAAACCAAGCAATAACATATAACAAGATTTCTGTTTCTAAAATCTTGATTAGAACTTCTGTTTCTATCAACTCACATGGAGATTGGGAGCCCACAATCAAGTTGTTAATTCCAATTAATTTGGTCCCCAAATCTTTGGAATCCCTCAGGCATATTGGATTGGCCAATCACAAAAGGAGTATGGTTGCTGGATGAAGAAAGGATGGTTGTTGGATGAAAGCAAACTTCAGATGGTATGGTATGTCCTGTCTCTGCTGACCCCAGCCATGATATCTATCAGAGAAGGCCCAGAATTTGGGCAGAGGAACACAGAGAGACCATTTTCTTGGTTCTAATGAAGATAGGCAGAAATCTCTGTTAGGTTTTAGTTTAAAAAAAATTAAATCCTTGACTTGATATGTCTATTGCAAATATTAATTCCACCTGTAGATGAGATGCTTTTCAGGCTAAAGTCTACAAGTGTGTGGCAGAATAGTGGTTATTACATATGTCAGTGGTCCACTTGCTTTCTGACTGATTGTGGTAGTTTTAAAATGTCCCCACATTCTCTAACAATCCTCTCCTAAAAGATGGAGTCTGGAGTCTAATGCTCTACCAGCCCTTTAATATGGTCTGGTATTGATTTCTGATGAATAAAATGTGATGCAGGTGATGCTATGCAACTTTCAACCATTCTACCTGGTCTCTCTTAAATGTCTCATTCTTGGGAAGCCAGTCACCATAGCAGGAGCATCTAAGACAAATCCTGGGAAATGACCATGAGGAGAAAAACTGAGGCCTCCTGCCAACACATGAGTGTGTCACCTTTTCTTTCTTCTTTCATTCAGTTTTTTAAATTTTCCAGAATCACCCAGCCAAGCCATTCCCAAATTCCCCCCACAGAAACTGGGAGATAGTAAAAATCTATTGTTTTTTTAAACCTCCATACTTTGAGGTGGTTTTTACACAGCAATACTTGGACTGGTTGACTTTGAAAACTGTTCATTTTTTACCCAGAATACCTTTCTTTCCACTGGAGCAGACTTTGGAGCAGACCCAATGCCCAAGCACCCCTGCACAGGTATCTTAGGTAACTGGAGATAGAGGGTTGTCACTGAATGATGGGACTAAGCTGTCTCCTGCCTGAGATATAAGCAAAGGCCAAACTAAGATTAAGTGGGACAAAGTATGAGACAGACAACCCATTATCACCTGAAAGTCCACAGCAGAAATAACCCAAAGAGTAAAAATCTCTCACTCCAGTGTTCTGTTCATTTTGAGATGGGTCTGCTCTTTCTGACTCACATGCTACTTTAATGATTTGAAGTCCTATATAAGCTTCTTGTATCCCTTAAAAATTAATCCCCATTCCCACTAGTAAAGGCAGAGACTGCATTATAGAGAGTAATAAATTCTAGTGACCCCTTAGGGAATATGTTTTCTCTTCACAGAACTTTGCTTCCCAACACCAGGCCCTTGTGAATAGTGAATATGATTTCTTTGCATTTCTATATTCACTCCAGCTGAGATGGAGTCAGGAATGTGGGGAAACCTCCTTTATTAAAGCCATATAAGGCACGTCGTAAGTGATTCACTACCAGAAAACTGAGAGTTGACTATGCCCATTCTATACTTTAGTCCAAAGCAAGTTTTATGCATTTAAAAATAGATAAGTCCCCAAACACAACTGTTTTTTTAAAGAGTTAATTATTCAGAGTTCTATTTAGTCAATGATGAGTCACTAGAAATTGGTGTGCACACAATCAGAAGTTGCGGGTCTAGCCATAGTTTAGAAGGGAAACAGTCATGTCACTTCTCTGGGCCTCACAATGCTGCTCTGTAAAAAAGAAAGAGAAAGAAAGAGAGAAAGAAAGAAAGAAGGAAAGAAAGCTGGAAGGGAGGAAGCGGGGAGGAAAAAGGAATATAACACAATGATGTTTGATGTCCCTTCCAACACTATCTGCCTCTTTATGCTCAGAAACATTATTAAATTTTCAAATGAGTTCCTTTACTCTGTATCTTCAGAAGAGAATTGCACCAGTTTCTAGTTTCCTCTGAAACAATGAAATAACTGCATTTTCTACCCTACAACATTTAAAAGAATAAATAATAAAGATCTGCAAAGTGTTTATTCTATTTCCACCTAACCATAATTTTATAGTTTATATTGTCACTATTTCTAAATAAGAAACTACCTAATATCTGTGTTTTATGCTAGCAAGAAGAATTTAAACTATAAAAATCTCTAAAGTACTTTGTAATCATTGAATTTTATAATTTCATAATTCAATGACTTCCTTTGTTTTCTACACTGTACTCTATATTCAGAAAAGGATGACTATTTTTCTTGTTAAATTAAAACTTGGAAGTAGAGACATCTGTTTTCTGGAACAAATAACACTAAAGTTGAATCAGTAACCAGGTTATGCATATTAATGACCATTTAGGCCAATCCCATTTAAAATTCTTTGCTAATCTACAAGAATAACTTTTAAACTTTGATTTCCCACATGAAGCAAAGGAAGGCAAGAATGTTAACACAAATATAGAGTTTCCAATGACTAAATAGTGTGAATACCAAAAAATACAAAAGGTGGAATTTCTTGTGCTATTTAATTATATACCAAGAATGGTAGAAAGTTATGTGTAGGTTACAGGAATCAAGACCAATATAGAAAAATCAACTGCATTTTCTATTTCAGTAATCAACACATAAAAATGAAATTTCAAGAAAAAGAATTTATATTAGCATTAAACAGAAAATACGTGAAAATTTTTTTTTAAATGTGCAAAACCTTTACACTGAAAACTACAGAATGTTGCTGACAGAACTTGAAAAAAATCATAAATAAATATAAGATGTTCATGGATTGGAAGACTCAGTACTGTGAAGAAATTAAATAAATCTCCCCAAATTGATATATAGATTAAATTCAATCCCATTCAATATTCCAACAAGCTTTCTGTGTAGAAATTGACAAGCTGATTCTGAAATTTATATTGAAATGCAAAGAATTTAGAACAGCCAAGCAATACTGAGGAAGAAGAACAAAGATGGAGAGCTTGCATTACCTGATCTCAAGACTTCCATAATGCTAAAAGAATCAGTAAAATGTGGTACTGGCATAAACAAAACAAAGAAATCAATGGAACACAATAGCTTGGATACAAAGTGACTCATGTGCAATCAATAGATTTTCAATAACTGTGCCAAGATCATTCAATGAGGAAAAGAAGATATTTTAGCAAATTTTCTGTAAGAACTTGGTGAATGCATGAAACAAAATGTATTTCAACTCCTATTATTATCTCATACCATACACAAAAGTTAGTTTGAGATACATCATAATCCTAGATATAAGAGCTAAACCTATGAAATTTGTAGATAAAAACATGTAAGAACACCTTTGATCTTGAGTGCAGGCAAAGTTTTTTTAGATGTGACACAAAAAGCAATGATCATAAAAGGGAAAAAAGATTAATCAGACTTTTATAATTTAGTAATGTCTGTTCACCAGACATTTAAAGAAATGAATAGCCAAATTGCAAAGTAGGAGAAAATATTTGCAATGCGTATATCTGACAAAGGATGTGTATTGAAAATATATGAAAAGCTCCTACCTATTACTCAATAATAAAAAGACAAACAACCAAGACTTTTTTAAAGTAGACAAAAGACATGAACAGATACCTCACAAAGGAAGATATATAAATGACCAATAAGCACATTAAAAGTGTTTGACATCATTAGTCAACTTGGAAATGCAAATTAAAGCCATAATGAAATACTTTTCTACATCCACTAGAATGGCTAAAATTTTGAAAACTGACAAAAACAAATATTGGAAAGACTGTGGAATTTATTTATGTTGCTTTAGGGAATGCAAAAGAATGCAGCTACTTTGGAAGATATTTTGACCATTCCTTACATAGTTAAAAATACTCCCAACTTTATGACCCAGCAATTCTACTCCCAGGCATTTACCAAGATAAGTAAAACATATGTTGGCCAAAACAAAAACAAAAAAAGAATGTTCATGAAAGCTTTATTCAAAATAGCACACACACACACACACACACACACACACACACACACACAAACATCAAGAGGAGAATAGATAAACTGTGGAACTTTTGTATAGCAGAATACTACTCAGCAATAAAAAGCAAGGAGCTATTCTGCTTTATATGCAAGAAATGGATATATTTCAAAAACAATATGCTGTGTAAGAGAAGCCAGACACACACACAAAATACACACGTCTGCTCCTTTTATATGAAGTTTAAAAATAGGCAAAACTAAAATAGGAAAAGTGGGTCCCTGGAATGGGAAGTTGGATGAACTGGGAAGGGGCACATGGGAGTTTTCTCAGGATTGATAAATTATATTTTAATAGGTGTGTGGGTTATACAGGTGTTTGTATTGTCAAAACCCCCTGAACTGTATAACACTTAATGTCTGCATTTCACAGTATGTAAAATAGACATCGTTTTTAAAAATCAGAAGAAAAACATCATAATTTCTTGTAAAAATCATTCAGCCAGGCTCCTTTTAGAAATAAACATGATTATCATGTTAAGAATGTAGGCTTTTAGGTGATTTTTTAAAGTTTTGCTTCCACTATCTATTCAGCAATTATTGAGTACCTACTCTGTGTCTGTCATTGTCCTAGGCATTTTGAACACATCAGTGAGCAAAACAGGCATCAATCTAACAATCTATAGGAGTAGAGAGGAAGACAGAAAATCAGGAAAACCATAATAAAGTAAGTAAATGGTGTAGTGCTTAAAAAACTGAGTTCTATGAAAGAGAGAAAGCCTGAAATGTTGCCATATTGTGCTTAAGCTGCATGACATGAGTGTTTAAAAAGTTATACCTATTTTTACTAATTAGTAGTTTTTGTCCTTAGTAATTGATTGATAATGCATTAGAAGCATTCTAGAAATAGGGGTATGTGTGTGTTTGTGTGTGTGTGTGTGTGTGTGCGCACGCACACTGGTTTATCTTCTTGCTTTATTCCTTAATAATTTAATGCCTGAATAGACATATATCAAAATGTCACTGGGGGGGGTGAAAAGGTTGGTTTCAAGGACATTGTGTTCAATGCTAATCGCATCTCATGTGCTACTGAGTCATAGCCACATTGAGTTATCAAGTCAAAGAGCAGCCCTTTTTGTCTTCTGTATAAAAGACAAGCTGCCTAATGTTACAGAATTCAGACGCCCAAGTCATTAAATGTGGTTGTACATAAAAGATGCAGCACTGATAATTCAAAATAGGCAAGAAGAATGTGCTCGAGAAATAATTCTTCTACAAGTCATAATATCTGGCACAAAACATAAATAAAGCCCTATTTTTCTCCTTCAGTGCCCTGCCGTGAAGGAGTCACTGAGCCAACTTGTTAATCTGCCAGTAACAGCAAGTTTTGGGAAGGCCTTCAGCTATGGAGAGACTCTTTCTGTATTTTTTAACAAGACATAGACAGAGAATACAAGAAATCTCCCAACAAAAAGCAAA
Organism: Eumetopias jubatus; assembly: GCF_037043125.1. Classification (NCBI taxonomy): domain Eukaryota; kingdom Metazoa; phylum Chordata; class Mammalia; order Carnivora; family Otariidae; genus Eumetopias; species Eumetopias jubatus. The sequence goes on from NW_028274808.1 coordinate 37,690,541, forward strand.
AGCACCAACAATTCAAAAGGCTCTGAGATGAAATTATCCAACATTCTGGAAGATGAAGCCCTGTGTTGTTTTTCTATAGCTAAAAACAAACCCGAAATAAAGTGTTTTTAATGTCTTGTTCTTATTTGTTGTTCTTAATTACATATCTTGGAAAAATCCATCTCTAATCAAGCTCTATAGATATACTAATGGACCTCCAATCCTAAATCTATACGGTATGAGACGATTCTTTCATGATAACGTGTGTCTTTGCCAGCTACAGCTTATGCTTTCCTGCCTCTTTGCCTGTATGTATATGAATCTGCTCACTTGGACAGCCTGCTGAAATGCTACCTACATTTCTAGTTCCCATTCAGATCCTTTTCCTGGATGAAGTCTTCCTCAACCAACAAAAACCAGAAGCAACTTGCCCCCACCCCTACCCATTCAGCTCACAAAGCATGATTTTCAGTCCCACTTTTCTGGTCTAGAATTGTACCAGCACATTTCCTGAATACAACGACCTCTCTTGGGAGGCTCATAGCCCAGTTAGAGAAAGAATTGTAGGCTACACACAGACCCCAGTTAAAACTCAGATTGCATTCTTGAAATTCTCAAAATTGAATTGCAAATTTTGTTATTAGAGCTATTATGAATAATGATTCTTGGCCAGCCCATAAAAGCTCATCTAGCCCACATAACACTTGAAGTATAGTATTCATAGCACCCTTTTCAAAATTATTTTCCTGAAAACATGTATTTTCTCAGAAAAAAATATTTTATATGATTCTGTTCTACTCATACAATGCCAACATGAGTTGATCAAAAATGTTTAGGTGATCAAAAAATGTTTAAGTGGTTGTTGATGATGAAAGATTCTATCAAATCCCACGAATTGGTATATGTCCTCCTAAGGAATCCACAGGAATGATCCTCCCCTATGGTTCCTGAGTCTCTACTCAGCAGCTTCTGTGAAACCCCGTATGAATTTCAAATGCTGCATTCTTTCTATCACTTGAGAAAATATCTGGAAGGGTGCAGTGAGGAAGCTGGGTATTGACCATATGGCGGAACCATCTTACCTCAGCTTCCTAGATATTTCTATTAAAGGGACTTGGGCTTGTTTTAAGCTATTAAATAGAGTCAACATGCTGCTTCATTTGGGTTGGATTCACAAAAGCACGTAAGTTTTAATAAGATAATGCTATTTGGCCCTTTGAGCATCTTCTCTCATGCTGCTCATGTACTAAAGCATTCAATAGCAAAGGTGTTTAAAGATAAAGCAGAGGTACGCCTGGGTGGTCCAGTCAGTTAAGCATTTGACTCTTGATTCCAGCTCAGGTCATGATCTCAGGATTGTGAGATAGAGCCCCGCATCAAGCTCCGCACTGGGCATGGAGCTTACTTGAGATTCTCTCTCTCCCTTGCCCTCTGCTCCTCTCCGCCCCCCCCCCGTCCTTCTCTTAAAAAAAAGGTAAAGCAGAAGGAAAATATCTGGTTCATATATGGGTGGCTTCAATCTGAAAAATGTCAATAAAAATATGGAAATAACAGGGCGCCTGGGTGGCTCAGTTGGTTAAGCGACTGCCTTCGGTTCAGGTCATGATCCTGGAGTCCCGGGATCGAGCCCTGCATCGGGCTCCCTGCTCAGCGGGGAGTCTGCTCCTCCCTCTGACCCTCTCCCCTCTTGTGCTATCTCTCATTCTTTCTCTCTCAAATAAATAAATAAAATCTTTAAAAAATATATGGAAATAACAAAGAGTTTGAAATGAAGGAGATTACAAAAATTAAGCTAGTTTTCTGCTCATTTCCTTTTCCTTCTATTCCTTTTAGATGAGCCTAGATTTTTCCTTAGTAATCAATGCAGTTTGTGAAAACACAATCTTTCTCTGAAAGCCCAGTTCTGTGGCAGAAATTAAGAGTTTCTCTTACCTCTTAGTTCCCCCATATCCAGAGTTGTCCCAAGTTGTTCTAATAAAGCAACTCTTGCTGCATTCTTTTTGTGTTTCTTGCCATCATAATGTTGCTGGGCCATGAGAGGATTGTTAAACCAGGCTGCACAGAGCCCACAGTATCTGTCTGAATCTCTTCTTTGATAGGGAGATGCAACCACTGGAGCAGTGTCCACCCTTGGAGGCTTAAGTGAGTTCAGGGGTGTTGCTGTGAAGGAAAACAACCAGAGAGAACCACAAGCCAGGTTAGTCCATTACTGAGTATACTCATTTTCAATAGCTGAAGATGGAAGAGTCTCATGTTCATTCTAGAGCTGGAAATCCAGAGTTTACTGAAAGCAGGAAAATGATTTTTGCCAGTCCTCATTTTTTAAGCTGGAATACAACTGAAAATTCCTAATTTATTGAGATCAGATTTCTCACATTGTTCTGTTTAAATCTGATAGTTTAGGAGACCATCTCTTAGGTAAAAATGAAGATTTTCAAAAATAAACTCTTGGAGGTAAGGGAGGAATCCATTAATCAAACTGCAGCCAAAACTTAAAGTAAACATGGAACAATAATGGCTTGAAAGATTCTGAATGAATGAATTAGACATTTGTATGTTAAAACTGGAAATAACCAATAAATAAAGGATTTGCCCAAGTGATAGAAGCAAATCTTTCAGTTACAAGGACTGTATCAGTCAACAAAATCATGCTAATTTTATTGCCAGTTTCTTCGGTTTACTGTGATAGGTTATTTTCAAGCATACCTGCTAAAATTGATGTTGAAAGTACAATATTGTTTTAAAAGACCAAAAGACAAACAGTATGGAACAGATGTTGCTTATCTAAACTGAAAAGGCATAACATCACTATTTTAAAATTGCACAGCCCCAGCTATTAATTTAACACATTCCATTGTGAGCTTTCAGTTATTTTTGGCCCAGAAGCAAAAAAGAACCTAACTTGAAGGAGTTTACTAACAGAAAGTAAAAATAACTTCTTTCTGTATTAGAATATACAACTTGCTTTCATCCTCACAGTAACAATGACTTAGTTACTGTTCCATATCTCACACGATGGACTTCAGAGATGCCGAATCATTCACCGGATGATGACATATCTAGTTATGGTAAAGGCAGGACTCCAAACCAAATCCTTAATTTCCAAGGCCCATGTTCCTTACAATACCTCTAAGATCCTTTTTATACTTCTTAATAAGCAATTTTATAATAAGCAAATTTATATATTCTTCTAGACCTCAGTCATCTTTGTTCTATATAGAATTAAATTTCATTTTGGAAAAAGGTTCTAATCCAAAATATTTTACAAAAGAAAAAGCACTTTAAATTCTCATAAGGCCCATTAGTCACAATGCAATATAGCAGCACCTTCTGCTATGTAGGAGTGCAGTTGGCAAAACCATGAATATTAGGGTCATTCCAAGGAAAAGCTGAAATCTGGAACATCAATAACAAGTAAACACTTAATCAACTCCCCAAGCTTTCAAATCAGTTTAATGTGGGCTTTTTTTTTCAGATTAAATAACAGATATACAAATAAATACTTGCTAAATAACATTTTGATTCAAGAAATGATTGGTATTGTAGCAATATCTTGAAAAAGTCTTTTCTTCTCTATCCAGAGATTTCATCAGATAGGGAGGTTTTAGCTAGCTTAGATGAAATTAAATGATACTATTTCTTTTGGGACTTAGAGAAGTAGTATGTCTTTTAAAAGCCTTATTGCCAGATTCAGTCATATATCACCATGTGAAAATAAAGCTCAAAAGTGGGCCATAACACCCCAGCAGCCACCCAGTATCATCTGTCATGACTTAGAAATGCTAATAAAAGCTACAGAGTTGACCCGTATGTAAAAGGACTTCTACCCACTTTTCTAAAGAAAATTGAATCTTGTTTCCAAAGGTTCCTGCAACCTTATCAATTTCTGAGGATTTATATCCATCTATTGTTTTTTATGGCAATGGAAAACCTATCAAATGTCTGCCATCAGAATGAATGCTGACTCTTAAAGCATAACTTACTTTTCTCTAAACCGGGCCCTAAAAATACATCTGAGTCAATTTTATCTATTGACACCCTACATACCACTTCTGGCAGGAGTGATGCAAAATAGAATATCCATCATATAAGATAATCTTATCTTTCACACAAGAAAGTAAGTTAATGCTGCATCTGTATTATAGCTTCGTCTCCTTAATACAGCTCCAAAGTTTAATTTTTCTTATGCTCTATTTCCAACTGTCACCAATCTCAACCCAGTTTATATTTCTTACAAAGGCAGCAACATGAGGGAGTGGAAACCACCTTGACTCAAAGTCAGAAATCAAGACTGGGTCGGACTCCATCACCCACCAAGCTGTGTGACCTTTGGCAAACCTCTGATGTCTCTGGTTTCAACAAGGTTAAAATTCAGGGTTACCATTTCTTTAAAACCCATAGTGTAGGGATGGAACAAATTATAGAAGCTCTCTCTCACTCTTTTATGGCTTTGACTGGATGTCAAATAGTGAGGTTATATGGGAAGAGAGCAGTTTCCAGGTAATAATGTTAATCTGTGTGTGAGCATGGATCATAACACCCATAGTTCTTTGGCAAAAGTATATAATTCTAATAAAATGAATACAAAGTAGGGCAAACATTACTGTTTGGTTTGAAAACATGTTTGTGACAAAATAGTTGATTATAGTTCATTGTTATTTAAATTTCATGCTTTATATTTTTATTTTAATTGCAAAAATATTTAGCTAAATATTGACTTTACCTCCTCTCTTTACAACTTAAAACCAAGAGTTCATTCATCAAAACCAGTAGTTTTCAACCTTGGGCAAGCATTAGACTCAGGAGGAACTTTAAGAATCTCTAAGTCCAGGCTGTCCCCAGACCAATTCTGTTCAATTACATCAGAATCTTGGGGTAGGAGCCAGGCATCAGGATGCTTTAATGCCCTCTTCCCACACCACCCGGTCCATGTTTCCAAAATACAGCTAACGTTGAGAAGCATTGATACAAATATTGCCAGACTTTGTTTGAAAATAACTGTATGATCGTCCTCCTAGATCTTCAAATAAAAGAAAGTCACGTACTACATCCCACAGCAACAGGGCCAATTATTTTGTAGGCAATGACTGAAATGCCACATCTTTATCTATGAAGCAGAAGGAAATAATAATCACTTGGCATTTTTTTAAAACCCTGATCAATTTCTCCATTTCTCCAAGATATAAAAGTTTCTCCATAATAGCAGCTAATGTTATAAATTAATATTATAAAAGTTAAATAACAGTTCTGATCCCTTATCCCAAGCAGAAATTCATATACATATTGAGCTGCTGAGGCACGGTACCACCTACTTTGATTGGCACCATCCCCAGCCTGGTCAACCATCCCTCTCCTCCTAGCTAAACACCTGCCCCTCAGGGTGCTGTTCAGTCCCATCTGCTCTGTGAGGCCTTGACAACCCAAGCAAGAAGTAGTTCTCCCTCCTCTAAACTCAAAGCACTTATCAACCGCACAATTCATTTGACATTTCTTAAAAAGCGCCTTATAATCTTAGTTGTGTACACCTGTGTGTGTATGTGTGCATGTATAAGGGAAATTAGATCATAACACTTACACTTCAATACTTGATATTTTGGTGTGTGCTGTCTTCTCTAATACATGTCCACAATCCCTTGTTTCAATTCAGAAAAAAATCAAAAGCCTCTAAAATTCAAATTTTTCTTCATGATTCATTTTTTATTAAAACCTGACCTGAATTCAGAAGAGGCTATTTATAGTCTTTATAGAAATATATATATATAGTTTATATAAATACTACATATATATTTATATAAGTATATATAATATAAATTTATAAATAAATTAAATAAAAATAAGTAAATAAAATGTGAATAAAATATATAATATATATTATGTGATATATATAATCACTTAGTGTAAACATACATACATGTTGCAAGAGATTTATTAATGTCTCTAAACATAGAGTTCTGTCTTAGATCTGTTGAAACATAATATATGGTATCTGTACCTAGTTACATACCTAAAATCCTAAAATTTCTGATTCTCAAAATACATTTAGCCCCCAGTATTTTGAACAGAAGATCATGGATCTGTAGCCAATTCAGAGTAACTGAAATAAACTCAAGTTGTTCTAATACTTGAGACAACTGAAACAAGTCAGTCTCCAAAACTTGATTTCTAAGAATTACCTGACATCAATCATTTTCAATATCCCTTTTATGTCTTGCATCATGTTTGTCAAGAAGCAAATTCTCAACAGCTATTTATAGACTGTTGGCTAAGTTGTCTTGAATAATAGTGTAGAATAATATGCATCTCTGTCCTATATTTGTTTCTTTCTGGTAGAATAACCTCAGTTGATCTAAGGACAAAAATACTTCCAGTGCACCTGGTGTGTGCCTCTCTCGGAACACTTCCTCACTCTGTAATGTAACACTGTGTACAACCAGACTCTCCATGAGTCAGCACGTTGCATGATGCCACTCACATAATGTATATAGCCCATGCCTTTTGCTAAATGAATGAATGGATGGATGGATGCTCTTTGCATTAGAAGTGAATAAAGTACTGGTAACCAAGAGTTTTCTTATTTCTTCTAAATTGTGTCATTTAGGGCTTGAATTCTAGTCAATATAAACATAAATACTAGAAACCCAGTGACAAGATTCTGAGTAGAGGTGTGTGTGTGGGGGGTGAAGGCTAAATTGTAGAAAGGCAACATATCCAAGTGTAGACACATCCCAGTTCCTGTCTTGTGGATTCAATTGGATATATAGGAAGTCAGTATTATCTCAAATATCTATTTGCTGGGGTGGCCTATTTCTACATATTTTTTAGAGAGTTCAAATTATGCACATCATTCTGGAAATTTTACTTTCAAACAGGAAACCATTTACTCTGTTCATTTAGCATGGCATCTAAACTCCTCACTCCAAGCTTCTGGCTCAGTACCACATCCCAGTTTGCCTGGAACTGACAAGGTTTGTAGGACATGGGACTTTCAATGCTAAAACAGGGACAATCCAAGACAAATTGGAATCAGTTGGCCACCCTAGCTTCTGGGGTCAGACCTGATTTAACATCACACCGGAGAGATGGATTAGTAAAAATTTTGGAAATAATTGCTTGGGAGACTAGAGCAGGTCTTCTTTCAACCAACCAGACAGGATCTAGCAACAAATCTCAAAGTTTTACTTGTCAGATCACCACATGGGTGTCCTTAGCCAGAGAAGGGGATAACGCAGTTAACAGGCAATAGTATTCTCACCTGCCTGTCTGCCCTCTGGACCATGGCCTCAGAGTGAACTTCAACTCCAAAACATGCAACTTTCACTGACATTCCCTACTCTCTCTCTCTCTCCCCCATCTCTCCTCTCCCTTCCTCCCTTGTCCTTTTCTTTCTTCCTTTTCCACTCATTCCTGATGCTTTCTAGGCTTTAGGATAACAAAAATTAGTCCATCCTCACAAAGGACTTACTGAAATAGTTCCAGGAATTTACGTCTTTTAAAGTATGTGGCTTTCTCACCTAAGGTTTTCTTATCCATAATATCAATTCTTCAAGTTTGTATAATATTGTGCAGTTTATTCTATTCTGTCTGTTCCATGTATTTTCTTATTTAAGTTGTCCTCAAATCCTGTTTTACCAATGAGGCAGCTTGAAGCTCAGGGAGATAAGTCAACTATCACAGGGCCCCCTAATTAATAAGCAGCAAAGACAATGGCAAAGACCAGATCTTTTGACACAAAGACCAAACACCATATTTTAATGCCAACTAGTTTCTAGTAATGCTGAGGAAGTGATAGGTCAAATAAACAAACAGAGTAACTATAGAGTCAGAACACATTTCCCAGGCTTCAACATCTGTTCTCAGTGGGGATTATTTGGAAATATGCATTTTCTCTAAAACAATTTTTCCAGTTTTCAGTCATGAAATGACTGATCAACATGTCTTTCTGTGACATGTTCAACAGTCTTTCCGTTTTTCTCTTTTTTCCTACCTTAAATCAAATTAATTACCTCAGGAATCCTTTAGCAAGTATCACCGTTTGTTGGGTTTGGTTTTTATTGTTGTTGTTGTGGTTTGGTTGGTTTTGTTTTTTGGTTTTGTTTTTGTTTTGCAAATGCTGTTGATAATTAAATTTGACTGGGCCATTCAGCTCCTGGCTGAGGAGACAGCTGTCAGTGTGGATGGACAACTCAGTCTTCCAGGCTCTTCTGCTGGTAAATGCCTCAACTCGATGTAAACTGAAAAGTCGAGGCTCAAAATGTACATTTTCTTTGTATCTCTAGCAGAGGACAGGGCCTCTTGTGATGAATAAAGGAAGAAAAAGACTAGTAAATTTCAGTTAATATCAACTTGGTGGATCTTCATGTTTTCATAAATGGCTTATGATAGCTACGTTTTAAATCTTGAATGATTTCTTTAGACTTTACAGGGTTTAAAACAAGTTAGATGTTCATATGTGCGGATAGATGAAATAAATTGTGGGCATCTATACTCTGAAACACCACAAAACAATTGAAAACACATTTTAGAAAAAAAATATTTAGTGACCTGGAGAAATGTTCAGGATATAATGTAAACTAAACTGTGTTTATATGTAGGGTACAAACCTAATTACTTATTATTAAATTATACACACCCACCTATTTAAAACTATATAAAGACCAGAAGGCTATAAATCAAGCTCATAGCAATGGTTATTTCTTAGTTGTGGATTATGGTGATTTGTTTTATACTAGAGGATATATACTCTTGATGAAGAGGGAAAACAATTTTATTTTACAACTTACATATAGGCCACATTTCATGCTAACTTGTTTTAGTGCAAAGTGGAGAAAACACTGCTTAGGGGACGTGTGGTGCTACAACCGGGTCTTAAATCGCAGAAGATTTTATTTGCAGTGATTTATTTATTAATTTATTGTTGATTTGGGGGACAGTGGATTGGGAGAAAACTGGCTCTGTCAGAATATGATGTAAAAGCCCCAGCTTCTCCTATTTCTCCAAAGGATACAAGGGAAAGCTGTTTTCCCATTGTATGGCAGACCCAAAAATCACTCTCGTTATTTAGATAAAATGAAGTAACACTCTTCCTTCTCATATGTTTGGAAGTGAGTTCCGCTATCCAAGACTGCAAGATAGAAAAATCCATGTGCTATTTCTTTTATGCCTTGAAGGAAATTAAAGAACACTGTAAAATATTTCATGTTCCAAAATACATGCCATTAAACACTTCCTGAGAATAAACAAATGTGAGGATGACTTAACAGAACCATCATTCCTATTCAATTTTGTATTGAAACTCTAATTATAATCAGCCTATTAACAGGAACTGCTTCCTCACCCACACTACATTCATATATCATCAGTCTTCATTAATATAGTATTCATAGATCATTGATTTTCATTAATATAGAATAATTCCCTCTAGTTTCAGTCACTGATTAGGTTCTAAATATCTTAAGTATGCCTGTCTCCTGCAGAATTCTAATCTTTGAAAATGAGCCATTAAACAGAACTTTAGAGGAGATGAAAGTCCTTTTATAATTTTCTCATGTTGTTTGACAAAAGAATCCTAAAGCTGGGATAGTCCATATTCTTCCATGTGGTGAAAACAGAGGATGTAGAATGTAGGTTCCAGGAGGACAGGATCTTGATCTATGTTGTCTGCCGGTATATCCCAGGTCTTTAGAACCAGGCCTGGCACAAAGTATGTGTTAAATAAACCCCTGTTGAATGAGGCAAACAGTTTATTCTCCATAAAGCTATCTGTGTAAGAGAAGGAATTTTACTTGAGGAAATTCTGCTAGTAGGAAGGCATCCTCTCTGTCCAGACTGATCTTAAAAACACCTGCCGCATTATGGGTATAATGCATTCATGGTGTTTGGTCTTCAAACACTATTCAGTTAAGGTGCTTTACTCCCTGTGGTCATGGCCACAGTTCCCAAACGCTGTGCAGAGGTACCCTGGGATGATGCAGTAAGCATACAGGGTAACCATAAGATTATTTAAAATTCTGAGAAAAGCATAGAGACATCCATTAGATACCTTGGGAACCATATCTTGAGGAAGTTCACAGTTTCAACATTAGATGCTACAGTCCTTTGAATGAGGTCATATTCCTGTGAACCTGGATATTTGAGGGCTCATCTAGCCCACGAGTGGGGAACAGGAAACAAAGGTGACAATGTCCAATCTAATCCAAAGATTTGAGAAGTTATGCGGTGTCCAACAGGCAAATGCATCCATTAGTAAATGTGGTTATTTAAGGATGAAATACAAATATTAACTTTTCCTTCAGTATGTGCTTGATGAGTTATTAGGACATAAATACTTATTAAGTTGTTTGGACACTAAAAGTTATGACATCACCCTAGTATATTTGCTTATTGGTTGAGCAAGAATCAATGGCCTGCTAATTGGGCGCTGCTGTAAATACCCTTCCTCATGAACCTCAGATAAGAGGCAGAGTCACAGAGGGCAGAGTGGGTTTCCCTGACAGGGATTCATTGATTCACTGGCACCCCCATGTCCAAGCCAACAGATGCCATCCTTAGAGGGAGGGGATGAAGGGCATCCCCCAGATCAGACAGTGTTGGCAGAGTGGGGGAAGACCAGTAAGGTGAAACCTGAGGACTGGTACCAGCTTTTATTCTTTCATTCTGCTGCCACCATTGCTCACTTCACCTAATCTATACCTCATGCTCACGGATGGGAATGATTTACTTATCCAGCAGCATCAGCTATTCAACTAGAGAGCCAGCTTCCTGGGTCATTTCTTATATCCTATGAATATTTATGGAGGATTCAAAGATGAAAAAAGCAACCAGTGCCAGAAGCACAGCAGAGATGAAGTACAGGCTAAGTTCAGAAGTAGACAGAGAGAGAGGGTGGCCTTTTGGACTGAGCTGAAGGAAGCTGAAACCTTAGAAGCCATTTTGGAGAAGTTAGTACTGATACTGTCCCCTGAAGAGAACGTGTGTATCTCTACTTCACCCTCAGCTAGCATGCTTCCCTAAACAGGTTTCTCCACTCAACCTGAGTGTTGAGTGACCTTAAGCATATATCCCTAAAAGTCACATTTGTCCTTAATAACCCACAGTTTGCAGGTTACAAAAGTTGCCTCTACTTCTATTTAAAACTAAATGAATACGAATATTAGCTATGCATATATTTTGCATGTATCTATTTGTATTTAACCTAGAAATAAAGTACTTTTTATTAACTGCCACTTGAAAACTGTTAAATCTGAAGGTCCAATGCTATTCTGAGTTAGCTCTATAAAACCACAAAGCAACTCTAGAATTCCTTGAGGTCTTCTAAGACAGATGGAGCTCCTTTGCTCCATCATGTTATGTACTTCCAGCCGTTGGATCAAGAGAATCCAGGGTGCCAAATGCCAAGGCAGGAAGGTCCTCCAATCCCTACAAGTTTAAAGACCATTTCCTTATACCACTGCTTCTCCTATTAAGCAATGAAGTTGGTGGGCAGAGGATGATTACAAATAAAGAAAAGGTTTTAGGCTAGATAAGACTTTGCAAATCAATGTTAGAAAATCTTTAGGTTAATTTTGTCCCTGGGGGAAGAGGCCAACCCAGAGCCTGAATTATTTAAATGTATCATCCATAATTGTTCATTTAACTATGGCTTGCCCACAAATTGCATACTTCATTGTTGCCATGCAGACACAGCCAAAAGGGAGTGCATGAGAGAGAATATAAATGATTTCTACTGAAGAATTTTTAGGACAAGGGTGCCATTAACAGCTAATGAAGGTGACGCTGCTTAAAATTTGCAACTGCAAGTGTGCTCCACAGACCAAGAGCATCAACATCACTTGACAGTTTATTGGAGAAGCAAATCTCAGATCCCACCCTGGACCACTAGATGAGACTCGACATTTAGGAGAGTTTCGGGTGACTGGTATGCAAATTAAATTTGGAAAGCACTGGATTAGAATCAGCGGTTCTCAGCCCAGCTGGGAGACATTGAACACTTATGGACTCTAGGTCCCACCCAAGCCGATTAAATCAGAATCCCTGGGGCTGCAGCTGAGCAATGGCAGGCTTTAAAGCTCTGCAGGTGCTTCTAGTGTGCAGCCAGGGATAGGAAGGATCAGATTGGAGGGACAGCACCTGGCATGAACCTCACTTTACTTCAATCTTATGAAGCATCTGTATTTTTATGTTTCATTTGTTCAAATCTATGTACTGGCACCATGTTCTACATTAGCATACAACACTAGTCCTCATGCAGCTTGAAATCTAGAATGGAAATACTTTTTTTTAATCGAAATACTTTTTGTTAACTCACAGAACTATTTTATTAAGTTTCATTAATTCTATAGAAGCCTATTTATTCAAAAAATCATAAGATGCGGCAGATAGAAAATAATAGGTTTTGAAATAAAATCAAACTAAATTTAACTCAGGATAGGATGACTTTCTGCAGTGAAAATATTTCCTAAAATAAAATGGGGCTAATGGTTCAATCTCATTAATCTCTGTTGTGCCTGCTTGATAAAAGTTAGTTCCCAGAATCCTGGCCACAGAAAAAATGAAGACCGGAACCAAGATCTCCTAACTCTTACGTCATGTTTTCCCATGTCCCACGCTGACATCAGTTATGCCAAATTGACACAGAGCCTGCCCTCATACAGACCAGGAACATGGTGAGCATGAGACAAGGGAGTGTGTGGGAAGACTAAGTCAGAAAATCTCACTTGCTGGTCATGAAACATTCATGTATCTGGTCACAAGTTTGTGGTGACTACAGCAATCTAAGATTCTTTCAAAGCAATCCAGGATGGATTGTAGAATGCTAGGAAGTAGAGAGAAGAGCCAGAGAGGTGGCTTAAGGAAGAAAGGTGTATGAGTAATAAAGGATTTGGGATTACTTAGCCAGAAGAGAAGCTGAAGCATTACTTAATAACACTTGAGACACATAGAGGATTACAGAATTTAGACTGATGGCCAGCTGTTTTTCCAAAGCTGCTAAAAAGGAAAAACAGACTGAGCCTGAATGGCAGGCCTTTAGAAGACAAGAAGCTTAAGGGAGCTGATGCATGATGTTAAGAAACATTTACTGCCCCGGGGCGGGGGGGAGGGGGGTGGTAGTTGAGGAAGGTTTGTAGAATAAGAGCATTATTAATACCCAGTGGTGAAAGGGAGAACATTTAAACCATGCTAGATAATGGGACTCAAGAGTTAAATGGAATCTTGCTGGAAACACAGATGGGCAAGATGGTAACTCAGGATTCTGTGAATTTCTAGGGATAACTCATTCCCCATGCTAGGCACAGGATGAAACAACATTTTTTAAGGCAAAACTCTTGAATATTAAATCATCAAGATTAGGCAGATGTCTGGACATCTTTCTTTCTGACTCTATATTTTGACTAAAAATGATCTCCCCTTTGTGTTAAGAAAGATCAAGTAAAATGTTCACGTATATGCCAGAGTTAGTTCTTGCCTCCACCATCCAGCAGCATGCTTGATATACGAGTTTTATTAACTGAAAATGAAAGGTCCAGGTATTAAAATTTCATCAGCTCTGTTGACTGAAAAGCAAAATGAAGCTGATAATCATTAGCACTTTACACTAATCAAGATATAATTACAGCGGGAATTCCTGAGTACACCTTTAACTCCAGTCTCCTGCTTCTCAGTTATGAAATCTCAACAGGTGGTGTAGAGCAACAATCATGCCTACAAATGACTGAGGACTCTCCCAGAGACCTCCATATCTCTCAGCTCTGAGGACTGCACTCAGAACTCCCAGACCATATCTTTAGCCAGTATCACCGACGATAAGAATGGCTGCAATTCGTGGTACCTCAAAGTGGTCAAAATCCTCTTGAAAACCTAGATGGTTTCATAATGACAGCAATAGGACTCAACAATGTGTACATTCAGCAGACAGTTAGCAGGAAATCCTACACAAGAGAAGCAGTTTCTCTGAAGGCTGAGAGTAAAGTAAGAAAACACAAAATTTAATCTTTTCTTAGCTTTCAGATAAATAAACTGGTTTGGCGTCTATGTCACATGACAATTTATATAGCAGAATAGCCTACTGAGACATTGAATAATTGTCTTATTTTCCAATAGACCCACTTCATGAAAACGAAAGGTGTTTTCCATTGTATTCCAAAATGGGGGTTAAGCCTTGAAGTCTGGCTTTCCCCACCTCCAGGACAGAATGAACAGATGCACTTATTCTGAGCTACCTAAAAAGCAAAGGGATCTGAGTGTCAAAGAAGGGTGTGCTTTCTGATATCAGGAAAGGAATTGTCTCATTAGGGGCTGGGAAAAAAGAGGGTTGCAAGTATGGGTAGAGACCTGGGCATCTTAAAAGCAGTATGTCTAAGGTGGCAGGACATCCCCCAGAAATGTACATAACGGAGACTTGGCCTTCTTTTTTTATTTTATTTATTTGATAGAGAGAGACACAGAGAGAGATGGAACATAAGCAGGGCGAGTGGGAGAGGGAGAAGCAGGCTTCCCACTGAGCAGGGAGCCTGATGCAGGGCTCAATCCCAGGACCCTGGGATGGTGACCTGAGCTGAAGGCAGATGGTTAAACGACTGAGCCACACAGGTGCCCCAAACCTTGGTCTTCTTTTCCATAGCCTCACTTGACACAAAGGGGATGAAACCATCAGTGGAAGTCTCTGACATGAAGGAATATATCAACCCGTGAGGGAGACAGCTAAGTTGAGATCCACTTCTGAGGAAGCCCTGGGGCTTCACCCACAGCCTGTGGACCAGCACACAACAGCATCCTGGGTGGCCCTAAAGTAGCCAGAGCCCACAGGCTGGGAGACTTCCTTGAGGGTGCCCTTATGCCTCTAGGCCCTTGTGTGGCCCTAGAGAGGGAGGAGAGTGTACCCCAAAGAATGACCAAGACTATCCTTCTAATCCATCTTCAGGGCTAGAGGACAGGAGTAATTTACACTGATTTTCAAAATACAAAGAAATATGATATTTACTATACTCAAGTACTATCCAGTAATTTATACTTAATGTATCTGATTATTAAGGAAACCAACCTGAGTGTTACACAAGGCTTTTGAGGCTGCCACTTAAAATATACAGATATTTCAAAGGATAAGAGTACAGTCTGGGACATTTACTACCAATTATTTTAGGTAGAATGCTTACTTTACAAGTGTCTTCTCAATTTCATACTCTGGACAGTTTTTGGGTTATCTTCAATGGTTGATTTAAGAGTTCTTGCCAGAAAATCTCTCATTCAGAGTTTTTTTCTGAATAGTAATGCATTTTGTGTATGGATTCCACTCCCTGACCTCATCTCCTATTGTCAGTTTCAGCGTAAGCACAGGAAACTGACAATTTTTTTGTTCTACTCTATTCCTTCATAAAAATGTGTTAAAGAACACTTTCTGGAATAAAGGTATAACCACATCATAAAAGCTGCTGAAATCATCAACTGTCTTATACCACTATTTGATCATCCTAAAAAGAAAAGTGAGTTTATGCTATTTAAAAGGATTTGTGAAAATCACCTACACAGTAGTCTCATTGTTAAAATCTTTAATTCCATTCAATCTTTGATCTTTTGTTTCTCTGGTCATCAAATATAAAATAAAAACACAGTAGCCTTGATCTAATCATTGCTCCAAGCCTCTTGTGATCTAGTGTTCAAAAGTAGTGTCCAAAAGAAGTTAGCTAGCCTTGCATTGCTAATTTATTTGCTGAATGATAGTCAGCGGCCTGATTCATTTGTTTTCTCTTGACAGTGTGACATCATGGAAAGACTACTGCAAAACAAAAGAAGTCTCTTTGCCATCAACCCATTATATCACCCTGGGCAAATGCCTTTACCTCTCTAGGCCTGTGTCCTCATCGGGAAAATGAGATGGTTGAAACAATGATTGGTTAGCACCTTCCAGCTCTGCAATTCTATGAATCTATTACTTGTTGTAGTTGTAAGCATTAGAAAAGCCAAAGACATCATCAGAACAAATGCATTGATCTAAAGATGACATCTTAGAACATGCCAGCTTTTCTAAGTTAAAAGAAAACACACTGCTATGGAGATCTGCCTGTTTGACAAAGTATTGTTTGCGTCTATTAAAACAAGTATCTAGACAGGCTATGCTCGCAAACGAAATAACCTGATTCAGATGATGGAACTGCTGCAGTGTATGAAATCTTATATGCAAATAGGGGAGGTGCTGATTGAACCTGAAGTGCATATATTATTTAAAATTTGAATTTATGTAACTTACAAACAGATCCAGAATACCCTGATCTTTATTCATTCAACAGAGAACTCAAATAAGCAATTCCGTGTCTGGCATAGAAATTTATGGAAAAGTTCCGAAGCTCTGTCTCTCTCATTTCCAGCAGGAAATAAAGAAGGAAAGAAGAGAAACAAGATTGCGGAAGAAGGATATATGATAAACACACTTACACACAAGACAAGCAGAGTGGACGAGATCATTGCTTATCTGTTCCTTTTCCCATTTTGTTCACTGTTCCTACAAATACTTAAAGTTTATAAATATATCTTTGTGGCTTTGTTCCTTCCGATCATTTTAGTGAGAGCCTTAGAGTCTGAACTATGCTGTTCATTAGGTAAGCAAAAATCTGTAGATCAATTTTGAAGCATTATTTGTCACCACCTCAAAATGAAGAAAAGGTCCTAAAATGTGCAATCAGAGGCCCTGGGTTCAAGTTCCAGTTATGCTATTTTACTGCATAACATCAGGCAAGTCACTTTACCCTGCTGTCTTAATTCCCCCACAGGTAAAGGAGAGAGAATTATACTTCAGACTTCGTGCTTTTTATGAAGATCAAGTGAAATAATGAATGTGATGTTTCTGATAGAATGTCTTTAACATTATCAGTTATGATCACTTATTTTATTATTAGTTTAGATTCTGCCCTCTCAACTATGGTTTTACCATACCCTAGGATCTTTAAAATGTTATATATCTTTATTCATTTTTGAGTGATGAACAGAGTTTTTGAAATGTTTTTATAGGTGTAATGAATATAACTTTTGATATAGTCAATTCCTGTTATTCACAGTTAATTATATTCCTTACAAAGTCTCCAAAGAACACTGAATAAGCAAATACCAAAACCATTGCTCCTTAGGGGAAATTCAGGCTTAGGTTCCTATGAGCCTATGTCACATCTTGGTCAACTAATCAATATAGAACCTCGTTTTATGTGTGCTTCTGTTTAAAGACACATTTTTAATATATATTTTTGATTCATTAACATTTAACTCCAAGTCATCAACATATAACTCATGCCTAAACTAAGCTAAGCTAACTGGGAGTTGTATGTAAGTGATGAACCACTGAATTCTACTCCTGAAACCCAATATTGCCCTGTATGTTAGCTAACTGGAATTTAAATAAAAATTTGAAAAATAAATAAATAAACTAAGCTAAGCTAAATGCATGTATTTTTTGCCATAAGTTCACACAGGCATAACTGGATTGTAAAATGGAGTCTGACCTCAGAGCCTTTGCTTATACTCTACATTACTCTGTATTTCACCTATTTTACCAGGAGAAAAATAGTTTCTTTAAATCAAGAAAGCAGACAAGACAGGCATGACATTTTCTGTAAAGCTGGGAAACCACTGCCTTTGATCATTATATTTATCAGAAATTTAAATAACCAAGGTAACTTCATTCAAAAATAAAGCTATAGGTATTTAAATGCCTAGCATTATTCTCAATTAGGCTTCCAATTTTCACTCACATAACAAATATTTATTAAATGCCTACGTGCCAGGAAGTGTTCTACGTGCATTCATCAACAGAGCCATAATGCTGTAATGCCTCTGGAGCATACTTCAGAAGTGTTTGCTATCAATCTTCTACTGTTTTTAAGACACACACACATTACAGCAACTTCAAACTCTTAAGGGTCAGAAATGAAAGAAAGGTTACTGCCAAGTTTGATGCCATTTCCTGTCAAGCCAATGATGTCTGAGAGTCACATAAAAGAGAGTGCTCAATATCCATTTTTGCTAAGAATGATAGATGTATTCATAAAAGCTTATATGTGAAACAGTAACTTTAAGGGACGATGAATTAACCAGGATAGATTAGGCTTTCCTGCAATAACAAACAACCCCAAAGTGTCACAATAAAGGCATCTTTCTTGTTCTTGCAAAGTCTAATGTAGATTGAATGGCCCTCCTCTGTCTTGTAGCCTGGTCTTAAAGTAATGCACATTACATCTACACATAATCAATTCAAAGTCTGGGGAATGTAGGAAGCAAATGGATTTTGGATGAGGGACTTGTCTGCCACAAACACAAATTAATTTTCTTGTTAATCCTAAATATAAAACCTAAAGTTCAGATTATGGATAATCTTAAAATTTCACTTTGATTAATGGGAGACAATGGGGAATACCTGTAGTTTACAGCCTTTTTCCTATGCTTCAGATTTCGACTACATAATTCATATTCTCTTCAAAAAAATTTTTAAAGAATAGCTAAATGATGTCTTCTTTAGCATTTTGAGTAAGAACACAGCCTCATTCTTATTTCAATTATCTTGTTTGTATGGGTTTATCACAAGAAAAGGGGGAAAAACACTAGCTAGCAAGCATAATCTCAGGGCTTGCAGCCTTTGTCATGTGCCATCAGTTAAAAGAAGTTGGCCAAATACGTGTGCACTCAGAATTTCAGAATGGGAGGGCACCTGGGTGGCTCAGTTGTTTAAGCGACTGCGTTCGGCTCAGGTCATGATCCTGGAGTCCCGGGATCGAGTCCCGCATCAGGCTCCCTGATCAGCAGGGAGTCTGCTTCTCCCTCTGACCCTCCCCCCTCTCATGTGCTCTCTCTCTCTCTTTCTCGCTCTCTCAAATAAATAAATAAATAAAATCTTTAAAAAAAAGAATTTCAGAATGGGAACTCCTTTGGAAACAAGATCTTTGCAGATGTAATTAGTTAAGCTGAGATGAGGTCATACTGAATGAGGGAGGGCCTCAAATCTAGTGACTGGTGTCTTTACAATAAGAGGAAGGACACAGAGACATACAGGGAAGATGGGCATGTGGCAGTGGAAACAGAGATTGGAGCATAAAGGTTAGAATGCCAAGGGAAGCCAACAGCCACCAGAAGGCAGGAGGAGGCAAGGAAGGATTCTTCCTTAGAGCCTTCAGAGGGACCATGGCCCTGCCCACAACTCAATCTCTGAGTCTCAGCCTCCTCTTTGTTATGAGATAATAAATTTCTGTTCTTTTAAGCCATCCAGTTTATGCTAATTGTTGCAGCAGCCCCGGGAAACTAATATAGATTGGATCATAGATTTCAACTAAGAATTAAAAATCCCAAGTTACAAGCATACTAAGGCTTTGGCAATATATGAGTAATATTCATCTGCTTAGTCTTTATAAATGTCTTAGAATTTTAGACCTAGTGGAGACATTGCTTATCACTCAAATCTTACAGCTTCTCTGGAGAACTTTCTTGCTCTTAACAAAGGGAAGAAGGGTGCCTGGGTGGCTCAGTTGGTTAAGCGACTGCCTTCGGCTCAGGTCATGATCCTGGAGTCCCGGGATCGAGTCCTGCATCGGGCTCCCTGCTCAGCAGGAAGTCTGCTTCTCCCTCTGACCCTCTTCCCTCTCGTACTCTCTCTCATTCTCTCTCTCTCTCAAATAAATAAATAAAATCCTTAAAAAAAAAAAAAAAAACAAGGGGAAGGATTCCCCTCATTCTCAATTCTTGGGGTACCTCCCCAAGGTACATCTCTCAAACTTTCCTCTGCCCTCAGTCACATCTATCTGCTGATCCCTGTCCCACCCAATACCTCCCCCTGCTCCTCATAGGTATGCAGAGCCCAGGAAAATGCTTGCATTTTATATACAAACCCACACCAGCACCATTCTCTGTGCTGCCTCTTCCTTGAGATCATTCATTAAGAGGATCAGAGGTCAGCAAATCTTTCATGTAAAGGACCATGTAGCAAAGATTTTAGGCTTTGTGGACCATATGGTTCCTGTCACAACTATTCAGCTCTGCCACTGTAGTCCAAAATCAGTCTTGATGGAACATAAATGAATGTGTATGGTTGTGTTCCAATAAAACTTTATTTATGGACCAAAATATGAATTTTATATATTTTTCCAGTGTCACAAAATATTCTTTTGATTTTTTTTAAACCATTTACAAACATAAAAACCATTTTCGGCTTGCAGATCAGGTCAGATGCATGCAGCAGGTCAGATTTGGTCCTCAGGCCAAAGTTTGCTAATCCTTAATCTACATCCATGGTTCTCCACTGGAGTCAGATTTTCCCCCTAGGAAGCATTTGGCTATGTCTAGAGCCATTTTTTTTATTGTCACAACTAGTGGGGTTCTTCTGGAATCTAGTGGGTAGAGGCCAGGGACATTGCTAAACATCCTGTGGTCCACAGAACAACCCCTCTCCCAATGGAGAATGTCGAGACTCCTGAGATGAGAAACCCAGGTCTAGATTAAGGATTCCTTTGAGAAACTGAGACCCTTCCCTAACAATCCCCATTGGTTAGGCGGTTATTAAGACCTCACTTAAATGGCTCTCCTCATAAATACTTTTCAAACATTCCAACTACAATTACTTTAACCTATTCAATATCCTATTGCATTTGTAGACCTTCCCAGTGTGTGGTTTATTGTATTCCAGTGTCTGTGTTCCCTCCTACTCCATGAGGAGCCTCCAGAGGGCAAGGGGTGTCTCATTCACCTTTGTGTTTCCAGGACACAGGATGTTTGTTGAGAGGAACTAAGCTAAGAAAATAATGAAATAAACCTCCACGTTATGAATTCTCTTATGGCAGGTACCAGATGAGGGAATTTCAACTTTGATGGAGAAATGACTTCTATCCCTTGGGGTGGACATTTTCTGTCTGGGAATGCCAGCTTCACTGGGTGAGTCAGTCACCAACAGAGGGCCCCATACTTGATGCAGTCTGAACTACCTATGGCCAGAAAGCCCGGTGGGACTGGAGCTGGCTGAGCCTCCACTTAGTAAGAAGCTCCATTTAGAGGCAGCTAGGACTCCCTGCAGCCACTCCTGGAAGCAACCGTGACACGTCTTAAGCATCGGTTGAGCTCCGTGTTAGAAGCTACACTGCCTTCCATGAGGGAGGGGCAATTGAGAGGCCACCGACAATAATGGATTTGGCAGAATCACCCAGCCCTGACTTTGCTCTGTCCTGCTCCCATCTGACATACCTGATGCCCCTTGGATTCCCAACTCAGCTTCCTTCTCCATCTCCTGATCTTTACCCAGAGATCTTCCCGGCTCACAGTTCTTATCTGCCCCCACCCCAGCACTTTGCACTGGCTTCCTCCCAAGACTGCTGTGCTTCTCCTAAGACTGCTGGTATCAGCTAGTCTGCATCCTGGATGGCTGGGCCAACACCTTTATTAACAGCTCCCTGCCTGGCACACATCCAGAGCCCCCAGCACAAAATCCAAACCCTCAGTGGCCAGCCTTTTGAGCATTCAGGCTGTTTCTCTCATCTTCCAACTTAACCTCTGTTCAAATCTGATCTCCTGCTTATTTCTCTTGGCTCTTCCCCTTTCCCCGTATCTACCCAGTCACAATGGATTAATGTTTTGTTTGGCAGATTTCTGTGGCTGTTTTCATTCTTCTTTTTCCCCAGGTTTCTGTGATCATGTACCCTGGCCCATACTTCTGTGTTTGCACTAGTCCTCAAGCAGGGTCTGAACACCAGATTACAATTTTCTGTCATTCTCTGTCATGGAGAAGAACATGGCAGGCATGCCTGTATACAGGAATATGGCAGAATTCAGAATAAGTATGGAGACATGGTTCCTCTGTGAAGAGTGCTTAAAGACTTATGGGTGAGGTAAACTCACTGAAGCGAAGCAGCCGTGGACAATAGACAATAAGATATTTTAAGGGCAAAATTATATGGCACAGCATTCAGAGAAGAGTAAATAAAAACAGCTCCATTTCCTGAGTGGACAGAGTTCAGATTTAAGCACTTCGCATTTATTAACCAGCTCGTATAATCATCATGGAAAACCCTTAATAGAAGTCATAGCATTATACCCACCGTACAGATGGGGAAAAGGAGGCTGAGGCAAGTGAGGTCCTCTGCTAATAAAGGGAGAGGCCCCCATATGTCTCCCTTTAAAGCCAGTGCCATATGCCTTGCGATTTCCAGTGGCCATGACACACTTCGGAGACCGCGTGGAGACCGATGCTCTGGAGATGAAGCTATGGAGACCCACAGCAGGAAGAGGGAAGGGCCTCTGGGCTATAGGACAATGGCAGGGAAGGAGCAGCGGGCTGGTGGTACAGGAGACCTGTCTGGAGAAGGTGTGTGGAGCAGATAGAGGAAATAATGTGGGAGGCCCAGAAGAACTAACCTATACAAGCTCCTGCATGCTAGGAGAAGGAATTCACCTTGCTCTCAATGGAAATAGACCAGAGGTCTTGCACAGTATAGTAATAAGTTGTATTTGGGGAATAAGACCCCAATATGAAAATAGACCTTTTGTCCCTCAGGTAAGTCCCCGGCCAGAGTGACGTCAGTGTTGCCTGCACTGCATTCGAGCTTCCCTGAGGTAGATATGTGGGATGCACATCAAGGACCGCCTTGTTTGGCCAAGTCTGTTCTTAGGTCTGTGTCTGTCCTGAGGCTGCTATAACAAATTACCACACGTTTAATGGCTTTAAACAGCACAATTTTATTTTATTATCATTCCAGAGGTCAGAAATCTTAATTCCATATGCAATCTTAACTCCTCCTGTGTAACCTATTCATAGACTCTGGGGATCAGCACAGGGACATCCTTGGAAACCATTATCTGGTCTCCTGCAGGCAGTGGTCTTGCCCTCAGCGCTGGGTCACTGGCAGACCTGCAGCCCTCCAGCACACACCCTTATGCACCACCCAAGCAGCCACTTGGGAAAAGCCACAGTGAAGGGCCCAGGATCCCAGAATGAAGCCATCACGCAGCGCATATGTCCTCAAGGCTCTGTCTGGTTCCTCATCCTCCTCACTCCGTTGGAAGTGCTCACCTTCCACCCACAGACTCAGCTCCTTGTGAAAGGCATCCAGGGCCAAATCCCAAGTCCCTGGGGATTTGGAATTAATTAAGCAGAATTCAAGGATCGGCAGCCTGACCTCTGAGGTTCGGCATCGGCTTCTAGCCCCTTATCACTTTGTGTTTCAATTCTGCTAACACAGCTTCTTCTGCATTCCCGAGATCTGTACCCTCTGTGGGCCCTCATTTGGTTGTCTGGTTCCTTCTTTTATCATTGAAGATCTTGAGTTCTAGTCTTGAAAATTATTTTCTATTGCATTTACTTGCCAGTTATCAGTTGCTGATCCAGGGTGCTACCCCCCAGCTTAGTGACTGGGTCTCTCTCCTCCTGACGGGTCTCCTTCACGCCCAGGGCCCTTTTGTCTCCTCAGCCCAGCAGCCATCCCCTGAGCCCCCATGCCCACCAGCACTGCCTAACTCCAGTGGGCAGCTCCAGTGCTAGGCCCTGCCTGCCTTGGTCATGGAACTTATCCCAGACAGTCTTGTCTCCAAGGAGACACACACGATGTCCCTTTGTGCTGTTCCCAAGGTAGTATTTGAACAACCCCATGTTAACCAGGAAGTCAGAGTCTTTGATAGAAAGGAGTTAGGCTGTCCCCCCACCCCATCAATTTATTTACCACATGCTCACCTGTGAATAACCTTCTACTTTCCAAAGCTTTTTAAATCTATCGTTTGCTCCATAAAAGGGCCAATGAGGTAACAGCATCTGGAGTTAGAATGAAATGACAGATGAGACAAGTGAAGTTGGAAAGGATAATGGACCTACCAAAGATCACACAGTACCTTAGGCCAAGCTGGGGCCTGGGCTCCTGTTTCCTGACTCCCAGACCATCATTCTTGCTGCCTATCAGGTCAGTGGGTCAAGCCTACAGGTAGCATTGGGCAGAGAATCGGGGTGGAAAGACTTTAAATGTCATCTGGCTGATGTCTCCGGATGGAATCCCCTCAAGAAATACCCTGCCAAGTATCAACCAGCTTCTGCTTCAACAACACCCCGCCCCCTCGGCCACACATCCCACCTGAGTCTGCTGTCAGCTCCAGGGCCTGCTACTCTGGAGGGACAGCTTACACAGCAGCATACCTGAGCAGGGCGCTGCTCTCTCCAGCATCTTATCCAGTTGGTTGGCTTTCCTTTTGGTTTCATGACAGAAATCTAATATCTCTGAAACTTAGTAATCTTTTTCTTATCTTGAGTTCAGACCTAGCTCCCTAATTTTCTACCCACTCATTGGGTACATCTGTTGCATCCAAGCACACACTCACACACTCCCTCAGATGCACTCACACACACATACACATTCTCACATATTCTCACACACACTCACATACTCTCACATTCTCACACACTTATACTTATGCATTCACACTCACACACTCAGATTTACACATGCATACACATATATTCTCTCACACACTCTCATATTCTCACACACTCACACGCACACACACTCACATATTCTCATAATGCTCTCACACACTCACACACACACATACAGATGCTCTCACATATTCTCACACACATTCTTGCACACTTTCTCTGACACACATGCATACACATATATTCTCTCACACACTCACATATTCTGACACACTCTTTTACACACATACATTCACATATTCTTACATAACTCACACCCACGCACACATAAACACACACTTTCATGTATTCTCACAATGTTCTCTCACACTCACACATGCACACACATGCACATATGCTCACCTATTCTCACACACTCCCACTCACACACACTCATATATTTTTACATACCCTTTCACACTCACACACACACCATGAATCTCTTTTTTCCCATAACAGCCTTCCAAAGATTTGCCCCTGAGCAATCTCTTTTCCATGCTAAACCACCTCTGCTTCCTTTATTCTCCCCCTAAAGAGAGGATTGTCATGCCTTTCACTGTTCCAACCTCTGGACTATACCTCCTCTAAATCCTTCTCATGGTGTGGCAACCCCTGGCCAGCCTCCAATTTGGGCTAGACATCCATGCTGAGGTCTGCTGACCCTTCGAGAATACAGTGGGCTGAGAATTCTCCTCAAGCTTTCATCATGAACAAGAACAGAAATTCTGAAGCACACTAAACAACAAGAATGGGAGCTGGTATTTGTGCCAGCAGCTCTGTCAAGCATTTCAGAAATTCTAGTAAACATGTTCCCATCTGCAGAAGACAACTCTAACTGCAATAATTCTGCAAGATATCCAGTTGATGCTTGATCAAAGCACATCTTGAGTAGGTGGAAAGGTAATGATTCACAGACACCAATTGCTCACCCTCATCAGATAGAGTAGCTGGGGGAAACACGGAGTTGTGCTTCAATTATCCCTACCCAGAAATCACTACAGTTCAAGAGCCTGTGGTTCTGGGAGGGGTAGCTTACACGGCATACCTGAGCAGGGGACTTGATTCTCTCTAGCATCTTAATTCAGTTGGTTTGGGTTTTATATGTTCTTTTTTTTCCCCTTTTGTTTTCATTACAGAAATAATTTCAAGCCAAGCTGGTTGATTAGGCAGAGCTGTTCCTAGATGTGCATAGGGCAGCCACAGCTTAGAGGGTGACGTCCTTCGAGAATGTCCAATGGGCTTGGCCTCAGGCAGCAAGGAAGGATGGGTCATCCTGACTCTGTTCAGGGAGCTGGAGATATTGAACTTAGTAGCTCAGGAAGCCCATGGCCTAGGTGTTCTTTTCTCATGCCTCTTGGTCCTTATCCTTACTTACAGTGTGTGAATTTGTGTTTGAGATCAAGCTTCAACCTATATCCTCAGTCTGGAAACCAGGTTCCTGATTTGTTCCTTACACTTGACTTCTATCCCAGTTCTCTTGCCTTAAATTATGGTGCCCTGTCACACTCTAACAGTCTTTACTTTCACCAGGCTGCAGCCAAGGCCCTGCTACCACCTGGCAGACTTTCCCAATGCCAGTGCCCAGCTTGTTCTCTGCAGGATCTCTGTCCCTAGACTCTCCATTGCTAGGTTCCACTCTCCCATTAAGCCCTCAAATCGTATCCTCTGCCACACCTCCCAATGCCTACCCTCTGCTTATCCTTGTACCTAATGACTTACCTGGCCCTAGCAGGACACACTGCTTCCTCTGGTCCCTGCCAGCAGCTGGGTTGACATCAACCCAAGCCCAGGGACCAATTTAGCTCCCAGACCCTCTAATTCTGTCTGGTGTTGCTATCCTCCAAGACCCTTTCAGGTCCAGGCAGCTTTAAAGAGAACGGATGAGAGCCTAAGCTCCAGAAGCGGGATGTGCAGCCTGGGCACTGTGAGTTAGATGAGGAAGGGAGATTCTGGCATAAAGCAGCTGAAATCTGTTTCCCCAGCTCAAGCTACAAGCTGATAGAGCTACTTACCTCCCGTCCCACCCCCATCCCCTTCTGGCCTAACTGGCAACGTGATTTTGGTCACACTGATGACTGGGCCAGCTCTGTGGACATCAAAACAAAGTCATGAAGTCAAGTGTGCAGTTTAAGTGCTCTTGATATTTCGTTTGGAATATACTGATGGGAACTAACAAATTACCCCCAAGTTATATTTACCAGCTCGGAGGGTATTTGAATTCAGGAAAACAAACTGGTGCTTGGTTATCTGGAGGATATATTTAAATTCACAAAGAACTATCTGTGCCACGTGGTAATATTTTTTTACGGAAATAATAACTCTCCCCTTTGTTAATTGACATGATAAACAAAGATAGAGCTTCTCCTCTTCCATCACTACATCTAAAATTAAATTTAACAGCAATTCTCTGCTTAGGCAGAAAGAACAAATGGGCTAGTTACTCATTCGTGGAAAACAGGTAAAAATTTTCCAGTGACTGTTTCTTTGAGGTGTCTATTTTAGGAAATTTGTTGGGGAGTAGGTTACAAGGTGAATATCCAACCTTTCAGAGAGCAAGAATCAGGAGTTTCAACCAAGTGACTGCTTATAAAATGCTAGCACATGGAGTGTGCCCAGGAAAAAGCCGAGCTAAGCTCAAGATTTCAGGTGTTTTGCAACCCTGTCCTATATCTGAACGTCATAGCCACCTTTACAAAAACAACACCCTTTAGTTAAACTAAGTAGAAAAATACAGTGGAAAGATTACTTGCTATTACCTAGGTGAATGAAGATATTTTTCCTAAGGAAAACACTGGTGAGAATAAAAGCCAAGTATTGTTTTAGGCTCTCTCCAATCTCCAAAATACCATTTAAAAAATAATCATGCCCACGATTTATGCACGATTCATTAGACAGAAAGATAAAATGCACTGCTAAATTTTAATTGCATTGGAAGGATAGACATCATGAAATATACCCCAACTTCTTGCGATTATAACCCAGCCTAGGAACATCTTCACCACAATTTAAACCCTGTCCAAATAGTCTAACTCAATTCAATTATAACAGTATTTTAGTCTCATAATTGGATAGACTTATGAAGAATTATTTTGGTTGAGCAATTACAGGGTCAAATGATCTTTTATCAATATTTAAGCTTTTTGTTGTGAAAGTTAACAGGCTTGAATTACAGACAACAACAGTAATTGTCACCTCGGAGCAGGGGGAATAAAAAACACCTTAGTTGTCTACAAAGGAAACTGTTTTTAAAGATCACAGTTTTCCTCATGCCCACCCTCACCAAGATAAGGGCAGGATGATAGCCTGCATTACACAGGCACAGGCAGTGAATCGACCCACTAGACACAAAACACCACCTGTTACCCATACGGATTACACACTGAAGCTACGGAAGAACAGCATTCATTACATAATAGGTACAGTATCTTACATAAGATATAATGAATATGATAGACAACATCTTGCAGGATGCAAACAGCCTTGCAGAAGATGCCAGCTGCTGAATTACTAATCTGACAGAGCAAGGGTGAGAGACTGAGCACCTGCAATTGTATTTAATAGTCTTAGGACAGCAAGGTCTGCTGAGCTACCTGCCCGTCCCTTTAGATTTTGAAGGGCATCTACTTTTAGACTCTATTCAGGCAGCCTCTTCTGAAGAGGGAGCACAATTATTGGGACAGGCACAGCGCTCCGACTTCAGCGTCTCCCGTGGTCATTGTTCACACACATACCTGTGGTCTTTAGTGGGGTTTTCTCTCCTAGCAACAGTTTTAACCTTTTGGCATGGATTTTGCCTTGATAATGTGAGTCAGCCACCACTGCCGAGGTAAAGGACATGTTACAGAGTGTACAGCATTTATTCTTATCCACCATATCAGCGTCACTTCCCTACAAGGAAGAAAGAAAAAAAATAACATTAGAGGGAACCCCGAGTCCTAAAATTTCTTTCTTCCCATTCCATTCTGTTGAAAATAAGATATACCATAGACCTTTTTATATTATGTTATGTTAATCACCATACATTACATCATTATTTTTGATGGAGTGTTCCATGATTCATTGTTTGTGTATAACACCCAGTGCTCCATTCAGTACATGCTTTCTCATTGAAATGTCTAGTTTTTGCTCTGCAACATTTTTTTTTCTTCATGACAATCATCATCAAAACATTTTCAGTTACGGACTTCAACCTATATTTATTTAGTGGTTACTAGTGCCAGACACAGGGAATACAGGAGACATGTGCAAATGTGAGTTACCCAAGGAAAACAGGGTCCACGATGAGGTGAGAGCACATTGTGTCCGCCACCATGAGGGAGACAGTCTCTAATTGTAACCATTATACTCATTTAAGTAAGTAAAATATCAGAGTTCAGATAGTCTGAATTATTTAGCAGAAATTATCATTTGGCATTCAGCTCTGTCTTTCACCGATTTTAGCCTCACCAGGATACATGGCCACATATTCAAGATTTTCTTTTTTTAAGATTTATTTGATGACTTGAACATTTTTCTTAATTAACTGGAGTATATATCATAAAGTTACGATGACCATGCTGGCTGAATTTTCTAGGAGAGTTTGTATAATTTTCTTTTCTTTGGGAATAGTGATCAGTTAAACCCAGCACAAAATACTTAAATTCAGCTTGATTTTTATTCTTTTGTAAGACAATGAAAGTGAAGCATGAATCAGAAAAAAAAATCCTTTGTTAGATCATGTGACCTGGCTATTGTGCACAAAGACCATCAATTACCTATATCATACAAGGGGAAGATTAATCCATGGGCTCCTTTCCTGCTAGTTAGAAATTGAGGGTAAGGCAGACTCTCAGATAAGGAGTTAATCTATTCCTTAATGGGACAGCAATCATGAGGCATCTTTCTATTAAAGAGCAGCCTTGGATGAGGACCTGGCCCCATAATAGCCCCTTCTCTTATTCTAAGCAGGCCCAAAGAGTGCAATTTAAAATGGCATGAGCAGAAGGATGAAGGTGGGGATAGGATGGAGAAAAGGGAATTATGTATTTTCTGCAAAATAATAAGATGTCCAGACTGCTGGAGAGAGTGTTGTCTTGCAAATTATGTGGCAGTTAGAAAAATAACTCATTTCTCTTTAAGGCATTCATCTGTAATTCTTCTCTCATAATTAATGTTTGTCTTTGGGAGGAGTATTATCATTGGTGTGGGGGGGTACCCACTGCCATTTATTCTCTTGACCTTAGATTATTAAATCTTAGTCTGCCTCCCTGACCCCTTTATCACAGTTAATGGGTGAGATTTGAGGAAATGTAGTGCCAGGGGTTGGGGATCACTGAGAGGAAATGGACCCTATATAAAGAAGAGAAGCTCCTCCCAAAGGTCTTTTCCTGGACAGAGACAAATATTTAGGGCAGGACACGTGGTTAAGGCATGAGACTATGTCTACTGAGTCATCCTTACTGCTATCAGCAGTAAACTCAAACTTAAAGCTTTGAGTTCCTTTGAGTTTTCCCTTCACCCTCAGAAATAAATAATAAATAAATAAATAAATAAATAAAATCACTAATGCTTTCACACCTTTGTGCTGTATACTATGGGAACTAACTAGACCAAGCAGGACAGGAAGAGTTGGCATTTCTTCACCTACCTCTCCAACCATACCTAGGAGATGGCACAGAACCCATGGAGGAAGTTAAAGCCCAGAAATAACAGGAAATTACAAATCAGGGAGTTACTAAAGTGTCTGAGCCTAGTAAATGAGGAGTGGATACCTCATGAGGGCTGAAAGACCCAAACTGGTACTTTCCATTATATTTTAAGGGATATTGATCTTACATTAAAAAAAAAGAAAGAAAGAAAGAAAAGAAAAAGAAAGTTGTTAAGGTGAAAGTGGATGCTTGAATAACTCATTTTTCACCTTATTATGCATACTTTAAGTCAAACCATGTAATTTTTCTTAAAATTTGTAGTAAGATCATAAGCCAAAGCTATACTCTACACCTATTTACAATCTGTGCATCCCTTCTGCACTTCTAGCAAAAGTACCAGCCAAACCTGGCCCTTCTTCCTGGAGCTCTAAGATGTAGACATTTCTACAGAAAGGCTGGAAGCCCAACACAGGGACTGGTATCAGTATATGAAGTATACTCAGAAATAGTTTCTAGGGCAAAGAACTGCCTTTAAACTGGTTAATGATCAATTGATTTAGGATACTCATTCATTCAACACATTTTTAAGGACCTGCCAAATATGTGAGATGTTGTGTTAGATGAGTATGACCCTTTTCTCTGTTACTAAGGAGGTTGGGAGCTGGAGAATTGGAGAAGGCATCAGAAAATAAAAGGAAAATAGTATAATCAAGAAAACAAAAAGATGGAAAAACATTCCATGCTCATGGATCGGAAGAATAAACATTGTTAAAATGTCTATGCTACCCAGAGCAATCTATACCTTCAATGCCCTCCTGATCAAAATTCCAATGACATTTTTCAAAGTGCTGGAACAAACAATCCTAAAATTTGTATGGAAGCAGAAAAGACCCTGAATCACCAAGGAAATGTTGAAAAAGGAAAACAAAGCTGGGAGCATCACGTTGCCCGATTTCAAGCTATATTACAAAGCTGTGATCACCAAAACAGCATGGTACTGGCACAAAAACAGACATATAGACCAATGGAACAGAAGAGAGAGCCCAGATATGGACCCTCAATTCTATGGTCAAATAATCTTTGACAAAGCAGGAAAAAATATGCAATGGAAAAAAGACAGTCTCTTCAATAAATGGTGCTGGGAAAATTGGACAGCCATATGCAGAAGAATGAAACTCGACCATTCTCTAACACCATACACAAAGATAAACTCAAAATGGATGAAAGACCTCAATGTAAGACGAATCCATCAAAATCCTAGAGGAGAAAATAGGCAGTAACCTCTTTGACATCGGCCACAGCAACTTCTTTCAAGATACATCTCAAAAAGCTAGTGAAACAAAAGCAAAAATGAACTTGTGGGACTTCACCAAGATAAAAAGCTTCTGCACAGCAAAGGAAACAGTCAACAAAACAAAGAGGCAACCCACAGAATGGTAGAAGATATTTGCAAATGACACTACAGATAAAGGGCTGGTATCCAAGATCTATAAAGAACTTCTCAAACTCAACACCCAAAAAACAAAGAATCAAGTCAAAAAATGGGCAGAAGACATGAAAAGACACTTCTCTGAAGAAGACATACAAATGGCTAACAGACACATGAAAAAATGTTCATTATCATTAGCCATCAGGGAAATTCAAATCAAAATCACATTGAGATACCACCTTACACCAGTTAGAATGGCAAAAATGGACAGGGAAAGAAACAACAAATGTTGGAGAAGTTGTGGAGAAAAAGAAACACTCTTACACTGTTGGTGGGAATGCAAGTTGGTACAGCCACTTCGGAAAACAGTGTGGAGGTTCCTCAAAAAATTAAAAATAGAGCTACCCTATGACCCAGCAATTGCACTCCTGGGTATTTACCCCAAAGACACAGATGTAGTGAAAAGAAGGGCCATATGCACCCCAATGTTCATAGCAGCAATGTCTGCAATAGCCAAACTGTGGAAAGAGCTGAGATGCCCTTCAACAGACGAATGGATAAAGAAGATGTGGTCCATATATACAATGGAATATTACTCAGCCAACTTTTACATCAGCATGGATGGGACTGGAGGAGATTATGCTAAGTGAAATAAGTCAAGCAGAAAAAGTCAATTATCATATGGTTTCACTTATTTGTGGAACCTAAGGAATAGCATGGAGGACATTAGAAGAAGGAAGGGAAAAATGAAGGGGGGGAGATTGGAGGGAAGATAAACCATGAGAGATTATGGACTCTGAAAAACAAACTGAGGATTTTAGAGGGGAGGGGGTTGGGGGGATGGGTTAGCCCAGTGATGGGTATTAAGAATGGCATGTACGCATGGAGCACTGGGTGTTATACGAAAACAATGGATCGTGGACCACCACATCAAAAACTAATGATGTATTGTATGGTGACTAATATAACATAATAAAATAAAATAATAAAAAAGAAAACATAGTCTTCTATTGGACTCACACTCTCCCAATCATAAAATTTTAAAAACAATTAATGTAAATTAAGCCTATTTGTGTGGATTTTCATCTCCAAGCCTTTCTCATGCTTTCCTTATCACTTCTTGTCTTTCTAGAATCGGTTCAGTTTAATCATCGCTTCCTTGAGATTAAGCTTTTTCTGCCTCCCTCTACAAAATTGAACATTGGCCTTAGGTTCTCTATGTGTCCTGTACATCTTTTATAATAGAACACTGATTATTACATGTGTCTCTTTTCATGTTTGGTCCCCTCACAAGCCTACAAAACTCCATAAGATCAAGAAAATCATCTCATTGGTATTGAAGCTCCAGCACCTGGCAGAATGCCTGTCACACAGAGGGACCTATACATGTTTACTGAGTGAGTGGTGTTGAGGGTTGGTTTGTGGGATTAGTAATTCACATGACATGAAAGTCAAAAGAGGAGACAGATAAGGCAAGGAGGTCTAGTTGCCAGCCAAAAATCTTTCAGACTGACAGGACAATGGCCAGGAAAAGAACCAGAAGTATCAGCAATTTATAAATTAACTTGAAGGTTCAATTAGGGGAATATTGTCCTAAAATTTATGTTAGTTTCATCACAGTTTTAACATATATTCCTAGCTTTCTGCTCTCCTGGGCAATATGATCCTAAAAGCATATAGGAAAATCAAAGGATAATAGAAGAACAATAGTTAGGCAAGAAAATAACATGGAATATAGCTATGCCATAGTTGTAGAAGAGAGACCAAGAAAGTTTAAGTCTCAGACAATAGAGAAACTATATTAGTGTCCTGAGAAGTTAGGCAGCCTTTGAAGCCAGCAGGACATGTTTACTGGATATTTTACTAAAAAAGCCAATGTAACTCACATGATACAATTGTAAATACCACAACTTGGACTATTCTAATGACCCTGGTGGAGACACAACAACCCAGAAGAACCTCAATACTAATCAAGTACCTGCAAAGTGGTAGAATTTAATTGTGTACTCTTGACTATCTAAATCTCAAATTGATGGCTCCTTACAGCTACAGATCATATCATCTTTACTGGAGTCTTCCACTGCACCCAGAGCAATGTTGATACATGGCTCAGGGCAGAAATTCCATAAAGTTTGATGAACTGACCTCAATGAATATATTTAAAGTTTCTGGCTTAAAGAACTGAGAATGGCCCCAAGATATCAAATAAATGAAGGGGAGTCTAAGATTATCCTAAATTATGGGTTTCAAACTGGAGGCAAAAATTCAGACTTTTTCAATGTAATGTCCACATTGTTGGAAGAAAGAAAAGTTGTGGAGTATCCTAAGGCTGCATAGTCAAAGCATTTCACAAAGGTAAGAAGTTTCCAATCAAGGTGGAAAAGGCTGGCTGACTCTGGCCAGAAATCAAGTCCTGAAAGTCCTTCTTATGTCTTACAAGTTTTTTTTTTTTTTTTTTTTTACTTAATTCAGATAACTGCCTTCATTCTCCTTCAGGTGCATACAAAAAGCCTGAGAGGGATTTTCACTTCCAGAATGTCAGAGTGAGAAATTCTCTACAATTGCTCCCAGCAAAACAACAATAACTGCTAAAGATTATTTTTTAAAAAATTCTTTAAAGTCTCTGGAAATTATACTAAGAGAAAACAGCAAATTAAGAAATATTTATTTAAAAAATATAGTACAGTAAGAATAGCAAGAGTCTATGGCACTTTAGAGATAACCCTCTCTCTCCCTACCAACTGTCCAGGTAAGCATGACAGAAGTTCCATTCTGATTGGGTGTGGTCAAGAAAATAGGACTCCCTCTCCCATCAGCTCCCAGTTAGGGGATATTAGGAAGGTCAGACAACCAACATTTATAGCCCTTTAGCTCCAAGATGCAGAAGATAAATCCCTGGCAATGTAGCCAAGAGATCAGATATTCTCTTCCCAGACCCACACTCATTCATAGGACAGGAGCTCTATCCTAGGCACAGCAGACCAAGAATATTGGGACCCTGATTGCTCTTGCCCAGCCTGCTTGTAGGACAAGGGCTCCATGCCAGGAGAGACAAACTGAGACCAGACCCTGACACTTATGCCTAGTTAATAAAGGACTGTCCCTGTTCCTTGTCCTTGTCCCTGAAAGCCACTGTCCCTGTTCCTTACTCTGAAGCAGTGGCTCAGAATGTTTTCTATAAGAACAGATGGGGAAGAAAGAGTCCATAAGAACAGAAAGCTTTTAAACTCTCTCCAAAGGAACTGACTTCATTTGAAAGAGTACTGAAAGGTTTAAGCCTAAGGTTGACCTAAAAAACAATGGAGATTTTGCTAGTAAGCAATTAAGAGAAAGGTGATAGCTCCATTAGAGCAACAAGCTAAACCATAGGCCAACTAGCTTACCAGAGAGAACCAGGTAAAGAGATAGCTCAGGAGAGCCTTTCTGGAATCAGAAAAAACTTCGAAGACTTCACTCAAAAACTAGCCTTACAAAAAGTACAAAATTTAATTAGATCACATTGTACAGCACTTATACTCCAGGGCATTGACAAAAACAACAGAGCAATCATCCTACAATTAGCAGAGCCTAAAAGATGAGTATGATTCCAGTAGTGGCAGGCAGTTTAACAGAGATCAGAAAAAGAGACAGTCAAAGAAAGTCCTGTACAAATCACAGCCATCCCACAGTGACTGTCTCATTCCTAAGGCTGAGCTGCTGAGCAGGGACATTAGTGGCTGCACATCTTGGAAAAATAGACACTATTAAAATAGCCTTAGACATTAAAGTAGCCAAGACACAGGACAAATAAATAAGCAAATAACAACAACAAGTTCTGGAGCATGGGGTAATCTGTACCCAGCATCACTACAACATATTAACCAAAATATTCAGTTCTCAACAACAATTATAAAACATGCAAAAATTTCAGGAAAGTATAACCTATACAAAGGAAAACAACTACAGAAAGGTCTCAGATGTTAAATTTAACTGGCAAAGACTTCAATGCAACTTCAAAGATTTCAAGCAATTACAAATGTGTTCAAAAAATAAGGGAAATAATGCTTAAAGAAGAGAATATATGATGATAATGCATTATCAAATAAATAGAAATTACAGCAAAGAATCAGATGGAAATTCTGGAGTTAAAAAGTATAATCACTGAAATGAAAAATTCACTAGAGGGATTTTAAAACAGATGTGAACTTGCAGAAGGAAGAACTGGTGGACTTGAAGATATATCAACGGAGATTATGTAATCTAAGAGGAGGGGGGGGGAAAGAAAATTGAACAGGTCCTCAGAGAAATGTGGAACCCTATTAGTATACAAACATATGCATAAAATAGTAATACCAGAAGAAGAGAAAGAGAAAGGGGCAGAAAAAAAATATTCATAGAAATAATGACCAAAAACCTCCCAAATTTGAAGAAAAACATCCATCTATGCATTTGAGAAGTTAAACATTCAAGTAGGATAAGTACAAAATGTTCTACACCCAAATACATCACAGTAAAAATGCTGAAAGCCAGAACAAAGGGAATGTGCAAGTAGCAGAGTAAAAGAACTTATCACATACAAGAGAACCACCATAACAGCTAATTTCTCATCAGAAATAATAAAAATCTTTAGAGATTAAAAAAAAAAACTAAGAATTTGTTACTAACAGATCCACCTTATGAGGAATACTGATGCAAATTCTTCAGGATGAAGGCAAGTGACACCAGAAAATAATTTAAATTCTTATGAAAAGAAAAAAAGGCACAAGTAAAGGCAAATATGTAATTATAAGAAAACACTATAAATGCATATTTCTTCTTTCTTTTCTTAACTAATTAAAAAGTATATGTACAAAATATCTATTTTTGTCGTTATTCCAATAACATATACATATATAATATATTTGACAATAACAGCACTGAAGAGGTAGGTGGAAGCAAAGCTGTGCTGGAGTAAGGAAATGACACCATATTGTAATTCTCAAATCCACAGGAACAAATGATAAGACCCAAAAAGGGTAAATAAGAAGGTTAATACAACAAACACTAAAATATATCCAGCTCACATTTATTTTCTCAGCTTCTTTGAAAAATATAATATTATATAGATTAACTGGGGCACCTGGGTGGCTCAGTCAGTTAGGTGTCTGACTCTTGATTTTGGCTCAGGTCATGATCTCAGGGTAATGAGATTGAGCCCCACGTGGAACCCTGCATTGGACTCTCCACTCACTGGGGAGTCTGCTTGAGATTCTCTCTCCCTCAGCCCCTTCCCCCAGGCTCTCTAAATAAATAAATAAATAAATAAATAAATAAATAAATAAATAAATAAATAATTCTGAAAATTATGTGGATTAACAATTATAACAATATATTGTTGGGTTTATAACATAAATTGATCTAATATGCATAACAATAATAGCACAAAAAGGGGAAGAGAGAAGATAGCTATACATTTCTATATCTAGGTACAATTAGGATAAATTTCCAATAAATTGAGATATATATGGCAAGCCCTAAAGCAACCACTACAGAAAAAGTTCAAAATAATATAGGGAATAGTCACTAAAGGAATTAAAATTTTGCAGGACAAAATATTTTCTTAATGAAAAAGAATGTGGTAAAGAAGAAATAAAAGAACAAAAAAGACACTATTCCTAAAATAAAAGTAAGATGGTACACATAAATCCAACTCTAGCAATAATAACACTACATTTGAAAATAATATAAAAATCTAATCAAAATATAGTGATGGTAAGATTAGATAAAAAGGAAAACATGACTAATCTATATGTTGTATTGAGGAGATAACACTTTAGCTTCAATGATACAGATGGATAAAAGTAAAAAGAATTAAAAGCTATATCAGGCAAACAGCATCTACAAGAAAGTTGTAGTGGCTATCAAACTAATATTAAATAAAGTACAACTTCAAAACAAAAATTTTTACTAAAGATAAAGAGGGACATTGTGTAATGATTAAAGTGCTGAGCCACCAGGAAGATATGATAATTATATATATGCATACATATAACTACATATGTAGTTAGAAAATTCAGGAAGCAAAAGTTGATAGAATTAAAGGGACAGGTAGACAATTTTATATGTGTCTGTTGGAGGTCAAGTTGTTTTAAGTCTTCTCAGTCCTCCTATTTCCTTATTAACCTTCTGCCTAGTCATTCTATCCATTACTGAAAGTGTGGTATTGCAGTCTCCTTACTGGTATTGAAAATAACCCAAATTTAAAAGTTTGCAAAGGATCTGAATAGACATTTCCACAAGGAAAATATACAAATGGCCAATAACAACATAAAAATATGCTTGACATCATTAACGATCAAGAAATGCAAATTAAACCACAACAAGACACCACTTCACAACCACTAGGATGGCAAGAATGAAAAAGATGGGTAATAAAAAGTATTAGCAAGGATGTGAAGAATTAGGAGCTCTCACACACTTCTGGCAAGAATGTAAAATGCTGCAGCCACACTGGAAAGCCATCTGGCAGTACTGCAAAAGTTTAGACCCAGAGTCACCATATGACCCAACAATTCCATTTCTAGGTACAATCTTTGTTACACATACATATTCATTTGCAAATTTACCTAGTTGCAAATATCTATGTGTAACCCCCAAATCAACACTTATAGCATTTCTGTCATTCATGGACATGTGCAGAGGGGCAAAAAGTTTGAGTCACCTGACATGCTTGATCCCAGCTGAGACTGAACAAGGCAAAGCTCTGCCTTCTTGTTTCACCTCTTATACTATAAACAAGTGTTGTTTTCATGGTATATTTAGTGCCATGTATTTTGCATTTCTGTGCTTTTTGTTGGTGATTTCACTGCCTAAAATGACCCCAAGGGTAATGCTGAAGCGCTGCCTAGTGTTCTGAAGCACAAAAAGATCGTGATGTACTTTACAGAGGACATACATGTGTTAAATAAGTTTCATTGAGGCATGAGTAATAGTGATGTTGGCTGTGAGTTCCATGTTAATTGATAATACTGTACGTCCAGAATAAGGAAGAGGAAATTTGCTGATATGTATGTGAAACCACTCCAGAAAAAGCTAAAACATTATCTATAGTGCACAATGAAGCTATGGAAAATATGGAAAAGTGGTTAAATTTGTGGATGCGTGAGATAGTAAGAGCGTAAGGAACAGCATTGTTAGCTTTATAAAGCTAAAAGCCAGTGGGATTTACCATGTTACCCAGAGTCAGGAAAATGTTAGTCTTCTCAGCTAGGGTTTTATTATAAAGAAGTACTACATATAATCAATCATTTGTAAGAAATACATTAAATAATGCATCTTTAAATAGAAACACACATAAAACAAGTTTATGTATTGATTAGCTGATGAAGGTCTTGTGACCAGCAACTTGCAGGCACTTAACCCTATATTCCCCCTTGGAACAATGGCTCAGTATTTGCTAATTCAGAGTTGGTGACTTTATACAACATAACTACCAGGAAAAGTGAGAAATGAATATATATTTCATTCAAGAGAAATAAAAATATATGTCCACATAAAAACTTGTACATAAATATTCATAGCAGTATACTTTATAATAGCCCAGTAGTGGAAACAGCTCATATGGCCATCGACTGCAGAACAGGTAAATAAAATGTGCTATATCCATACAATGGCATATTATCAGCAAAAGAAAAAAAAATTGAGTACCAACATATGGCAAAACACACATGAATCTTAAAAACAGTATGCTAAGTGAAAAATGCCAATCACAAAAGACCATACACTGTATGATTCCTTTTAAATGAAATTTTCAGAATAGAAAAATCTATAATTCAGAAAGTAGATTAGATTGTCAAGGAGTAGGAGAGCAGGGATGGAGAGGTTAGGGAACATGGGGAGCAAACACGAAGGGGTTTTCCTTTTAGTGATGATGATGCTCTAGGTATTGTGGTGATAGTTACACAACTCCGTGAATATACTAAAAACCCTTGAATGGTA
Source organism: Eumetopias jubatus (assembly GCF_037043125.1). Taxonomy (NCBI): domain Eukaryota; kingdom Metazoa; phylum Chordata; class Mammalia; order Carnivora; family Otariidae; genus Eumetopias; species Eumetopias jubatus. Next base: position 37,729,941 of record NW_028274808.1, read on the forward strand.
TACTATAAATAGGTGAACTGTAGATATAAATGAGTTATATCTCAATAAAGCTGTTATAGAAAAGAAAAAGCCTAACAGATGCATTTATGTGGATCTGCCTTATATGGAAGCAGATCCATTGAGAAAGGAAAAAATAATGAGAAACATTTTGTTCACGTGGGCTCTCTAGTAATATTTGAAATGCCTCTGAGCACTAGCTGGCCATCCGTGGAATTCTGGTCATTGAAGTTTATTTTGGCTAAAGGCATTTTACAGCTATAATGGAACTCTACCTGCAGCTGCTACAGAGCTACACCTAAAGGAAAGAGCCATCCGACAGCCCTGCTAGAGGCAGAAGCAACTGTACTTCTCAGCGCATACTCTGTAGTAAGATGAATTGTCCAATAAATGCAAATTTTTCCAGTGTTGTGTATATTGTTGCTTATAGTCTGGTATTTAACTTTGAAAAGAGGCAGGAACAGGAAAGGATGTCTCTTTCCCTTCTTTCCCACTTTATTGGGACCCAAAGACCCAGAAGACATGCTTCCTACTTGACTGCAGGGTCCTGATCAATCTTCTCTGCCACTCTCTCTCCCATGCGTCCTGTTCCACTCCATTCAGGTCATGCTATTCTCTCTTCTCCCAGTCTATTCAAATCACATCTAGATGTCAAGGCCCATTTGTCCAGGGGCCCTTTCAGGACTTCTGTGAACTTCATCCACGTCTTCACTGCTGACCTCTCTCCCTCAACATCTGTGCTGTAAGTTTTGATTAGGTCTTGGCCTTTAATTGTTTTACTAGTGTTTTTTTAGGATCATCTCTCCAAAAACATCTTGAA